>NC_046336.1:31143059-31508059 GCF_000738735.6 Corvus cornix cornix | reverse complement strand
TTTGAAAACCTTGCTTTCTTCTGGTTTAATATACTGCATACTGCTGGAAAGCCCCCTGTTGCTAACACTCCAGCAAATTGTGCTAAGTGGGAGGTTTTGTTAAGTAGTTTACCTTTAGAGCTTTCACTTGCTGTTACGTTTGGGCATGTGGAAGGAGTTTTCTTCAGGTATCAGAGGCCAATTCACAGTTACTGCAGTGGATTAAGTCTGGTACTGGTGTGCATGGGACGTTTTTTGGAGAGACAATTAGCGAGCCACAGGTCACAACTATAGGCAATTTCTGTTCTACTGCAGTCTTCAGCTAGCTTGCCAGAGCATGAATGTAATACAGATACAATATCTGCTCTTGGTTGTAACCAGAGCTTAGAGTCTAGAGAGGAAACCCTTAACTGAATTCTTCAAATGTAACTGTGACCTAAAGCAGTGAAAGAAAGCTTAATGGAGCTCTGCATCAAGCCTGACACCTTTATTGAAAAGAAAATGGTTTCTGGAATTTTACTGGCCAGAATTCTCCCTTACACATGTGCTGTGTTTGTCTCAAAGTGTGTTTATTTTCTGTTTTGATTTTGGTTGTGGTCCAGTTCATCAAGGCAGTCTTCTCCTAGATGAACTTGTATGAGATAAGACCTGTTTGAGCACATGGAACTTGAAATAAACCAGTTGCAGTTATGTTGTTAGGGAAAAAAAAAAAAACAAACCACACTAAAACTCAACAATCCAGTCCATGGGTATTCATCTATGCTCTATTAATTATACGAGCAGAATCTTGGAAATGCTTGGTAGGAAACAGTTAAAGTTACATAGTACTCTGAGGAGTTTGAACCATCTTAACCAGGTGGTTGGTAACACCTGGAGGGGCAGTGATAAGCCTCAGGTGTAGCAGGTTGAGCTAATTTGGTCAGATCAGCAGTGGGTTAGGCAGTAATATAGTACTGGGTAATTCAGCTCTGAAGAAAATGGAAGGAGATGGAGACAGGCAAAATGAAGAGAGTGCAAAAGAAACCAAAAGGTGAGTGAAGAGGCTTGCAGGTGTGTAGTCCCCTACTGTAGTTAAATTAGCAGCCTCAAGAGTCTTTCTGGAAGAGTGGAAGGTGCAAAGAGGCAGGGAAAGCAGCATAATATATGTTAAATGTAAGTTTGAGTAGAGTTTGTAACTTTTTCTCCACAAAAGTAGTAACTAATAAGGTAAGAGTGTGACTTTTGACATGAGGTATAACTACTTGACTTGATCTGGAAAGAAATTAAGTTTTATGGTAGAAAATGGATTGGAAAACAAGCAACATTGTGATATTACTTCATTGCCCATTGGAGGTAAGTTTTCAGTCCACAGGAATGTGTTTTTTCACTATAAACAAATACTGTAGTCTAGGTAAGTTTTATTAAGCTCATAAAAATGCACATAGTAATCATAAATGCATATAAAAATGCAGCAATGACTGGAAGACATACATACATCAATGTAGCTTTTTTTCCTTGGAAAGTATAGAGTCATTATTTAATGTTGACCTTTGTAGTTTTTTCATGGCTCTTTTTTGTGTGAACAGTCATTTTCCTCAAAAGACTTCTTAAGGTTTCATGAATAAAGCTACTGGTAGAAATAGAACACATAAAAAACCTGTTGAAGATATTTCCGTATACCACAAAATTAGAAGCAGAAAATACATGAGTACGTTTTTTCATTTATGGTTTGAAGAGAGCAGGCTAACAGTTATAATCAGTTTACCTGGAGTATATAATTTATATTGAAAACCATATTGACTGCTGTAATGCTGAAATTCTAATGTTATTCCTCAACTCACTCAGTATTCAGTTGCTCTCCTTCAAATGAAATATCTTCTGAATTGTGATTATTCAGGATTAACCTCCACCTCAGTGGATTCCTGGGCTGTTTTTGTGTCCATTTATGCACTGTCCTCCTTAGGCTTTTTTAACACCCTGCCAGGAAGAATTCATATACATGTTGAAGTGACAATATATCTGGTTAGTGTTCCTTAGACATGTGTATAAAAAACACTTTCGCTTGGTTTTGTGGAAAACCAGTATGTTTTGTTCTGATCCATATTACAGGTGTTAAAAAAAAAAAAAGGCAAAATGACAGGATCAGTACTTTAAACTTTCTAGGAAAGACTGTATTTGAAATCTTGTGACACACAAGTTCATTTCTTGTGAAATTTGAAGCATGTCAGTTTTTATTTTAGTAATACTTTCCCAGTATGGTACTAAGAATTTTGCTAGGGTTATCAGTGGGAGGGATTGGGTTGCCAGAAGGTTCTTCACACTAGGCTAAAAAAATCTCCGAAGAACAGACTTTGGGCTTACCCTGGAGTAGTGTGGTGAAGGACCTGGGTAACTTTAGGTTAGGCAGAGCTTTGGAAGGTCTTTCCTTAGTGAAACAGTTTCTTGACAGTAGGTATTTAATATGAAGAACAGGATGTCTTCGCCAAGAAGAGCAAACAGAAGCTTTCATGGAATTAACAATCTACTTATCCTTAGTGATTTACAGTATAAGTGAGTTGGGACTTTGGGTACAATAATGAAAAGAAACTGAGCTTCTGTTGAAAGGGATCAAATCTAGAGAACATGCTGCAAAAGGGATTACATCTAGAGAACGTGCTGCATCATTTAGTACAATTTATAGAAGAAGAGTTTAGCTAGTTAGCAGACAATCTGTTCCCAAGCAAATACTTATTTTTGGGAGTTAATGGAGTGAATTTGACTGAAAAGAATCCTTGGGGGTACATTTAATTCTTGCTGTGCAGTGTGGACAATAGATCAGCAAAGCTGTACTCAGCTGCGAATGAAACAGGTGGTGAGGCAGTGCAGTGATTATTTACTCTTTTACTATTTAAAAATCTCACTTTTGCATTTGATTCTGCATTTTGTTCTCACTCTGGAGCTAACTCGAACCAGGATTAATTTCTGAACCACTGCATTGCATCCTTAAACCATGGCTGGAATGTCTCTCCCAGGGGTTCCTCTTCCTTTGCAGCAGAATCGCCATGATAAGACCCCTTGGTCTTCTCACAGGGAAGAGGCAGTCTCACTTTGCATGTGAACTTCCACTTGTCCTGAGGCTCTTGAAGGACTGGGAACATGTTCCTTTTGTCTACAGAAAGGATGTTGGGTTATCTTTGTTATCCAGCAATAGATGGCTTCAGGGAACTGGCTCTTTAAAATTATCACACCTTTCTGGAGATCCACTGGAAGTAATTAGTGGCTCTCCAGGGTGCTTTGCCTATATGCGTTTTGTGTTGTAATCCCCAGTGGAAAGCGTTGGGAAATCTGAGGCTGAAAGAAGCTTGCAGACTTTTTAAAGCCTTCACCCTCTGCTTGGGGAGAGAACATTAGGATCCACAGTGTGAATGTACTTGTGTGAACATAGGCAGGGGAAAAGGCCTTCCATCCCAAGTAAGTTTGGACAACAGGGTGAACTTGTTTGTGTATAATGTATCTCTCACAGCCTCTAAGTGCATCTTTCTTTGCTTTTCAGTTGTTTGATAAAGCATAGAAACTGAAAACGTCTGGACACGCATTTCCAGTTGTGCTCTCTCCTAGATACATGAGTCCCATGTAATGTATCAATCAAGGAGGGGAATGTAATTTGTTGAATTATTTTTTTAACAGAGTATAACTGCTACATGCAAATCTTATTCTTTGTGGGGAAACACAAAAGGTGGAAAGGATTTTAGGTGTGCGAAATAAAAGCAGGCTTCAGAAAATAAAGCAAAAGGATTTAGGATTCAGCTTTGCCTGTGAAAAGCTAGAAGAAGATATAGTTATGCAGCGCCAAGGACATTAAAACAATGGTTAGGGTTTCTAGGTTAGGCCTAGATAGATTTTGGAGTTGCAAAAAAATATGCTTAGCAAAATAGGTAAGTTTAAGCCTCATAATAGGATATTGTGTATTGTTATGTCAAGGCATAACAAGCCAGTATTGTATTTAACAGTTGTATGTGTGCTATTATGAATTGGTTAAGACAGCTGTCTGTAACTTTTAGAAGTATGCTGATTGGCTAAGAAGCTTTTAAAAATGCTTTGCAAACAGGAAGTTGTTGGATGTCCTTGGCAGTGTGAGCTTTGTACCAACTCTGTCTCAACTCGGTGTGTGAGACTGGTAATAGAATAAAATAATAAAAGGCTCCTGGAGCGCCTGACCAGGCTCCCTGTCCCGTTTGTTGATGAAGACACCGATACTCTTCAGCAATTTCTAGCCTGAAAAGTTGTTGGCCCACTAACGCAACCGGGGGCTTGTAATCATAAGCCCCGGCGTGCCCTCGGGCAGAGGAGACGCAGCGTTGGCCTCCACAGCGTCCTCGCTGGACGGCTCAGTGGAATCGGCGTGAGATGGGTCCGTGCGCTGGCTCCTCCTCAGAGGAAGCACATCGGGCAGCCGGTAGATTGGGCTCGCGTTAGCCCGGAGGCAAAGAAGGCGGGAGGGGCTTCTGGTGTGAGTTCCAACAGGTTTATTTGCGGGAGGGTCCAGGGACCAGAGCGGCCCTTGAGAAGACGCGGGCTAGCCCCTTTATGGGGGGGTGGAGCAAGGCAGGGAGAGAGAAAACAACCAATGGGCTACAAGCAGAGGGGAGGATACAATTTTTCAGAACAAATGGGGAAAACAGGGAGGCAGGAGTCATAACAGGGAACCAATTAATAACTAAAAAAGGGAGAACTTTCTGGAACAGGGGGAGGTAATTTAGGATTGGGAGCCACCCAGGGCGAGGTAACCTAGATCTCAGTGATCTCTTCTGGTGACCGACATTTGATGGTTTCAGCCCGAGAGCAGGCTGAGCCACCCCAACAGCCCACCATATGCTAAAGAGAGGAATGAACCCCCTCCCCAATACAGAAAGGTATGCTGTCACCCAATAGTAAAAATAAAAACACCAGTTAAAGTGCCTGTAAGAAGCTTGTTTAATAACTTCAGGAATAAAATAAATGTGCATTGGCACATCTTCGGTGTGCAGCTAATGGGCATCAAAAAGTACACTCTTTGGTGCCTTCACAATCTAAAACTCCATGAGGCTAATGAAATATTTTATCTACTGCCAGTGCTGCACTTACATGCTCAGTTCAAAGTCTTCCTTTCTGCACTGCACCTTAATTAGTGTATTAATTGATGTTGCTAAACCTCATCAAGGATGGTTTGTTCTCTGTTCTTTATGTTTTCAAGGAAAAGCTGCGTAACTGCTTTCTTAGTATCTTAAAAATGTTTGGAGAAAATGATAATGATTTTTTTTCGGTTCTGATTTCAATCAGACCAGCCTACAACAAAGCTTTTGCTTTGCCACGACAAACTTTGCTCTTCAGAAGGACAATTATTTTCTGAGAGGAATGTTGGCTTTTCATTTTGCAATTTTATTTGTTTTTGAAGTTGCAGTGTACTTAAGTTTGAAGTCCCTCTAAGGGAAGCTAGTTTCTCCCAGAGAATACAAAAGAAATGTAATGTATTCATGTAGTTTTTACTGCTTAGGGGAGAGACTGGTGTAATGAAGATTTCCCATATTGTAAAAATCTTCTGAAATGTGTATGATACTTGTGACAGTAAGGTCTTCTCTGTGCTAGGTGTTGATTTTTTCCTTATGAACTGTAGGCATTTACTATTGCTGAGACAGCTTGTCCTCCTTGTTAGCAACGTTACAGCCTCAAAGAAGACTTCAGGTTCTCAGATCCACTTCCTCGCGCTTGGAAAAATTACACACGTGCTTGACTCTTTCCATTATATTTATTTGAATTACTGTGTTTTGTATTTGTGTTAAGGAGATCTTATCAGGAGCTGGTGAGGGAGATGCCAACAGTGAGTGTACTGATGGTTGAGACCATGTTAATGGCTTACAGGGATCTGGATTGTCTTTGGGTGGAATAGCTGTGAGCCTCATCACCTACTGCTGAGACTGACTGAGAGGCCTTTTACTTACGCATAAGGTACATATGGAAAAGTGCTGCTTCAGTGCCAGGAGAAGAAAATTCTACCCGTTTTCTCATGGAAACAGAAGTCTTACTAACATTGGTCAAAATGAAAGGCAACAGTCTAAATTCACTGCTGGCATAGCACTGTAGTATGAATTCCAAATACCCATCTGAAATATAACATGTATTTATTCCAAAGTAGCCAATACTACTTTCCTTAATAGATTTTTTTTTTTTTAAGACATCTAATGTAAATAATACAAAACTCTGTTTGCTGTTATGAAGTGGCCTAACATAAATTCCTGGTGTTTATATCCTTGGTTTGCTGCTTGTGCTTTGAGGATACTGTTCTGAATTGGGCCTCACCAAGGAATGCTTAGAGCTGAAGAATCAGGAGGGGAAGTGTAAGATCAGAAACAGTTTTTTCTCTTTATATTAAAAGAACTTGCATTGCTGTTGATTTCGAATAAAAGGGAGTACTTACAGATTAAGAGATCCTTCCCAACCTGAGCATGCTTTGTTGGAGAAGAGCCACACCTTTCTACCCTTCTGATTTCCCACATGATCTGGTAACACACAGAGAATTTGTCACCACATGCTGATCTGTTACATAAAGCCTTTGGCACGCATTGGTTTCAAGTTTATTCTCGTATTTTGAACAGGGGGTTGGACTACGTGATCTCTGGAAACCTCTTTCATTCTAACTTACTATTCTGTGACTGTGGCACAATTTACATCAAGCTCTGTGTTTGTACTGGAATGCTGGAGCTGATGTAACTGGGAAACAGGATAAAAAGTTGTTGTAATCTGTCTCTGTATCTGCCTTGCTTGTCAAGACAGGAACAAAACTACTCACAGCAGTATCTCACTCATAAACAGGGGCTCTGTATTGCACATGTTTGTAGTGGATTCCAAGAAAAGAAAGTAAAGTTTTTCTGGAAACTGCGGAATAAATTTTATAAGCCTAAGGAACCTTATGGTAAAGAGGGGAAAAAAGAAACTGCTGCTGAGAGGTTTTGTCCTGGTGGAATGGCTGGCATTGCCTTTTTATTTTACCTTTGAATTATTACTGCTTTAGGCATAGAGGAGTTCTTTAAATCAATAATGTTTGCACCAAGTCTTGTAGAGTGTTTCATTTTGCATAGGTGGTGTAGTAACAAAGTGTGAGTGAACACAGATTTAAATAAAGAACACAGAAGCAGCTCAGCAACTGGGGCAAAGGAATAATTAAAATACTCAAGTCAATATGAATTAGTTCTTGGGACCAGTAGTGAAAATTCTTGACCTTGACCTTCAATCCAAAGAAGAAAAAATAGATTTTTTTTTTTTTTTTTTTTTTTTTTTTTTTTTTTTTTGAGGGGAGGGAATAGCATCTCCTAGGGTTGGTTGTAATGTGATGATATAAAATTGTCTGTTAGCAATTTAAGCTGAAGAGTCAGGAAGGAAAGCATAGAATCAAACCCAGTTTTTTCAGATACTGCATTAAAAAGCCAACCCATAGCAGATTACTTCAAATAAGAGTACAGTGTCAATCCATTGATGAAAACTGGATTTCTTCAGTCTTAACCGTTGTTTATTATGTGGACAAGATAATACATCATATGGGTACGGAACCAGGGAAAGTTTTATGAAGTATTTTTGTGTAGGCACAGGTGTACATGGAAGGCTCTGCATTCTAGATCTCATCCCCTTCAGAAAGTGTCTTAGTCTTTTCTGAAGTTTAAATAGGAAAAGTAATTAGTCTGTGCGCTAATGCCTTGTAATTACTTATATCAATTAAGTAAGAATAATAAAAGCCTTTGATAATAGATCATCATTGAACTAGTAGTAGTGCCATAAAATGTTGATAAAGGAAGATTTGCTTTTATTTCATGGCAGCTGAACTGTACAAGTTGTTTTATGAATTTTGGATTACTCCAGAATAGCTATGCCTGTCTGTGTTCATATTTGCAGCACTGCAGAGGTCTAGTTCTCAGGCAGTTTTTGGTCTACATTAACATTAGGGTGGGTGGAGGCAGTACTGCTACTTCAGGGAAGGCTGTGATAATTAACAAGTGTGGAGTAGTTTTACGGAAGGACTTGATACTTCTACAGTAGGATAAAAAGAACTACTGGATCCCAGTATCCCAGCCTCTATTGTACCTTTGTCAAACCTGTCTCTTACAGCCTGTTGATGTTCAGCTGCAGTGAGATGCTTTTTCCTTAATCCATTTAAACTTGTGGAGCATTGTGGAAGAGGTTTTTGCTTAAAAGGAAGCTGTAGCTCTATGGTGTATGGTATAATAGAAGATAGATTTGTTGTTTCACAGATTTAGAGTTTCCATATGTTTTCACTGTTAGTTGCACTGTATATGGTATATATATGACTGTTTCAGTAGAAAACCGTACCACGGATTAAAAGAATGATCTGTGAATAGCTCACAGCAGAAATTACTTTGTGTCTTATTACAAGTCAAGATAAATGTTATTTGAGCTTTAAGGTCTTAAAAGTAAGTATTAAAAAAACAGTGGAAATGCTGATCATGGTTGGAAGGGCTCTGAAAAATTAACAGATCACAAGCAATCTGTTGAAACCTTATGGTCTTTCTTGGAAATTTCCTCCTGTTTTCTAAACACCACTCTGCAACTGTTACCTGCTGAGCCTAAATTGGGGTGAGGTCATAAGATTTCTCGTCACTATCACCTCTTTCCACAGCTCTTTTTCCTTCCTGCAGTGTTTCCTTGTTCAAAAACATCCTCTGACAAAATATTCCCCGCCCCCCCATCCCATGAAGGCTTTCTAGCAGAGATATTTTTTGGCAAGTTTGAAGTCTGTGGAGGAATACTTGCTTACAAGGCTGTTTGTTTATTTATTTTATTTAAGGTTGCCAATCTTGCTTGTTCGTTGTCAACAAATGAAGATGGAACGAAAATTGTCCAAATGGCAGCTAATCACATTGAGACTTTGTGCCCACAGGTAGGACTTGTTCAATTCATTCCCATTCCAGTGCCCTCACCATACACTATGTTATTGTCACATAACACAGCTGTTTAGTTATGTTCCTTTTGTCTAAGCTTACATTCCATTTACACAGCGTGGCAGATGGAGACCAAATGATAAATGCAGATACTTAGGTAATCTGTTTGTTTTCTCTGTAGTTGACATAGCAATGGTTAATAGTATGTATTGATTGGGAGTTCTGAAAAGCTGTAAAAACTGTAATTGCAAAAATATGCTGCTCTGTTTCTGAAATCAACCTGATTGAACATTGTAATGTGAAAAATAGGGAATAATTAACTCTTGGAAAGCAAAACCTATTTTGACCTTTAACTTGGAAGACATCACTTGATTTGGTTTTTGCTAATGTGAACAGGAAAGTGTGAATTCTTCTGATTATCACCAGTTTAAAAGCTTGAACTCTTGTTGTAAGGAAATTAATGAAAAAAAGCACAGATACAGTTTTTCTAAGATGTTAAGTACCGAAAATGTGTTCACTTTGTCACGTTCAGAGTTACAGAGATATAAAAACTTCTGCAGTTAAATCTTTTAGAGCAAAGATTTTACTGATTTCTGTGAATCTGATCTGTGTTGCAGCCTTGAGGCTGCATAATTTCAAGATCATTAGTTCTTTGAAGTGTTCTTACCCTTTTGTGGTAAATGTAGTTGAAATGAAAGATGAAGAGCAAATATTAATATGTTCAATAGCAAGTTTGAGAAGTCCATTTTATGCCTGTTGAATAAATGCAAGCCTTAGTGGTTTCTGTCAAGGAAATGTACTGTTCTGAAAATGTCACAAATCAGTGTTTTCTCTTGAATAATTGTTTCAATGTCTGGTTTAAAAACTTGAAAAGTTCTGTATTTTAGATCACACTCTTATGTGATTTAATGTGTTACTGGATTTGTAAGAAGGTGGCTTCTTCCAGCTTCTTTGTTTCTCTGGGGGTCAAGTGCACTTTTATAATGGATTGTTAGGCATCTAGATGCAGCTTTTTAATTGAAATTGAAACCTACATATCTGATACCAGAAATTCCTAAAATCAAACTTTGACTAAAAATATTGATTTTTTTCTTCACAGCCATTTAAGTTTCTAGGCTTTTAATTTCCTATAGTAAAATGAAAGTTTCTTGAGTTTCTTTCTTTTTGTTTGTTGGTTTGTTTAACTTTGAGGTAAACCATGGTGAGTTAGTTGATGATCATAGATCTGTCTAAAAAGGGAATGTGGAATGCACATGGTAAGATTGTATTACTACTAATGGTGTGTTCATTGTGCAGGATTCGCTGCTTTCTTAGATAAGGACCATGCCCTATCAAAGCAATCCGCATTTTACCGAAGTAAGAAATAGCATATTAAGGCTCCTGCATTTTTTCAGTAAATCAGATTATGCCGTATCATTTAAAAACCCTCCATAGGGAAAATAATCATCTCTTAAGTTCCCTGTGAGGCATATCAATTATAGTTCAGAATGAGAAAATTCCCCAATGCTCTTAAATCTTCAGAGTGAAAAGAAAGGTATTTTATGTGCTTTGCAAAATATTTCTTGAAGGGAAATGCGCTATGGATTGAAATCTGAGATAGTAGAAATACAGTAGAGCCTCCCCACCCCAAATGCCCCAAAAAGTACGAACCGAAAAAAATTGCTAACACCTACAGAAAACACCTTGGAGTCTTGACAGCAAAACTTCCTGTGGAGCACAGGGGAAAAGAATTGGCAGTTACAGAATTGGCAAATGCTAGAGGAAAGCCTTTTGGTTTTTGTTACATTAATCATACTCTACTGTAGGTAAAATGTAGAGGGTTGATTCTGAACTCTTTTGTTTGTTTTCTCATGTGAAATTATTATCAAATATTTTGACTGTTAAACAAATGAAATAAGCTGGGCATTTATATTAGAGCCAATGCAAAACACATAATGATCCTGGAATGTCATGAATGTTCCATGAGAAATTAATTTACTGTTAAATCAGTAATAGTAGAATAAAAAAAAAAAGAGCTGGTTGCATATGATTTGATGAAGGAAGAATAATTTGTGTTCATATAACTCACTTTTGGTTGGGAGAATTGGGTGGTGTCAGGTAAGTACAATCTCCAGTGTCACTTGTAGTGGGAGTCCATGTTACTGTCCTGGGGTGCCAACAAAATCTTGACTTCAAATGAATGCATGGGAAAGAAAGAAGGGAAATAACCAACAAAAGCAAACAAGTTTTTGTTTTTGAATAGCAAGGCTATAAATCTGTAGAGCTGTTTTGCTAATACCCGTTTTGGGTTTGTTACCCTTGTGCTTCAGTTCAGTGGTGTGTTTGGAGAAGACTGTGGTTGCTCTAATAGTCCTCTGGAATACCTGGTAGATGGTAAACCTGTGTCTTGGGGTGACCTTATGATGTGTATCCCATATCACTGCCTATGCCCAGAAATTAATTTTTGTGCCTTTCTATGCCTCTAAACTGAGCCTGAGAGGGGGAAGGAAAAAAATGGAGCAAAACTTTCTCAAAGCAGTTTGCAGTTCGTTCAAGGTTACAAAAAGATAGCAGGTTTTTTTTTTCCCCATCTGGGGCAGGGGAGCGAGGAAGCACCCGGCTTGCTGCTTTCCAGTCAGTTTTTGGCCAGTTGTTTTCAGTTTCTTGTTCTCGGGAGAGAGACTGAGAGTTGGACTTTGCATTTCCTTCTCTGGAATTTCGGATTTTCTCCCTTTTCTACTGGACTGCCTGATTGCTGTAACATCAGAGCACATCGGGAGGATTTTCCACTGGGCACAGAGGGCCTGGCCCCGGCCCAAGCCCCAGCTCCGAGGAGACCAAAGGGAGGACTTGAACACTTTCCCAGGATTTTTCCTCTACAGTGAAAGATTTTACCATCTAACATTATTTTCCTTCCCATGTGTTTGTTAAATAAATAGTTTATCTTCTTCACTTTCCTTCGAGGAAAATGTATTTTTTCCCGAACCTGGTGGGGGAGGGGTGGTTGTGCCTTCTCTCAGAGGATATATTTCTAAATTTGGCCAAACTGGAACAACCTGTCAACAGAGAGATGGAAAATTAATCTCTGGTTTCCCACATTTAGGGTAGCAGATGAGAATCTGGCTTCCCTATCTAAATTCTTCATAGGTTTTTACATTTTTATGGTCTAATGAGCTTTCAAATCCTGAGCTGCCACTTTTGAGAAGAATGACCTTGAGCCTAAAGCTGGAACAGTTGTGTCAACGTGGAGATCAGAGGTGGGTGGTTTTAAGGCAACAGCAAAGGGGACCTTCAGCATGTCAGAGGGCTCTGCCTAGAGCCTTTTCATTAGCATAAAGATCCCTTGAAAATTGTAAGGAGCAGGGGGTTTGGGATATTTTAGAATAACTGTATCTGAAACAGTGAATTTTAGGCTCACTTCCTTTGAAAGGGAGCTCTCACTGGATCTTGCTGCTAGTTACTGGAGTGGTACAGGGTGATTACTGGAACATCATGAAAGGAAGGAAAATGCAGCAAAAACACACGAATGTTCATGGTTTAGCTTAATCTTTAGATGGTGATAAAAAAAATGTTTGAAACTCATTTAATCCCATGGAATATTTTACCAGATATTTTAAAGATGATGTGTAAGCACTGGTATAAGGAGAACCTTGGATCTTAATATTTTGGTGAGCTCTGTTTTTCTCTGAAGTATTGAGAGATAGAAACCATCTGGTTACAAACAGAGGTGAGAAGCAATTCTATGTAACATGTAACTAATGAGAAGTGCGTAACACGTGGCACCTTTGTGAAGGATTCAGCTGTAATTTTGAATGCCATCTTTTCTTGCTGCTTAGAACTTAATATGCTACTAGTAGTTTTTAATACTGGCTGGTATATGGTAAACCACTAAATACAGAACATGGTTTTTTGGCTACAGAAGTTTTGTAAATAGATCACTGTGGTAGTTCAGGTAATGTGGAGGGAGGTATTGGGGTAACCAAGATGCTGAGCTGATCAGTGGGAATATATTCATACACATCATGTTTCCAGACCGTTGAAATACTGATCTGACAGCTGTCTTGAACATTTTGTATTGGGCTTGTCCAGCATAATTCATCTGTTTCTTCAATGCCAACATGACAGTCTGGAACTGACTGCTGTATTTTGGTATTGTAGAGCTGTTTCTCTATTGACAGCTGTGTACCTGTGGTGGTGAGAAGGGCAAAACACACCAAGCTTTGCAAGAAACCAGCCCCTGCAGCCTTCCTTTCTTCCAATTTTAATAATTTCAGTACTGTTGTAGTGAGGCTTCCTTTCCTATCTTGCTAGCAGACAGTATTAAGCCCGCCACGTGTCTTTCAGGATGATGTGAAACAGTCTGTGTTTATCAGCAAATTTAGAAATACCACAGAACCAAGAGTTGAAGGATTGAAGAGTCTTTTGGAGAGTGTGTGTGTGTGTCTGCAGAAGGGATCCAGGCAAAGCATCTCCATTCCAGTCCAGTAGCCACTTGCATTCTCTGCTCATAAAGTACAGTGATTGCCACCAGTTCAGTGTAAAGTGTCATGGAAGCCTTCAGCAGCCCAACAGTGACAGCACCGTGCCCCACACGCACAAAATTCCAACTTGAGAAGCTCTACTCTCCAAGCAGGGCTTGTGTATTCTCTGCTTGCTTTCTTAGAAAATGATCATAACTTTGTTATGCTTCATAAGTTTTGCTTAAGCTTTAATGTGAATGCCCTATAATTTTTTTTCTCAAAATTAAGCACTGTATTTGTGTTTTTCTGTTATGAAAATGAATGGAGGAATTTAGCTCTTCCTTTGAGCTATGTGTTGATTTACACTTAAATTGTCTAGCCCTTTTTTGTTGATACAGATAAATGGATATTATTTCCTTCCGTGTAATTTTTTAGAAAGTAGGTACTAGCAAACATGAAAATTCTTGTTCACAAAAATGAGACTTGATAGCTAATCAGTGGGCAGGATCTTTTCATGTGTTGCATTTTTCAGGTATTAGAGCTTAAGTATGTATTTTATGATGGTGTGGATTTTTGAAGCTAGCAATTCACATTTCCTATGTATTTACTCTTTCATGAGAGAAAATCAATCATCCATTTTGTTATTTGTTTTGGCACATTAAATAGTGGGGGAGACCGAAGAAGATTTTTTTATTAACCTCATAAAAACTCTTCACCAATATCACTTTAATAACCACAGTTTCATCTTCTTGGTTGAACTATCTGTACGGCATCTCCTTTTATCTGTATTAATATAATTTCCTTCAAATACAGGGCAGAAGTAATGGGGGAGAACATGGTAAATCAGTGAGTTCTCTACCATCTGCTTTAAAAAACAGAAAACAGATGTTAGTATCCAACAGTATCAGACTTCTTGGGTATCATCTCTAGCCTTTCAGTGGAGAGTTTAGTTAAGAGTATGTATTGTGCCTTAGTAATATTATTTCTAAAACGAAAGGAAAGTTACTCTGGTGAAGTTGTTCATGTAGGTTTTCACCATGTTGCAAAGTTCACACACAATGCTGCTGAAGATAATGAAGATTTTGTCATTAACCTTGGTATCTATGGTAGACTTCTTGAGCAGTCCTGTGTTTAGTTCCTTCTCATACATCCTGGTTCCACAACCAGTTTGGTCTGGCTTACAGCATCAGTGCTGCTGGAGACTTTCCTGCCTCCCTGCTCCCAAGCTCTCATTTCTGCCCCTTCTCTCATGAGTAGCAGTAGCAGTCACATAGCTGCTCAGCAGTCTGGGTCAGGAAACTGCTGTGAATCCACCTGGGAAGCAGGAAGGTTAAGTTTTACTTCAGGTCAGCTGCCCAGTGTAGTTTGCTGTGTGGATGCCTCAACAGGCTTGCCTGGCTCAAGGGAAGGAGTGAGGGCAGTCTAGAGGAAGAGCAGTTGCTGCTTTCGGGGGCACTGCAGACTTCATTAACTGATGCCAGCTTGACCTGGCAGTGGCACAGCTTTGGTGAGAGAAGGCAATGTCCAGTATTAGAGAGCTGTTGTTACTGGCTACCAGGAGACACTGCATGGAAAAAGTTGTTAGTCTAGTCCTCAGCTGTCACAACAATGTGTGACCCTGTTTGGATGGATGCGGCTCTGTACCATCAGAGCAATGCAGTGTTCATGTGAAGGGAAATCTGTGCTAAAGGGGCATGTACAAAGCCAGCTTGTCTGGCTATATGGCAAGGACTGAAAATGGTACAAGGCAAAAATCTTTCTTATATCCTCTAGTATAATGGACTGACACTAGTATTTGTAGGATGTTATCTTGCTCCATTTATGGAAATTGAGGTTTGTTATTTTAAAAACCTTGTAGCAAGCTTATTGGGATTCTATGAATCATAAAGCTGTGAAACACCAAAACATATTGGAAGGTACAGTACTTTATGCTTCTGTACAAATAGACTTAGATTGCTTTGGCTTGAACTTCTCCAACAAACAGTTTGAAGGGGGGAAAAACCCCCCCACTGTTACTCTTAGGTTCCCCTGAAAGTCTCATGCTGACTGTGACTGCTTGGCTCTTTTATGATAGTACTTGGAGAGAGAACAATTAACTACAAAATGCCTTGAGGTCTTCAGTCTTAACTTTCATCCTTCAGTATCTGTTGTGTTAGAATAGAATCCTCAACAAATTCTCACTTTGTAATATTAAACAAAAATGCAAACCCTGAGTAGCCTCAGCTTCTGTAACAATACAGAAGCTGTCCTGTTTTATCCTCTTCTTGCCTCACCTGCAGTCAGTGGACATAAGACATGAGACTGATTGAGTTTTTAAAGTTGCTGGAGGGCATTTGTGATAGATTCATATTGCACCAAGATGCTATGAATGTTTTATAAACCATTTATTTTTTCCTTTGCCCTTAGAATTTGAAAGGATTTTTCCTGGAAAGGTATTTCTTTTTTATCTCTTCAACTTCATCCTTTTTTTCTGAATTTGTAAGTTATTTTGAGATGCTACATTTTTTTAGTGACGGTCTTACAGCTATATGCCCGGAAGGGAACAATGGCAATAAAGTATCGTTATTAGAGACTTGTGGTAAAAAACCTACTGAGTCTGGGGAGGAGGGTAGTAAAGCTTAGAGTAGTACAAGACAGCAAAATAATACCACCGTTAAGAGATGGAGGTTGACATGGTTTTTGGAAGAGAGGGGTGTACAGCAGTAAAGAGCTGAGAATGTAAATAGCTGTAGCATGCAGTAACAGAGAGGTGTAAATAGCACCGGTTGACAGGGGCTCATTGCAGTAACAGAGAGGTGTAAATAGCACAGGTTGACAGGGACTCATTGCTGTTGTTGAAGGAAGGAGCTAAAATCATTGATCCACAGATCCATCTAGCATGGCTTTTTTCTGTGGCATTGTGCATCTCTGTTACCAGCTTTACACCTCACCTGGAGATGTTTTCCAGCTGGAACACTGGCAGTGTGATGGGGATCCTTGTGGGTGCTCAGCACTCTGCACTCACCTGGTGTTGGGTTTGCGTGCTAGCCCAAAGAGAGCCCGGACATCTAGCCACAGACCGACTGCACTACAGCAGGCACACACACAAAGAAGCAGGCACACGGGTGTGCTCCTCACCCGAGGGAGCTTCCCCTTGAACTGAATGTGAGCGCACGCAGGCAGAGGTGAAGAAGTATAAAAAGAGGGGACTCTCCGTATGGATTGCACGCTGAGATTTATCCAGATGAACGGACAGGGACGAAGAGCCAAATTTTTGACAGGGTCCAGAGATTTTATATTGGGGATAGGGAAGGCAGGGAAAAGGATTACAGCCAATGGGATATTTGACAGGAGGTGGGGTTGAGGGTAAGGGAACCAATGGGAGCCGTACATAGGAGGGACTTAGGGAAGAAACCAATGGAATGTTGAGTAGGACAGAACCTTCTAGAACTATTACATTTAACTAAGGGAAATGAATATTAAAAAACTTATGCCTAAAACAGGGAGGGGAAGCATGAACCAATCATATAAAAGTATGCAAATAACTGAAGAGAGAGATTGTGGGTTCTCACCCTTACTCTGCAGTGCGTGGCTGAACCTCAGGGCCTGAGCATCACAGACTGCTGGTGTTGTGTTTAGGAGTCAGGGTGGCTGCAGTTGCTTGCACCGCTGCGACCTGGGGATGTAGGTGAGGAACAGATGGAAGCACTTCGTTTGGAAAGCACTTAGGGATGTGGATGAGGTACACATGAGTTTGGTGTAGCTGCACAGTTGATAGGATGGGCTGTATGGTCCACATTCTTGTGTATGCCTCTGTGTCCCATGAGCTGCAGCTAAGGAACAAGCTTTTTGGAGGTTTGTACTACCTTCTGCATGAGCTTGGAAAGCAAAGGCACAACAATTTCTTTTTATTCCCTGCATGCTTACATTTTCCCTTTGTGCAGGGTCAGACTTCAGTGATTTGGGGAAATTCTGGCACAGCTCTGAGGGAGGATATTAAAGGAATCATCTGGATACGGTCCTGAGCAGCTGGCTTTGGGTGCCCCTGCTTGGGCAGGACCAGATTGACCTCCAGCAGTCCCTTCCAGCCCCTGTCATTCCATCAATCTGTGGAGTATCTGACCTGGAGAGGGGTGAAAGGGCAAATGTTACCAATGTTGGCTGATTCAGGTCTCTGAGCTTCCAGGATTTTAAGAAGAGCTTTTAAATGATTTTATAGCACTAGCATAAAATTCAAGGCAATGGATGACTACCCTTCATGTGTTTTCATGATTTCTTTGTGCAAACTACAATGCTATAATGTCATTAAATATGGCAAAGAGGTGATATGATCTGCAGGGGGTTTTTCTGTGTTACATTTTGCATTTATATTGCAAAAATATCTGGCAGTTTGACTGCCTGCTTTACTTAATTCCTAATTAAAAGTAATTAGGAAATGTGTCATAGCAGCTTTAAAAATAATAGTAAAAGTAGCAAGTACAGCAGCAGTTTGTTTCCTTCCTGTATTTCTTATATGGCTGTGCATTATTGTTGACATGGAGGCAGAGTCTGATTTACGCTTCTGATTAGAAAAGCTTTCCTTTACATCATAAAGCTGTTGCTGCTATTGCAAACACTAATTCCAGGTGTTTTTTACCAAGCTTATTTTCCCACCAGTATATCTTTACCTGGTGAATTGATGAGAATTAAATTTCAGTTTTCAGATAAGGTCATGCCATTATCTGTGTCATGGGATTGTAGTGCTTTCAAAACTATTCTTAGGATTTTGTAGGCTACACAGACAACTTGATGTGTACTTGTAGATCATTTGGGGTTTGTTAAGAGCTCCATGAAAACCTCAGTGGTGTCGGTTTTCATGTTTTGTTTCCCAAATGTACTGGTATTGGCACCCTAGCAGAAAAAGATGTGGACAATATGTTTGGCTAGGATGCCATAACCTTACTCTGAATTTTTGTTGTAATCGCTAGATTTTGCTTAGCAGGCTGTAGCTTCCTGAGAGCTCAGCGGGGCTGCTTAGGGCAATGTGACTCGGTCGCATCACACGGTCCATTTCGGACGATCCCGTGATCTTGCTCCATCCTGCTATCAGCATTACAACCAGTGATGGCAGAGGAGGTGAGAAGGGTCTCTCATAGGGGTTTGAGAGGACTTTAATCACATCTTGTCCCCTTGATCCCTAGAGGCAGAGAGACCTCGTGGTCTGGGTGTTAGGGGGGTTTTGTTAGGGGCTCAGGGGCAGTCCCTGGGCGGCGTTGGGGTACAGGAACCAATAAAGAGAGCCTGAGAGAGTGGCCAAGGCTAAGGGCAGGGGAGAGCAGGAGGGGGAACATGGCATCACAAAAGCAGTGGGTTAACAGACTACCACAAATTTTAATTGTCCCTTTCAGTAACTTCCTCGAATATTGAACTGCTATCCTGTGTAGCTTCTGACACCCAAGAATGGAAATGAGACCAGGCTAACAGGGTGGTAGTTCTTGTCCTGGACAAGAGCATTTGCTCTAATTGACCAGACAGTAAGAGGATGTACTGTAGAAAGTGTTCTGACCACATGACTATAATAAGAACATCAGAACAAGCCCACATGACTTTGTGTGTAAAACCAGTGATGGAGCCCTGTTTTCCTGGGGTTGGCTGAATGTGTGCCTGAAGATAGGAATTCCTTGTTCTCCTTTGCTTGCATGAATAGCTTCAAGTGTGGTGCTCAATTGCTGGCTGGGGTTAAACCACAGGTACTGAATGTTCCTACTTAACCCAAGCAGGCTCTTTCCCTTGCTGGTCATGCTGTAAGTGATGACAAACACATCACCTGAAGTGTTCTGGCACTAATCCTGCTAGAGGAAGAATCTGGTCTGCATGGGCTGTTGGCTTTGTCTGTCCACAGTTGTGTTGTGTTGAACTGGGAGAGAGGAGCAGCCCAGGAAGATTGGGGTGTTTGTAGGCTGCAGCAAAGAAAGCCTTAGCCAAGGTCCTTGAAGCCTGCAGTGAGGGGCCAGGAGAATGGAGTGAGGCCTTGGGAGAACAGGAGAGACCTCCAGGACCAGAAAGGGCATGATAATGTTTGCTGCAGCTTACATCTTTGACTATGGCAGAAACAGGTGAAAAATTGGAGCTTGTCTGACTGTGTGAATGACATGGAATATCCTTGAGGGTGCCAGTGAATCCCACTTTTTCACCAGATTATTTCTACCTGTTCTTTCCACAGGCACATTATGGATTTTCAACCTCCATGTCCCTGTCTCTGTGTAACTCTCCTTAAAGCTTTCTGCTGTCTATTCAGTAATTTGGGTTTTTTTGTGAGGTAGAAAGCTTGCTGTTGGTTTCAGCTCTTCATTTCTTCTGCTCCGACCATACTGTAGCTCATAGATGTTACAGGAAATTTAGGGCCATTTAGATAATTAACTAAAGAAGAGTTTTGTTTGTAATGGTGATGGTTTTGTTAGAAATCCCAAGAAGGAATGAGGAACTAATTAATAACGATTTAGTAGGTTGTTTGTATTTTCTTGTTGCTGTTTTGGTTGGGATTTTGCATAACATACTTTTAAGATGTACATGAAACAATAGTTGTGTCATACATGTTGAGGCTTTACTGATGTCTTTCCCCCCCAGTTTATAAATGTAATCCATATGTGTGTTCATCTTACCAAATATTTGAGGACTGTAGCTGTAGTGTAGTTACACTGCAATTGTTCTAGTTCCAGTACAGTTTTATTTCATCGCTCTGAAGTTTGGTAAATGGATGAATAGTCCATAAGGGCCTTTCTGTTTTATATGCATTACATTATAAATTGGACTAAAGATTTACTTGAATGTGAAATCCAGTAAGCAGAAGGTTAATGACATAAGCTTCAGTTTTATGTTGTAATTTTAGTATGCAACTGATTTGATTGATAATTATGGGTGTTGTATTTAGACACGGGGGCTTTCTATGTTGAACACCTTTTGAGATCAAGTCCTTAGACTGTGTAAGTCCCTGGAGAGTTTTCTTTATGTCTGCATCCTCTGGGAAGCTGTACCGTAGCTGTGGGAGTGTGATGTGTGCTGCATGGCTTATCCCAGTTTGATCAGCAAACCCAGCTATCCCCAGTGGGAAGAAGCTTTATCCCAATGTAGTTGGTACTATTGGTGTGCTGTGATGGAGCATTTACACAGCCTAAGAAAAGGTTTACATCTCTAAAAAACTTTGCTGCATGAAGAGGCTTGGAACACAAAGGTAAATATGTTTATAGTTAACTGTAGGTAGCTGAGCTCCAGTTCTGGATGGAGCGCTGTTGAAGATATGACTTCCACTGTGTTTTGTTTTGTTATTTCATACTCAAAACCATTGTAAGCAGATCTCAATGGGGTTTTTTTATTTCCTCTTGCATGTATTGGTAAATCTTGAGGATTATTTTAGCCTTCCATTTTAAGAATATGCTTATCTTGAAATCAGAATTTTATTTGAGAATGCATTGCTCAAGGCTCGATAAACTTGGATGAAGTGTTCTGTGTTTTCTGAGAACATATAAACAAACTCTGGCTACAAAGGAAGCAATTGTTAAGTTAGAACATTCAAACTGCAGCTAAAATTATTTAATGTATTTGCCCAGTGCTATGATTTGCTGGGTCCTAGGTGAGATCCTGGATAATGGGTGTATAGCTATACAAAAAATACAGTTTGAGGAACAGTGGTTTTTTGGTTGAGTCAAAAAAATGCACTTTCAGTTCTTGAAATAAACTAGGAGATTTGTGCAATCCACCCCCATACTTTTGAATATCCTGTCCAAAACCTTTTGTGGGTCGCTTACAGATACTGTTTCCAGCAAGGCAGAAACAGAAGTGTTTATTTGTTCTCTGTACTTGAGTTTCAGTAGTGCAAAATAGAGAAAGTGAGAGTAACAAAAATTATGATTCCATGCACATCAAACACCTGCAATCCAACCTGCAAAAAAAGCCCAATATATTTTGGGTTCTGCTGTCTGCTTCACTTGTCAGGTCAGGTGAGTAAGTTCGGGAAGGAAAGAGCTGTTGGATGGATTTAAGAATCAGTCTTTTTAAGTGTTTGGCCTATTCTGTTGTCTGTCTCCAAATAATAAATAGAGTATCCACCTAAATGTAAATATTGAATATTTATCTGTGTTTTCAGTTCATTTGTGCTTTTTGTGACATTTCAAACTAAAATAATGGGAATGCATGTTCTGCAGAAGGGTTACAAATGCATTCAGAAATGTGCATGTAGTCCCTATAGAAAACCAAAACACAGATGTGTACAGGGGTAGGAGGAGCTTTAGAGGACTGTGTGTGTGTGTGTGTTTGGTTTTGTTCCTGAAAAGTGCATTGTGCCTCTCAGCAGGGCTGGGCTATGTTGGAAGGTATGCTTTTGAGTGAAATGACACAATTTGTTTTAATAAAATACAAAAAACTTATCCAGTGTAATAATAACATTTCTGTGTATCACTGGCAGCCACTGCCCTGGCACCAGGAGATAAAGCCATGCAGAATTTTGTTTAATTTCTTGCTTGGTGTATCAGATCAATAATGTTTGTAGAATTGCTGGCTTGCCCCCTTGCCCACAGTTCTGTTTGTTCTTGAGGGATTGCTTTACCTGTATGCTCTTAATTTAGTCACAAGTTCCTTGGCCAGTAGCTTCTGATAATCATGTAGAAGTTAAATCTTCCCTTAATTGTTGGTATCAAGAAGGCCTTTGCTAGATTTGAAGGTGAGGTAATATAACTCTTTGTTCACAGGTTTTTTTTGAGTTTCGAGTTGCCTCGTAATCGCAGCACAAGTAAACCCATCTATAACTTACCAAACTTATTACCAAACGTAGTCAATTACGTTCACTGTTAAATGAAGTGCCTTGAGTGAGATCCCTCCTTCCTGCTTTAAATTGTGGGAAAGGAGAAAGAAACAGAATCTTAGTAAGTTCTTTAAGTACTAGCTCTGCCAAAATAGGAGTTGCAAATAAGACTTTGAAATTTCAGTCTTGTACCATAATTTGTCTTAACTGTTTTCACCACTGCATTTAGTATTTTAGGGATTGCTGAGTTCTTATATTGCATCATTGTTTCTCGTTGGATTTTTGAATCTGTCTGAAGCAATAGATGTGCTAATCTTGAACATAATGTGAAACTTCATGGTCATGTACCACCTGTACACTTACCTCCTCATAAATATCACTACTAGATAATGCTGCTGAGATAGCATTTTCCAGGATATTGTGAGGAGAGGAGTGGGCTTTGGATGGAAATTCTCCTATGATCAGAAATGGATGAAAGTTTCTTGTGGAGGTGCAATCTTGCTTTGTCTTGGTATGTCACTTTTGATATAATGATTAAACAATCTCCCTTTACTCTGCTTCCACTTTCAGCTGTTTTCAGTGGGGGCTAGATTTCACCTTTTGAATTTACAAAACAATTAAAGTTGGTTTTATTAACAAATACAGCCAGGAATTTATTTACTCTTGCAATGCACTTAGCCCTTGTGTAGAATGTGTCTGTATTGACTAGAGCTGTTATCAACATGACCTCACTTTTATTTATTTATATTGACTGAAATGCGTTTTATGATTAAATATGTTGTATACAAGATACTCAGCTTTCAAAGCTTTTAAATTATTATGGGTTCTTCATATCTGTGTTATTGTAATTGCTTTATAGGTCAGATGCCAAAGCAACAGTGTCACATATCCTTGCACCTTTTTACCATTATAGTGGGGTTTTTTTGCTTCCAAGTTTGTTTTTTGAGTTAGTAGTAAATAGATACACTTTTTTGCAGAGCTTGGGTATATCTGGATATTTAAGCTCTCCCACTGTGTTAAGAGAAATACAAGGCACAGCTTGACAGAAATAAGTTCCCCACAATTTTGTGTTAAAATAACACAAATAGCAGACTGCCAGCATGTTTCTGTGGTTTTTTTAGAAGGACCCTTGTGTCCTAGTAGTGACCTAGGAAATCCTGTAATGATGTTGTTGCATTCTGTTTATGTTTCTATTACCTTTCTTAGGTTACCCTGGGGAAGTGAGTCACTCTTGCCCCAGATGGAATTGATGTCAGTATTTATCATACAATGATTCTGTAACTGCATTTCAGAACAAGAGTAGTTCAGGTTGGAAGGGACCTTAGAATGTCTACAGCCTTTTGCTCACAGCTGTTTGTTTCAATGCTCAAACTGAACTCTGGCCTTTCTCTAAACTTTGACCAATCAAGTGTTGAAAACCCTAATTTTAAAAAATTTCTTCTTAAAGGTGCAAACCCTGCACAAACTCTCTGGATGGCTTGTTCCACAGCTTGACTGGCATTGGTGTGAAATTGCTCGTGTGCGTCTGTGCTGTGTCTCATCAGCTCCTCCCTCAGTGTCCGACTGCTGTCAGAATACCCTTCCACCATGCATAGCTGTGAAGAGCCTGTCTCTGCCATTTTGGTCATCTCCTATGTGTTGAAGGGCTATCTTAGGGCCCTCTGAAGCCACCTTTTCCCCAGGCTGAAAAAGCTCAATTCTCTCTCCCTCCTTGCAGAGTAAGAGCTCTAGGCCATACCTGTCTTGGTGGCCTTCTGCTGAATGTGCCTTGAGGAGATTGGCAGCTGGACTGTCAGTCTCCCAGAATCAGACTCAATCTTTCTACCTTTCTCGACTATGGATTATGACTAGTGTAGCTTTTATGTCCACCTCAACATCAGCTACAGTGCCTTACTGTTGTATCAGAGAGCCCAAAACTGGACATGTGGACACAGTTTTCTAGGTGTGATACAGCAAGTGTCACCTCTTATTCTGCTCAGCTATGGCTGTGCCCTTTGAGCCTGCTGTGCTGTCAGCTTTCATTGGGGAATGCTGCTGACACAGGGCAGGGTGTCAGGTCCTTTTCCAGCAGAGCTGCCCCCCAGCCAGCCACTTTCCAGACTGTGTCATGATGAGTAAGTTACTCCACCCCAGCTGCAAGACTGGTATTTAGACGTTCAGGTGATCATTTTTGAAAGAAGGAAGAAAAACCTCAGGTTCTCTTCGATCAAAACCAGCTGGACATGAGTTTTCCTCCTTACAGTCCCAAGCAGTGCAATTTCTTTTATGATGTAGCATGAGGTGTTTGGTTTACTAGCAGCTCAGAAAAAATCCACCTTCTAAAAGCTCAGAAACCAGTTTTCTGTGTTTTGTTGTGTTATCCGTGTACATACCTCGATAACTTTGTTCAGGTATGCTGAGAAACTGGTCACGTTACATAACTTAATTGGGATCAGTGTAAGATGCATGGGATAGTGTTATTTTTAAACAAAGACATGAATTCTGATCTTGAGAAATGACACTCAAATGACACACTGATGTACTGTTCACCTTGAATGTGACCATTCCGTTTTACTTCTTTTAGCAATAAAATATGGAGCTAAAAAGTTTTACCTTCCTGTAGCAAAACTCTGGCCAAGTTCTAAATGGTGTTGTCCTGGGGTGAGCTCTTTCAGTTTTACTGTAGTAGCTTACGCTAGGGCAGAACTGACCCTTCTGTTCCTGGAGGTAAATTTCCCGAGCATATTTGAGAAATATTTGACCGAACTTGGCTCTGCTGTTACTGTGTCAAGTTGGTGTATTTGCCCACCTAATTTTGTTGGAAATTAATCTGCTGGATGTGTAAATGAATATAATGCTGGTTGGCCAGCTTCTGTTCATCTGAAAAGAAAGATAATCACCAAACAGAACTCAAGCTATTAATTAAGATACATTTCTTGTTTTGGTTAGAGGGGCTAACAGTTTTGGTATTCAGAATATCCTTATATTTAATTTCTAAGAAATTTCTAGTTTTCTTCTGCTGTAGTCACTGCCATAACAGACCTTTGCCATTGCTTCTTTCCTTGTTTTTTTAATTGAAAGCCTGTAAAATTATTCTCTTGTAATGTTAATCCAACCCTGCATATGCAGTTTTTACTCTTGGGTTGTCTCCTTTTCCTGACCTTGGGCTGGATGATTCATCCTCCTCTAAAGGGACCGTCTCACTGAACACTGCTTCCCTGCCTCGTATGACAGGATGCATGTCTGTTGTCTCCAAGTTGTTACTTCTGCAATAAAGGAGTACCTGTGCCACAGTCTTAAGCTAACTGCCTGAACAGTGTCCAGGTGTGGGCTTGTGGGCCTGTTGTGGTCTTGGTGTTTCATTTTTCTGCCCCCCACACGCCCTGTTTTAGCCCATTATGCACAGGAATATGTCCCTGAAAGCTGCATGTCCTGTGCATGCCTCAGATTTCATTTTCACTTACCTGTATTTTTATGTCACAACCAGCTGTTCAGAAGTTAGGCAGAAGGTTGGATCATCTTATTGTCATCATTTTGCTCTGTCCTCAAGCTTCTCTCAACTTGTGTAATCACTGCTCTGTTAAACTTTAAAGACTGGTTTTCATTTGATGGAATGTATAGAGTATGATGTATTTAATGAAGACATATGGATATTACTGCTGCGCAGTTAATAATAGCAGATGCTGTCCTTGTCTAAGTTCTGCTCACAAGTCCAAGGATTTATTTGAAAACTGTCAATTTAGCTCTTAGTGAAATGCCCCAGCAGTGAGCAGGAGTAGTAGCAGCTTTCTGGTAACCTGAACTGTGAGATTTGTATGCAGAAATACAAATGGGGAAAAAGTAATATTGGAATTTGAACAGCCTAATATGCTGTAATAAAGTAGAAGAAGGCTATATTTAATTAGCCAGTAACAAATGTTAACCTTGTTTTAGATCAGGAAGCAGTGATGAAACGGAGACTTCTGATGAGTTTTCCTCTCATTGTTTCTTGAGGCCAATTCAGATGATAAATCTACACCGTGGAATTACAGAGTGAGGTAGAAAAGCTAATAAACTTCATGAAGGCTAAGAAAGTGGTGGTTTCAACTTGGTTGCTTGTTGGTGGGACTGAGTGTGTCCTGATAGGAAATTTTCTTTTCCTTTTTTGATTTTTTTTTCCTTCTTTTTACAGAAGAAGAGGGTTTTAAGTCTCCATTTTACTTATATGATAATGTATGTCTTCAAGTTTCTTAGGCCAGATTGAGAGTACGCAATCTGAACCATGCATTCTGTGGGTCGTGGCTTTGGGGTAGTTCAGATAGAGCAAAGCTCACAGTAGATCTGTGCTCAAACCTCAGCAGCCTTGCTTGGCTCATAAGTCTCGTACTTCGACTTGGTTTCCTGGCAGGACAAAGACGTGATCTATAGTGTGCTCTGCAACTTAGGTATGACAGGATTTTGTTTTCCTTACTATCAATGTGAATTGTTCTGTGGTATGTTTTTCTGTGAGTTGTTTCCACGCTTGGGGAAGCCATGTTTATCCAAAGTGGAATTAAGTCTTTTCTTAGTAGGCTATTAAGCATTAGAGCAATTTGCCAGGGGAACCATTAGGAACAGTGTCACCTTTAATAATTAATTCAGGATTAGCTGCCTTTGTGTGGGATGGAACTGATTTTACTTGTAGCTGTAAATTTCCTGAGGGAAGCCTAAGGTAAATGCTCTGGTTTGTGTTATTGGGGTGCTTAGAGGTGATGGTTTGCAGCCCTTGTACAACCTCAGCCCATCAGATGTGCCAGTGCAGTCTCTGTGCTGTTAGAGAAGGGTGCCTGCCTGCCTGCCTGGGCTGTAGTTACTGCAGGCTTTGGGACTTTATTTTCAGAAATATCTGGAGTCACCAGGATTTTTAAATGCACCCATCTGATAAAGTTGGCTACATTCTGTAGCAGTTTTGGTGATCTTCCCAAGCACTTCACCTCTTTATTGCATTTGGTGAGACAAAAGTTGGTTCTTTTTATCTTTGGCAAGATAACAGATGCTGGTTCTGATACTGAAACAGCTTTTTGCACAGTCTCATTGTTACTTTTGGCAGAGCCAACATGGTAACTGCCAAAACAAAGAAGAAAATGCAGTAAGAAAAAGACATGATTGTATTCAACCAGAAACAGTTTGACTTCCAGTTAATATCCAATTAGAGGCTTAAACAGAAAAGTGAGAAATTACCTGTTTAGTATTTCAGTCTTGATGGACACATTTTAAAACCTAAACTAGTTTGTGTGATGAATCAAAACAGGGCCAATGTGACCTAAGAATTATTGAGATGAAATTTTGAGCCCCTGGCTTAGAAAATTGGTCCTGTGAAATTGGGTTAAGCGTGATAGGAATGAAAACAGTTAAAGCCTCAACTCCTGCAAATTTCTTACTTTTAAAAGTGTTGGGGAAGCTGTTGTAGAGCCAAACAGAAATGGGCTTTTATATATTGTGCTGCATCTGGGAAGTTAATGTATCTTGGGTATTGCTATTGAAATAGAGAAACTGGAGGTGATACTGTATGTGCAACTGTACAGGGATTGGCACTGAACTGACTTTTTGGATGTGCTATGCATCTTCACAAAATATATGATTTGGACAGAGATATATGTGCTGATTGCTTGAAACATGTTTTCCAACATTTTCAAATGTTTACAGTTAGAATTGGAAAAATTATTAATTACAGTTTGTATCCCCACTTTTCTAAAAATGTCCCCCAGTACGTAGGTGGGTGCCTGTTTGATGCTTTTCGCTCCTGGCAGTGTTAGAGCTTCTGCTCTTTTCCTGTACTATAACAAATGTTACCAAGTCAGGAGCCCAGCTGACCAAAATGGGGAAGGCAGAATTCTCGCTGTTACTGTACCAGCATATCTGGTTCTAATAAAGTATTTTGCAAAGTCTTTTTATGGCTCTTTCCAGGACCAATGTGCAATTTGAACTGCTTCTTCCTTTTTCAGAAAGCAAAAGACAACTTGTAATATATTTTATTTGGGATGTGGGTTTGATTCTTATTTTCCTGCTGTTTTTCCCGTGCTTTTTAATTCTGTCCCATGCTCAGCAACAAGGATATGTTGTTTTTATTCTTTGTTTTGTTTTACATGGTGTTTTGTTGTCTTAGTCATTCTCCCTTTGATAAATAAGCAGTATTCAGAAGGGAGAAAATAGTGTTCAGCTTCTACCTGGTATATGTGTTAGTTTAATATTAAAATATTTATGTATATGACATCAATAAACTTCCATATTAGGAAAAAAACTCTCTAGCTAATTGACTGAAGAAGTATCTATAGAAAGAATCACTTCAGGATCTAGTGTTTGCATCTTCAGTTAGTCTTTTCTGAAAGAAATTAAATCTACCCTCTTCATGTGGGTATAATTTCTGGTTTTAGTCTGAACTGATCTAACACTATCAGTCTGCTGCTTTTATCTAGATGTATGTCCCATGCCTCTAATCCTAAAAGACATGCCTGTTGTCCTGGCAGCACCTCCCACTTTAACATGGCAGAGGCTGATATTCTCTCTTTCAGTGGAGATACTCCATAATAAGCTCTTGATGTTAAAGAGCTAATACTCAGAACTGATGTTTGCTGTTCTGGTAAGTGTGTGCCTGAAGTGTATGTGAGTAAAAACCTCCTGGTATTTGATATCTTGCAAACTGGAAGAGTATGAGCTCTCCAACTAAAAATAAAATGTTGGGATTTTGCTGTCCTATTCCATCAGCTTCTTAATTTATGAAGCTAAAATGGAAGTTGGCCTAAGCAACATCTGACTGATATTTCTGCTTGAGAAGGCAACCAAAAGCTGAGCAAAGCTTTTGTTTGGAGAACAGGAATGCTGCTTTGCTATGTTAAGTGAAACATAAGATTTGATTTCTGAAGAAATAATTGTTTCGTTGGTTTTGTCTATTTTTGGTACAGGTTATTAATGCTGCTTTAGCTCTTGCTGCCAGACCCAAAAGTCAAGTTGTGAAAAACAACATGGAGATGTATAGGAGTACATGGGAGAATCACATCCGTGTTCTTACTGAAGCTGTGGATGATATAACAAGTATTGATGATTTCCTTGCTGTATCAGGTATGATAGTTTTCAAAATCCAATTGTTCTTTTATATACTTTGAAAACTTGTTATCACTTTTCAATAGGAAACCAGTGAAAGGTAGGGCTGTAAAAGGATTTGTGAAACCATTGCTGCTATTTAAAATGTCCCCACTCAGTGGATATTCTTGCTGTGCATGGTGTAGAGCTGGGCAGAAGTCACTGGGGCTGACCAGGTGGCTGTGACAGGGGCACATTTATCCATCCTCCCAGCCTCATTTACCTCCGCAGTTTCAAATCCTCTCTGCAGCTGTGAGAAGTCTCCAAGGAAAGGAAGTTTCATATCCCTGTGCATATACCTTAAATAAGAGGTTCTTGTGATACCCTGTGTTCCAGTTGCTGTGGAATGCACATTAGAATTTCTGGAATTTTCAGTCACAGATATTTGTCACAAAAATGGACTTACAGATTTCTTCGGTGAAGAGGCCTTGGGTAATAAGCTGTTTTTACTGAAGCAGTGAGTGTCTTAAGCATTTAAAAAGAAGACAGAAAACAGTTGTTGCACTTTTTGCAGTTTAAAGATTCCAGTTCTGAAGTAAGGTTCTGCCCTCACTGATGAAAAGTATTCAACAAAAGCATTTCACTTGCACAGTGCCTTTGCACAGTGTTTTTTGTGTTGTTGCTGCTAACATATACCTTCAATATGCATAGTTTAGAAATCTTTTTATTGTGAAGCACATGTAAATTTGTATAATTCTACTTTTTTGATTTCTCTTAAAGTAGCATAACATGGAAAAGAAGGAAAAATTTGTCTCATCTTTGTTAAATGCGGTTTAATTCCTGTGTATGGTCAGTGGGCCCTGTGCTTGCCCATTGCTCTCTGGGCATGTCCTTTGGGCTTACTTGTTAGAACTATTTGGTGTATGCAGCGGTAAGAAACATGAGTGGTTCTGCACGTGTCAGTAGTTTGAAACCCTTGTAAGTGAAGTCAGAACTAAGTTCATATTCCCAAGTTACGTTTTGCTCCTTAAACATGAGGGTAGACTTTTGCCTAAGAGGGAGCAGAGCTTGGGTATTCATTGCTCTGAAGCTTATGTGCTGTCTTCAGAAATATTTGTGTATCTTCACTGGGGGGACTGGAAACTGCTGGAGTGGAGTCCCAGTAACTGAGTGGTGTTTTTTTCTTATGATTGGGATGTGGCTATTACAGCACAAAAAGCTTGAGCAGAGATGGCTGCTCAGGCCCTTTGTGGGTCTGCTGATGTGGGATACGGACTTTTCCTCAGGGTCTGTAGGTCTCCTTGCTTTACAAGGTCAGCTGGTGTTCCTGGCAAGTGACTTAGGTCTGAGTGTAGAAGAACTTAGTGCAAATTGTGCCTGGTTATTCACAGAGTTACTCTCCTGGTGTATCTCAGCATCTTAGTACAGTGAAGCGTAACCTGAGAATTATTTTCTCCCTGTGTAAGTCAGCCTTTAGTGGAAGTGTTTTATGAACCTGCCTCTTGCTTATAGTGCAAATCTTTCCTGTTTCTGAAATTTCCTGAAATTTATGCAAGTATAGCTAAAGCTGTTACTAAAGAGATTAAACAAGTCAATTGCTAATGAATAAAACACATGAATCTTTTTAAAACTCAGGAGATCTCATAGTAGGTTAAAAATCTTCAGTCAAATTCATTGAGCTAAATGTTTCTTTTTATCTATACAGCTATGATTCATTGAAATGGCACATTTCAGATTATTTTTTTCAAAATTTCTTGGACTTGAAGAATAAAATTAAGCATTCCAATAATAATTCTGTAAATCTGTCATCAGCTCATTTCAGAGAAGACTCCTAGCTTTTTTGTTTATTTTACATTGCTTGGTTGAACACAGTTGAATGATCGACAAAATTTCACAGTAAGTAAAAGCAGAAACTAGTTCAGGTAGCACTGATGTGTAGGCCTGCCTGTCATGAGGTCCAGAAAAGGTAAACATTCCTTGTATTTGCTTTAAACTGTATGTAGAACATCTTATGTAAGCTTTGGTAGAACCCTTTGGCACATATTAATTTAATTTGCTTAAACTTAAAGTGTCATGCTTGTTCTTAAGTGATCTGTTGAGAAGGTATTTCTCTGTGGCAGTGTCACCTTTTTGCTTTGGGAAGTTTTTTTTATTATTAGCTCTTGTACAAAGAAGTAATTATTAGGAGTAATTGTAAGGAACACTGCAAGCCACTCTTGGTCTGCTCCACAGAGTATTAGCACCGTTACTGTGTTCTGAGGGATTAAAACATTCATATCTTGCTCTGTCTGAATAGAAAAGTTAGAAGTGTAATAGAAGATGGTATCTACCCTTTTTTGGAAATTACTCAGTAATTGGGAAAGATAATTTGCATTGAGGGTTTTGCATTGTGTTTGAGAGGAAAGGAATTCCAGAACTGGTATTTAATGGCTCAGTTTTTTCTACAGAAAATAGTATTGTACATCGCATGGCAACATGGGCATAGGGGGTGAAAAATACCTTTTTAAATACCATATTTGTTTCAAAATGGATTCTGTGCTGTGTTGGTGCATCAGTCTTCACTTGTGAGTTGGATTGGATGAGTTTGCAGGTGGTGAGGGAAGTGATTAGTCCTGGAGTGTCACGATTGCATTCAAAGTTATAGGATACTTTTAGGAAATACAGTAAGCACACCTTCCCTAGTGGTTCTGGTGATTCAAAACTCTGCATCGTACAAGAGAATGGCCTACTTCAAAGTTTATTTTAAATTTCTTCTCTGACTGATTGATAAGTCAGATATTTCTGACAATCCTGCCTGTCCCACTGGCACTCAGAGAAGGAGAATTGTGAGCATTTGGAAGGTTGGTTTTTGTGGTGGTTTTTTTTGGGTTTGTTGTTTTTTGTGTGGTTTTTTTTTTTTTTATTTTTTTATTTGGGTTGGTTTTTTTGGTTGGGTGTTGTTGTTGTTGTTTGTGGGGTTTTTTTTAAATTCTTGTAAGTGACATTTAATAATAAAATGCTATTGTTTTTGTAAGTGTATTGGTCTTTTCAGATTCGTGGATCTTCTTGAAATTGGATTTTTTTTGTTTCAGTTGTGTTTTATTCTTGCAATTTATATATTATACTGTTTTTCAAAGGAAAATAGCACTACAGAACAAAAAAAAAGATACAAAATCAGGTCTCTACAAGTGAAAAAGAGGTCTGATTGCAAATAGTTGGAGTAAAGGTCTGTTCCTTATAAAGGAAAGTAAGAGTTAATGACTTGTGTAAAAAAAAAAAAAGTCATTGTAATTATGAAACATTATAAATGATGATACTGTTGTTCGTAGATTTGTTACACCTTGTAGGAACAGAGAATCAGTCTCAGCCTATCGGTTTTGGATAGTTAATTTACGCAAGGAAGAATGGGTATTAATCTTTACAACCCAGTGACATTAAGTTTAAAAATTACTGTCATGCATTTATCATGATGATATGAAGTCTACCAATTCATAAATTAAAATGTGCTTGTTGCATTTGATGCATTAATTTCCGGGAAACCGGTTTTGTTATGCTTGTAATTGCATTCATGTTGATAAATCCAATGTTTTATCTTCAACTCTGCTCTTGTAAACTGACTCTTTAGTGTCTTCTCCCGTATGCAGTTAGCCTGGAAAAAGAGTTTGAGGCTCGTTTCCTAATGTTGATTCTTCGGAGTTATTTTAATACTCTTTTATTCAGAATTGCCTTAATAAACCTAGTGGGTATAGATGGAAAATCTGAAGTGCCAGTATTTCCTTCCTTTGTATGTACATTTTCTGCTCCTGATGATGGTGTGTAATTGCAATGACATGTTAGTTGTAATTATTAAGTATTTTAATTTTATCATCTGTTAGAAAACCAGCAAGAAAAGACTTGGATCTTTTAGTCCCAGAGTTAGCTCAACTTTTTCAAGGACCATATAGGTAAGAAAAGCATCAGAAGTGTGTTTATGTATATGAAATTCTCAGAACGTGTGATCTTGTTTTTCCTTTCTGTTGTCTTCTTGAAGAGCTTGCATGACAGACCCCTGTGCTACTTCTGTGTCCTTCTCTTAATGTCCTTGCCCAAACTATGATTATTTCAGCAGTTGGGCCTTCCCTTCAGCCTCCCCTATGCTGTCTTGAGTTTTGCTCTGACATATTTATATCATAATGCTTAAATCCCTATAATGGTAGCTCCTCTTTGGCCAAAATGGAAGTGCCTCATTTTCATAAAAACATTTCCTTGTTCACCTCTTTTCTCATTCCTCCTCATGCATGAATAAATCTCTCTCTTCTTCAAGTACTGTCTGCAAATGACACAGAGCATTTTCTGTTGTGTGAAATGAAGTCTGTGTTCTCTGCCCTTTTATATACCTTCTTAAAATACAATTTGTCTAAAGTGCATTTTATCCCTTGTAATTGCATCAGCACTTTTAATTGAATTAATATTTTAAGGTAAATGTATTTCAAATAATGGGTAATAAGTCACTAGACACTGAGAGAGTTTTGCCGGTGTCCAGTTTGTTGTTTCCCTACCATGTCGGCGTTTTCGGCGACAAATGGGATAGGGAGCCTGGTCAGGTGCTCCAGGAGACTTTTATTATTTTATTCTGTTATCAGTCTCATATCCAGAGTTGGGACAGAGTTGGTACAGAGCTCATGCCATCAAGGGCAGCCAAAGACTTTTTGGTTACAGAGCATTTTTAAAAGCTTCTTAGCCAATTAGTGTGCTTCTAAAAGTTACAGACAGCTGTCTCAACCAATCCCCAAGCAGTGTACCTACTTCTGCTATGCACAGTGCTTGCTTGTTATGCCTTGACATAACAATGCACAATATTCCATTATTAAGCTTATACTTCTCTATCTTGCTTAGCATATTTTTTTGCAACTTCAAAATCTATCTAGGCCAAACCTAGAAACTCTAACCATTGTTTTTAATGTCCTTGCTTCCTGTATAACTGTATCTTCTCTCTTTTCACAGCCAGAGCTAAATCCTGACTTCTTTTTTGCCTTATTTTCTGAAACCTGCTTTTATTTCTCAGATCTGAAATCTTTTCCACCTTTTGTGTTTCCCCACACTACCAGAAGTTCTGTTTGCTGCTCTTTACCTAATTAAGTCATAGTGAGTGCAGTGTGTTACATGTCTGCCTTGGGTAAGGATTTGTGTAATTCCCTCAAGCAGTTTCCACTGCTAAATTGATAATGGGAATTGTGGACACGGGCAAATCAATCTGCAGTAGAATCTGGAGAATCTGCCGCTTTCAGTACTATGAACAGAAAAGTATTTTATAATGTATACACAGGTGCTGCGCAGTTCAGCTCCTTCCAGAAACTGGCCTGAGGTGTCTTAAATACATGAAGACTTCAGAGACTGCTGAGGAAGTTCTGTGATGGGATTAAGGATCATGCAAGATAACTTGAGTAGGCAACAGGGAATAATATTTTAACTGAAGAATTGAGACCAATCAGTGACTCCTGACAAGAGCAAGAAAAGCTGTAGTTGACCTTCCTAAAGTACTCTTGTTCCAGGGTGATGGGCAGAATTCTGAGCAGATCCAGAGAAACCTTGCATATTTCTCCCACCAAATGGAGTAGAGAAGATTACACTCCAAATGTGGAGTGTGCAAGGAATTCCCAAAAAGTCTGAAATCAGGCAACCTAGAAGTTTGTTTCCAGTCTCATAATCCTTCCCTTAGAATCTAAAAATGAAGTTTTTCCAAGCATGGTGGGAAACAGTATGATGTCACAGTGTTAGAACAGAAGTTGCCTTTTAATGGAAACCTGTGCCATCAGAAACTACTTTTAATTCATGGAAAGCATCAGCAGATTAGATATTACAGTAAAGCTGTTGGAGAAAATTCTTTTTGTGGGTGCAAACAGTCTTATGGCCGTCAGCAAGAACAAGAGCTCAGACCTTATTTTTGACTGCTTTTGTTTGATATCAGTGAAGATTCCTCAGTTAAACACCAGCAAAAGTAATCAGGAAAAAAGAATCTATGTATTGTGTATTTTGTCCACAGGCCTATTTCTAAAGAAGTAATTTACTGATCACACAGAGGGAGCAAGTATCCAGATTCATGTTTTTCCCCAACATTTGTAGCTCCAGATCTGGAGCTCCAGCTGCTGCTGCTGCTGCAGTTTCGACTTGCTGGGAGAGATCTTCTGTAGTTGATTAGGAAGGAGTGGGTCAGGTGGACTTTATGAGCGTGGGGGGTAGCATGTACAGAATGGCAGACTAGAAGAACAGAATTAAAGACTAACAGGGATTAGGAGATGTTATAATCCGGTTTAGACCCAGGAAAGCAAAGCAAGCTAAGTCTCTGAGCATAAACTGGAAAGAACTTAGAAGGTTCAAAATATTCCCAGGAATGAGATTAAAACCAAACGAGGTTAGATGTTGTTGCCAAAAATGGATGTATTTTATTGAATAGTAAAAGAGGCAAAGAGAAGGGAAGAGAAAAGAAAGAGAAAGAAAAAGAAGTGTGCGTGGGGGGGTGGGGGAACAGGGAGAGGTGACAGGGGTTAGATGGAAGCACATCACCCATCCAAGGGTCCCAACGACGTCTCGTTGCTCCCCTCCATCTGCTCTGCTGGTGGTGAGGGTCCCCCATTGCCGCTGTGGCCACGCCGCTGCGTGCTGCCACACGCCATGCCACGCTGCCACACCAGACGCCACCACACGCCAAAGAGTGCAGAATCCTGTGGATTAATATACACTTTGGGCCAGGTGAGAATGCCTATGTGTCTTTCTTACAGGGGCCAGCTTGACACTGTCCCTTGCAACACTGAGGGTCTGTTGCATCATCTCTGGTGCAGGGTCTGGGGACCCATTGGGGGGGCCCCTGTCATGGGCCATGTCACCCCCTTCTGCTGTGGATAAGCTTCGCTCGCCCCCCCGTGAGCACCCCTCAGCTGGGCTCCTTTGCACAGTTGGAGGATGGGCAGTCACTGCACCTCTGACCAGAGGCTTTTCCAAGATACCCAGAGCCTCTCCTCCCTCCACCCCTTGGTGCAAGGGTCTGTTCTGATAGCCCTGGGGCTGTGGTCCTCATCTTGGAGGTGTTAAGCCTATGCTCAGTGAATGTCCCCAGCCCTGAGTTGTTACTTTATCTTTTATCTTCATCAGCGAGCAGTGTCAGGCCTCAGGGCCCCATTCAGGGTGTGGGAGTCTTCTCTTCAGCTTTTGTAATACAGTTTTAAAAGTCCTTTAAGAAAACGTTTAAGTCATAAAATATAGTATTTCAGTCTCTGACAGGAGAGAACTCTGGAGATTTTCTACTAAAGCATCTTGTGCAGAGCAGGACAAACTTTCAATTTCCTACAGAAATTTCATTTGAAACTTATTTAGTTATTTGTGGTCCAGATCTTAGTTTTAATTTGGTCTTAGCTATTATTGTACAACAAAGCTTAAGCAATGCAACACTTAACTAGTTTTAATCTACTGTAGTAAAATGTGAAAAATGTCTACTTGACAAATCCCTTCACTTGGTTGCATCACTGAGAGAAGAATGCAGTGCATCTGAATCACAGCAATGAGGAGTAGATTCATATAAGTGTATTTCCATAAGATATTTTTTGGAGGGTGGAGAAATGAGGACCTTGTGCTTTATTATTTCTGTGTAGTACTAAACCAGTTGTTGAATACTTTCAAAAGAGATCCTCTTGGTTTGTTATACTTACTTTTGGCTGGATTGCACAGCAGTCACTTTGTGTTTGGTAATGTTCTTCTCCAAGCTGTTGCAGGCTTTAAGAGTTATTTTTGGGTTTTGTTGAATCCTCTGGAAGAGCTATATGAGATGGACTTTTGTGTCTCAACTCTATTCCTGTGTATATCATTGGTATTCTTTGTAGGCTTTATGTTAATGTCTGTTTGTGATTGATGGCATAAAATAGCTGATTGAAGTTTGTGCAGTTCTTCGCTTGTATTCCCCTGGACTCAGGTACCACTGATTGCACTAAGCAGTTGTCAGTCTTCTGACACTTGATCCTTAAGAGACCTTAAGTTACAGAGTTGCAGGCTTTTCATATAATTGTCTCGGAATTAGTATCAAGCCAATGTTTGTTATGAATCATAACTTTTAAAAGAAAAGTAGTTCTGAATAGGTTATTTTAGTTTTTTTACTAAGTCTGATGAGCATTTCTTCTTCTAGATTCTACAGCTGAATAAATTTCCTAAGTTTAGTCTGCCTTGTTTTTCTTTGGTACTCAGTGGACAGAGAGGCTCATTTTGGGAGAGTGGCACTGCTTGTTCTGGATGATGCAGTTATTCCCTCCTAAATACAGAAAATGCTTGTTGAGATTAGACTAATATAAAATGTTACTAATTCTGCCCTTGATCTTTCAGTCTGACATATTTCCTGTAGCTAGGTTTTTTCAAATCTGTAGCAGATCTGTAGCATTATCCAATTTTGTACAATAGAGGCAGACCTTTCCTCTATTTTTTCAAAATTACTTTGCATCAGTCATTTAAAAAAAAAAAAACTTACGTGTCCTTTTAGTTCCTCTGCCTTTTCACATCCCTAAATGCAATTTTATGCAAGTACACTTCCGTGTTTTATAATATTCTCTGAATATCATACAGCCTTCCTTATCTCTGCCCTGTGGTAGTTACTCTGCTGTTGAACTGTTCATTATCCAGTGTCACATTCTGTATAAAGCTATTCTTAAGAAATAACTTCCTTGATGCTGCCTGTCCTGTTAATCGCTTCATATTCATTTAACTATGATTATGTCATAGTCTACCCAGTGCTGCTGCTTTATTTTTTTTCCCCCAGAACCTCAGATAATCTGAAAGAATAATTTATAGCTGCCATAGGAGGCAGGCAGGATTGAAACAGGCCAAGATACAAAGGGGTTGTTAACATCTTTTTGTTGCATTTGAAGGGAGGAGAAAGCTCTGTTTTTCTTGTTTGTAACAGAAACAGCAAACTTCAAGCTAAAAATAGCTTAGGATTTAACTTAATTTATGACATTTTGAGAGAGGAGGATGCAGAGCAGCAGAGGTAGGTAACATATTCTCCTCTGTTCATTGTGTCTGCTAACTGGTGGTCGTATTTCTTTTAGGATCTGTGATGGTTCCTACTGATGGTCACACACCAGCGAGCTGCATGCAAAAAACCTGTCCATCCCTACTAATGCTTCTCATATTCCACTGGAAGTTTTAGATATGCTTAGAAATTTATTTAATGCCAACTGCTGAAATTCAGGTTAAGTATTCTGAAAGATTGTATCCAGTGTTGTAGCATTTAGAAGTTTAGAAACCATTTTATAAGTGATTTCTCCTCATTTTATTCCTAAATTTGCTCAGTTCTCTAGTAGTGTGCATTTCCACTGAAAGTTTCATTTCCTTCCTCTCCCACCCCAAAATCTTCTAAATCTTTTAATTTCTTTCTTTTGAAGTTTATATTCTAAAACTTCTACTCTCCTTCCTTCTGCCTTTTCTCATTAAAACCAAACAAAAAAGCCTTCTGCACAATGCTAGTACGTGTGGATAAGGCTGTAAAATTTTAATGCTTTTTCTGCTAATTTAAGGGAACCACTTGCAAACAGAAACAGTGTATGACATCTCTGCTTTTTTTTTGTTTTTTTTTTAATTTGGATGCACTTTATTCAGTGATTTAGGAATGCATGTTAGTGTTCATCTTGCTGAACAGCTACACTAAGCCTGCATTAAGGAACGTGGTAGTTGGAGGTTATTGCAGTTCTGCACTTCTACAGGCAGAACTTTTTGTGCTTAACTGGTCACTTGTTTTTTGTCAAAATACACAGTTGTGCTCAAGTCAGTTCTGAAGTGTTGGGTGTAATCTGGGCTAATCAGATTAGATAATGTAATAATGTAGTAATTTTCATCTTTGTGGATACTGAAATGCTTAGTCTGGACCCTGAGAGATCTAAGGGGCTCCCTAGTAGAGCTTGTTTGCAGAGCCAAGATCACCCTTCTTTTAACTTTGTAACATCGCTACATCTTTTATTATGTTAAAAAACCAGCACTTGATAAGTAGTACTTCTGTGTATCATAAGGCCAGGTCTCAGCATGGAAGTATTAATAGCATTACGTTTTAGATTTTGATCAGGCTCTGTTTCAGATTACTTTGGGCAGTTGTAGTTATTAAGGTGGCAGTCTGGACAGTCGAAGTCACTCAAACTGCAAAATATACTGTAAATACTTGGGCAAAGAGTAGAGGAATGATTCAGATTTCTGTCTTGCTTATCTCTGTTGATATAATTTGTTTTCTGTCAATGCTTTAAAGTTCTGGTTCAGTTTATTACCACTTTTCCAGTCCATGTACCATGTTTACAGATGACTGCTTCACAAAAATTGCCAATTACAGATTTGCCCTTAGCATAGCTATGGAGATCATGGGGAAAAAACCCAAACCAACAAGATGCTATTCAGAGACTTACGATTCAATTTGGTGTTTGCATGCTGGCCTTCTGGCACCTGCAATAGCAAAATACCATGCCTTGCTTTTTGTAGGAGAAGAAACATAAGAACCTAAGTAGGGATGTATGCACTTAATTACAGTTCCAACAGGAAGGTAACTTACATAGTGGGTTTCAATAACTTTTAGATGAAGTTTCTTCAGCCCAGCTGTAATGTGCTTCAGGATAACTGTAAATTTGCTAAACTTAAAATGTTTTGTCAAACTCCCTCTTCATTGTTCTCACCTGGCTTGTAAGAAAATGGCCTTGAATTTTTCCCTTTTTTATCAAGGCTAAAAGCTGGATCTGTGTGTCACTGAGCATGCAAAGTTTGTTTTTGCTGGTACAGCTCTTAGCAGTTAATGACCCACCTGGAAATTCTGTCAAAATCATCATACCACTTTGCCCTCGCTGGGAATATCCTACGTTTCCCTCCTCTTTCTTTTAAACTTTTTCTTCCATAACATTATAATAGCTGTCATTTAAGCAATGTAGGGATGTATATTGGGGAGGAGTAGGAGGTTTAGTCCTGCTGCTTACTAAAATGGGTATTTTTAGATGGAAGTAAGACAAGAACTATTTGCAGTGTCTTAAGATATATCTTTACTATCTGGTATTCTCTGGGAAATCACAGCATTATTTGCCTTTAATTATTGTTGAGCTAGTATGCTTTTACTGTTTTCCTAATTGACTTCAGAAATTTCTATGCTTAACAGTAGTGACTAATTTATAGGTCAGTATTTTGCATAGGTTTAGGGTTTTTTTCCTCTACACATTTATTTGAGTTCATTGACATTGAACTGGTTTGCTTAATTCACTTATCACTTGGTACTGTGATACCATCTTCAGTTCTTTATTGTGAGCTTTGACTACCTGGAATGAGAAAAGACAAGAAAAATTCCCTTCCTTACTACTTCAATAGTCTCCTTTTATATTATTTTTGAAAGTAGTGAATTACACTCTTCCAGAGCCAATCCCTGTGGAATGCTGGCTTAGGGAGTTGGGAAAACTATCTGCTTGTTTCTGCCCCTTGTTTTCTCATTTGTAGGAAGTAACAGCAGTAAATCTGTCATCTTACCTGTAGCGGGGGGGGTCCCGGGAGCAGGGGAATCCAGCCAGAGTCACGATATGAACACCGATATGATTTGAGCATCGTGCTCCAGTCTTATTATTCGGTTACACCAAGTTATACTTTTTCCCAAAGTTCACGCCCCTTTCCCATGAGAAAGCCTCTAAGCAGCAGGGGAGCTGACCAGTGTATACCTTTTCCCAAGGCTGTTCAAGGCTGCCGGCTAGCAGGTGCCTTGCAAGCCTGTTTTCAGCCTGAGGCCCCGTCAGGGGTACTTCTGCAACAGGCCTGGGATGCCCAAGCTCTCCTGGGGTATCCTATATTCCACAAGGAATCCCTCTACACATCCCCCGTTTTCTTTTTGGGCAACCCAGGTCTGGTCGATGATTTTTCGCAGCCCCGCTTTAAGGTGAAAAAAAATACACCCAAGTATTATTAAACCTAATATAACTACAAATAGTAATCAGCAGCCTTCTACTACCAAGGTACACAGCCGTCTGGTGATACCCAGACCCTTAAGCCAATCTCCAGTAGGGTCGTCTGTCTCCTGAAAGATGTGTAGGCCCCTCTGGAGGTCAGAGAGGTGCTTGTGAATTGGGACAGAGTGGTCAGAAAGATTCATATAGTACATACTCTGGAACTCTTCGCAGCCGTGGCTGTGAGCTAGTAGTAGAAAATCAATGGCTGCTCGATTTTGTAATATTGTATGTCTAACACTAGTAACATCTACGCTTAACTCATCAAGCATCTGCGAAGTTATGTTTAACTTATCCCTCTCCCAGCAAGCAAGTTTATGCAAAATAGCGTGAGCCCTGGCTGCCAAAACACCAGGTAACAACATAGATGCTAGCCAAATTGACTGCCTTCACTTGATCTAAATGGGCGGACAGCTGATTGAAAATGTCCGCTAATGCTCCTGTCTCAAGACAGTCAAAAAACAATTTCCCACTCTATCTCTGTGTCTGGTGCTATACCCACAAATTTGTCTCGCTATTTCTCCTGCTACGGAGAGTGGTGGATCTGGCAAGTCCTCAGCTCCTTCACTCAGCCGTGTCTGCAGCCTCTCCCAAGGCTTCTCGGGACGGGGGTCCCAGAATTCCAGCTGTTATGGTAGTGGCATCACTTTCCTCAGGAGCTGATGCTGACTGCGCCTTCTCGCTTCGGGGTCTTGAATGCGTAGCACGGCACCACTTGGCTGGGCATCCCTCTGGTCAGTGCTGTGGCGATGACTTGTCCCTGTTGTTGCAGGATATTCTGCAGCATTGCAGTCCACGTTCGTTCCCAGAGCAGGAACTGTGAAGGGGTTAACAACTGTACGATGCTGATGTCGTAATTTGAACACAGGACATCTGCTGTAAAGATAGACTGCAAAATGCTTTGTGTAGATAAGTCAGCAAGCTATTTGATTACTTTTTGCATTATTTGTTGGTATTTCTTCTTTTGGGGCTGCTTCCGGGCCGCCCCGGCTGGCTTTGGCTTTGCAGGAGACGAAACCGCAGAAGCCGCGGTGCTGCCGGACGTCCCGCTGTTCGGCGGGGGCGGGGGGGGTTACTCTCTGCCGCTTTTGGCCGGGCTTTAGGACCTCTCCGTTGCTCTGCCACTTTCGGCAGGACACCAGGACTGCCTGTGTCTCCTTGGCCCACCTGCGCCCCGCCCCCTGGGTTGGGAGGCTCTGCTTCCGTGTTCGCAGCCATTTTTCCCTCGGCCGTCAGAGGCGTAGCATCCAGCTCTGCTGAGTTTAGCAGCTCCTGCAGTGAGCAGACGGGTGCTGCTGTGTTCTTAATCGGTTTTCTCGTGGCCAGCCCGAAGGACCGTACTACCCCGGACTCGGCTCCGGTCTCTGCCCGCCGCTCCGTAAGACCCCCATCTGTTTCTTTCCCGGAGCTGCTACTCTCTAAAGCCTCTGGCTGCCGCAGCCACTGTCCTCTCTGTGTTCATCTCTGCGAGAGTGCCAGTTACTGCCTTCCAGGTTAAGCTGCGGGCTTTAGCTTCTTCAGCTGCCTTTCTTCCCTCAGTCGTGGACAGCCACAATTTATATCCAACTTCCCCCCATGCTTCGGTTGAAAACAAAAGTGAAGTGTAACTCAATAATCCATGTTCCCGGGCCCACGTAACGAGGGCATTCAGATCTCGGTCTTTTACAATTTCGCCTCTCATAGAGAGAATATTAGCTAGGAGTCGAGGTCCTGCCCTGTAGTCCATAGCTTCTGTGCTGCGGGTATTCGCTCGGCCGCGCGAAAATACGGTCTCCGGCCACTCAGCTGTGAGGTTTAGCCCCCGGCTTTACTCGGCTTTGAGACTTATCCTCCGGCCTTCTATTCTGCTTTGAGACCGGGCCCCCGGCTTTACTCGGCTTTGGGGCCACCCGCTCTGGTTCCCCTGGCTCCGCCACACTGATACGATGAAATTCGGAGTCTTACCGCATTGAAGTGAACCTGCCTGAAGCAAAACTCACTCGGGTCCCTGTTCGGGCGCCACGTATAGCAGGGGGCAGTCCCGGGAGCAGGGGAATCCAGCCAGAGTCACGATACGAACATCGATATGATTTGAGCATCGTGCTCCAGTCTTGTTATTCGGTTACACCAAGTTATACTTCTTCCAAAGTTCACGCCCCTTTCCCATGAGAAAGCCTCTAAGCAGCGGGGTAGCTGACCAGTGTATACCTTTTCCCAAGGCTGTTCAAGGCTGCCGGCTAGCAGGTGCCTTGCAAGCCTGTTTTCAGCCTGAGGCCCCATCAGGGGTACTTCTGCAACAGGCCTGGGACGCCCAAGCTCTCCTGGGGTATCCTATATTTCACAAGGAATCCCTCTACACTTACCCTGTGCCATCTCAGAACTGTCCAGGAACAGCAGCTGAAAGCCTTTTGGAAATCCAGTGTACAGTTACCAGCTGAAGTGCTTCTCTCATTCTTTGCTGGTGCCTCTGGTTTGTGATCACAGCTTTGTACTCTGCAGAGCTACCTGAACTCTTCTTAATTATGTTGTGTTCCAGCCTCTCTCTGTTCTGTTTTACATAGAAGTTATACCAGTTTGCCAGCAGAAATACTACGTATGGATTTCTGATTCCCCTGATTCCTACCAACCACCATGGTAATCCAAAAGTTACCACCATGGTAATCCATTTTTCTTACTCTGTTATTAAGATAAATAGAACTTGATATGCTTCGTGTCACAACTGATAGTTCAATGAGCAATTTTCAGTTTTCTTTAGAGGAATGTCTTCTTCCTGGAAATTTGTTGACGTCATGGTATGCATTTTGTTTTCATTGAAAATCTAACATTGTCTGCTATCTCCCTTTGGTAATCCCTATCCTTGCCTCAGAAGTAGCTTACAGTCCTGATACACCGATTTAAATGCAAATTGCTCTTGCAACACTCCTGCTTAGACTCAAGGACAGACATTATAATGTGTTACACTTGTTAGGCAGTGGATGTGTTCTTAGGGACTGCTTGGTTAGGTATGCCATGTCCTAGCCACCGGATCTGACCATGTGTCAGATTGACCAGGCTGATTTTGGGAACCATTCTGGCAAGTGTTGTCCCATGAAAACCTGCTATTCCAAATTAGTATTTTCTAAATCAAGATGATCTGCTCTTGTTACTGAGGTAACGGGAACATTTTAGTGGTGAACTTTTGGAGAGCTGTAGAGGGTAAGAGCAAATGGGATGTGTGAAGTCACTGAGCAAGCAGGCAGGACTAAGGAGCTGGGTAGTGCACTTCAGCAGTGAACTTGGCATTTCGATGACTTGAGGTTTCTGTTTAGAAACTGAAATTTCATATTGAATTCCTGCTCTGTTCTTACTGAATTTCAGTAAGTTGTTGCTGAGATCTTTTTAACTATGAGATTTGTTTCTTATCACAAGCTTTGCAAACTACTGGCATCTTCCTCAAGAGTTTTGAAGGCTGATGCATTTGGAATTCACTTTGTATGGGATTTGGACGAGTTGAGATTTGGCAGCCTTTGGAGCATGGTCTAAGATGCATGGGTTTGATGCAGATTTGGATTAATTTTTTGTGTGTTTATTTCCTAACAGGCTGCTTGCTAATGTCTTTCCAGCTGCATTTGTGGCAGTAGCTTTTAATGGTTTTATGCAGCTTTGCAGAAATTTATTTGCTTGCTTTTTGTAATGAGGTCTACTGGAAATATGCACAAGTGTTCCCAAAAACTGGTAGGAAAATAAGCACAACCAAATGGTAAGGGAAGATTTTGGTCAATGGCATTAAGAGTGTAAGGTGGTGCAGAATGCCAGGCTCTGTTTCAAGGATAAGATACAAAATCTTTGTCTGGGAGAGCAGGTTCCAGTTGTGTTGTAGTTCTGAAACTGGACTGTGCTTTTATTACTGGAAGCAGCATGTCAAATCTGTCTGTTCTTTCGAAGTGAAACTTTACAAAACAGACTTGCATATGTGCACAAGATGAGCAAAAGCTGATTGTTGAATGTGATGTGTCCCCTAAAGGTTCCCTCTTGTGTACTTGTTATCAAGCAGTAGGACTCTAACAAGGTTTTCTTGGTAGTCCAAAGGCAGCCTACCCTTTGGAATGTCCAGCAGCTGGGTAGGACGTGCCTATTTGTTACAAAGGTGGGAACCCTTAGCACGCCAGGGAGAAAAAACCGAGTGTGAAGTCAAAGAGTGCTAATTGAGTATGTGGGGTGCACAAAGTCTGAATTACGCCTTAACTTCTGGTGCATGTAAGTTTAGCAGATACCTCAGATTTGGTCTCAGAAATTTGGTGGATGGTAGTGTAATAAAACTTCAAACCAAACAAACAACCTCCCAAACTTTAGGTCCTCTGAAACCCCAACAAGTTGAAAACAAACCAGCAGCACCCGTCCTCCACCAAGAGCAAAAATGGTATCAGCTTAGATTTTAGTGGGAAAACTGATCTAATGAAGAGGCAGCTTTTCTCTGCAAGTGAGAGGTAACTTTTCACCAGCAAACAATCCAATTTGCAGAGGAGGATACAGCAGGAAAATTGACAAGTTTGTCACAGTTTAAAAGTTACTGTTTTTGTAGGGAGACTTGGGAGTTTCCTACCCCAATTGTCTCTTGTCAATGAAACGTTTTCTCTCTCTTAACACTTGCCCTGTCTGTGCCTTGGTTGTTGTGTCAAACAGCATTATTAGGTGTTGATCACATGCTCACTAAAGGATATACAAAGCTGTAACAAGAGAATATTATCATAAAGTCAGTATCTTCACCTAAGCAATTATTGAAGAGTGGCAGATGGCTATTATCTTTTGACAATATTTCATAGACAGTCAAATAGCCACCATTTAACATAATAGTCTGCTTTGTTGAATGTGCTGTGAAACAGGTAACACAAAGCTCTCCAATTTTACACCACTGATACAGCAAAAGGAAATAGATAATATCACATTTGTTAATTCTCCTCTCTCCCCACCCAAGGAAATGAAATCTTTTGAAGGTAACAAATTGTCCAAACCTTCCAGCTGATGCAAAGACAGACATTGAATATTCCCTAGTAATTGCAAATTTCTTTTTATGCTGTTTGGTCCAAACTGGGAAGAATGCCAGCTCTTCATTCTATAGCATCTGCCCTGAAATTATGAACTAGGTTATCAGCTATGCATTGATTTTTAAGGCAGGTGCTATGAACTATTTCCCTATAATCTGGCTAGTTGTTTCCCTGTTCCGAAGACTTTCATTTCCAATGAGATAAGTCTCGGTGTAATTCCTGGCGTAAACTAATTCCTTTAGATAATCCCTTACTCAGAAAACATTGCTTTTGCCATTTTAGACTTAAAGATTTATGATTTATCAAGGCCTTTCTGAGTTTCTAAGAGATATTTTCATGAAGTTAGGCAATATTTTAGCTAGATTTGGATTCTGAATGCAGAATTTAGAAAGCAACAATAAATTTTCCATTTCCCAGCCATAGAAGGGCAGAAAACAAATTTATTTATGCCCTGTTTTGGGCTAGTTCATATTTCACCTAAGGCAATAAAAGTTCAGACTTCAGTTCTTTTCTTTTGGCAGAGCAAATGATATGGAAAATTGAATCTCAACTTTCATAGCCCTGAGAATGCAACTTTTTTTTTTTTTTTTTTGGTAGCTTCTATCTGCTTTAATTAATTGGGTGTGTAAGCAACTCTGCATTGAAACCAGGCAGGTGAGGCACAAAAGACCAAGCAAAGGCTTGTGGAGCATTTTTTATGTGACACAGTCCTCTGCTTATATGCTGAAGGAGAATGCTCTCCTGTTGTTAAGAATTCTTCCACAGGCAGTTCTAGCAGGCTGCTGCAAAGCTAATGACAATGAAGAAACAAAGGAACAAATTGCCAAGAAAAGTATCTCCCCTTCTGTAGTTCATCTCCTGGAAAAAGAAGCCTCCCAGAATTTATAAAAGGACAGAAAGGGAAACTGTCTCCTGTATTTTTTGAGAGGGAATGTTCTGTGGAGAATAATGAAGGCTCTGGTTGTGCATTGCGGTGGAAATGAAGGGAACAGGCCCAGACTGAACATAAAGAAAATGGTTAACGTGTGTATTTTTTGAGCTGACTGCCACATACTAAGGGAAAATGTGACAGGATTTTGTAAGACAAATAATTCTCCATTACCCAGTAGCTAAAGAGTGAAAAGTAATGACTATGTCTAAGGTAACAAGCTCAAAAGAAAAGTTTAAGCTAAGGCTGCCAGTTGGTGGCAAATGTTGTGAACAATTTTATGACAATGTCTGTAAAAGGCGTTGCTGATGCAGAAGAGGTGTGTTCCAGTCATTTGGGGAGCCTGCTATGTCCGCCTTAGCCATGCTCGTTTTGGCTGGCAGTTCTTACTGTTCTTCCCTCTCTATCACAGAATCCTAAAACCACTGTGGTTGGAAGGGACTTGAAGGTCTAGTCCATCCTGCTGCTCACAGCTGGGTCCGTATTGTATTCAAACCAAGAACAACCTCTCTGAGGTTCTTTATTCTGGTGAATCCCATTATCCTTGCAGTGATTCCCTGTCTCTCCTGCCCCAGTCCTCAGCAGCTTCATTTTGACTGTTACCGCTCATTTGCCAGCCTCACACTGCAGAAGTGAAAAACCAGAGTCAATTAACCTGTTAATGCAGAATTAAGGTCATGTGGAAATGTTTTTCTAGCATTCTGTGTTCACTAAAACTTAAATTCCTAAAAAGCATTGTTGGAGGAGAAGGGTGTATGCTGATAACTCATGGCTTCTTGGATTTGTCTGGAAGCACTGTTTCTTGAGGTATTTACACCTAATACATTACTAGCTACTTTTTGGAGCAGTTTAGCAAAGCAGGGTGTATAAAGCAGGTTAGTTGAAACAGGACTTGCTATGGAAGAGGAAATAGGGACGGTTTGTGAGCACATCTAGGAGATCATAGAATCATAGAGTGGTCTGGGCAGGAAGGGACTTTGAAACCCATCCAGTCCCCTGCCTTGGGCAGGGACACCATCAGCTAGACCAGGCTGCACATGTACCATGAGAATTCTAATGTAAATAACTGCACATTGAAGTATCAGTCTCTCTGCTGTAGTTGACACAGAAAAAGTTTTCCTAGTCTAGTTTTCCTAGAAAAAGGTTTGCTGCCTCGTGTTGGCCAAATGGCATTCTGGTCATTGTTTTCAGGGGTTAATGTGGTCAAATTAAGGTTGAAGAGCTTTATTGCATTGTACTTCAAGAAGTTGAAGTCGATGAATTTGTTAGTAAGGTAAATTACCTTCTTGGAAAAAGTTCACTATTTTTGGTTATACTACTTTGGTGAAGAGAATGCTCTTCTGTGAGAGAATTGTTATTGCCATAATTTACCTGGGTTATCAACATTATAATTACCTAGGTCATAGCTGAGACATTGCTAGTCTGAGTAAAATTGGCTGTGTTCATTCTGGAATTTAGTAGCAGTTGAAAAGGGGCAGGAGGGCATACTGCAAACACTATTTGTGGTTACAGTGATTTCTAAGGATTCAACAAGAATGCTTTGTTTTACTTCCTCATGGTCTCCTCTTTCCTGTCCTGCTGCCATTTCCAATTCTTTGGTTTTCCCTTCTGATCCTGCAGAGTCAGCAGCATGTTACAGAGTATTAATACATAAAAAATTCTATGTTGCTTCTGTATATTGTTGAGGAGAAGTATGAACCATCCCCCGTAAGTTTAGGATAAAAACTGAGCTAAGCATTCTGAGGTGACTGTAGCCAGAGATGAGAAATGGGCACCTCTGAGGCCCAAGTCCTTGCAGACCTTTACATGTGTATGTGAAGGATGGAGGTGGATTGTCCCTAAAATGAATAACTTCTTCACCTGACACAAGAAGGTTGTGTTTAAGAGGACTGGGCCAAGTGAAGGGGCTGGGGCCAAGTTCTGTGAGTGCGTGTCACCCCTGCATGTTTCTGAAGGGAAGTGTTTCCTTGGGCTTGCAGCCCAGGGAACAGCTGAAGTCTGGAAATGGAGAAGTGACCCCTGCCCAGCTGGATATGTTGACATTTTTGCTTTTTCTGGCTTCCCTTTATCTCGGTCCTGTCCCAGTGTTCGTGCTTCTGGTCTACGTCTTGTCCGCCTGTGCTCTCTCCAGATCCTTACCTGGATCCAGGTTGGCCTGTGTACTTCTACAGGGAACTTCCCTGTTTTCAGAGCTCTCTGAGCTTGGCTTGTGTGAAGCTTTAGGAGAGGAGAGACACTGAAACATGCTGAGAGTTAAAGCTGGTGCTTCTTTCATTTCCCCAAGGTCCTGGAATACACCTGGTTGCTGAATGGGGAAGCTGACAGTCCAGAAACCTGTCTGAGGGCTGAATTTTGTGCCCAAGAAGTGGAGGGCAAGGATTGAAGCACAAGCAGTTAGCATCTCAAATCAACCAAGTCTTACTGTAATCACATTAAAAGGAATGAGGGAGAGGAATTAAACTCTGGAAAGGATTAATATTGCTGTAAGATTCTCACTCATGCAGGGGGAGAAATTTTCTGTAATCTGAAACCTTTATCAGCCAGTTAAACTGATAATTTTGGGCTGCCAACTCTGTAATTAGTAGATACTTATTTAAGGCATATTCTCTCTTTCTGTTTTGGTGGTGATGTGGCAGAGAATTTTGGGTGGGTTTGGTTTTACTGTGTGGATTGGGTTGTTTTTGTTGATTTTTTTTTTTTTTTTTGGTGTGTTTTTCTGTTTGTGTTGATGGGTTTTTTTGTGTGAGTTTTTTTGTTTGTGTTTTTTAGGTTTCATGAGTTTAGGTACTGGCGTTTCAGACTCATTCATGCATATGTGAATGAAAATGAACCTTAAGGAGAAGCTGCCAACTCAGTCAATGCTTTGATCACCCTGGAAGAAATACACACTTCAGTTAGTATTTTCTGGGAACAGAACTGAAACCAATGTTTCAGGCTACAGGTTTAAGTTTCTAAAAACATAAAGTATTGTGTCTCTTTTCCCTGAAAAATAATCTATAGGGACTTGCACAGATAATGATAGATCCTGAAGAACATTGCCTAGGGGGCTATTTTCATAGTATTCCCGCTTTTCTCTCCCCACAGTCATCTTCCATTTTTATTCTTCTGTTGTCTTCTAGCTTGTCTTGCAGCCTCCAGCTTACTGTTTGAGACAGACACCATATTTCTGTCTTATGTCCCGTGATACTGGATAGTCTTAGATTTTACCTGTCTTCCAAGTTAGCTTACTGTTTTCTGGAACACTCTGGCAAATTTTGTGGACATGTTGTTCTTTCAGGAAAATCTGTACTTGCAGCCTAGTATCCATTAACATGAGGCATACATGTTAACTCAGGAGGCTTCTCATGTATATGCTTGATCTTTCTTGGCATCACAACTCCCCTTTCAAAGGGAGGTTATAGTTAAACAGTGCTGGAAAAGTCTGCCGCAAAGGGAATATAAATTCATTTTCTCTAGCACCTAAGAACAACAGCATTTGCACCCAGTTGTCTACACCAATTAATTTCTGATCTTCACAGGCAATTTGTTCAAATGTTTCCCCATGCTCATAGTGGAGAAACTATTTTTTTTTTTCATTATATCAAGTCTCAAGTTTCCTTTGCTTTCCTGCTGACCAATTGCCTGTTGGTGCATTTGTTCAGCTTGTCAGGGTTGGTCTGGGTGGCAGCCCTGTCCTCTGGAGTTTGAGCCAGCCAATCTGCCCAGTCGATGTCACCTCCAGAGCTGCTCAGGATGTGTGCTGTGTCTGGCCTTAAATGGTCCCAGCCTTGTCATCCCCCCTTCCTGAGGAGCAGCTTTCCCAGCACACTGTGTAACTTGGTCCTACTGCCTGCTCTTTGGTGAGCCTGCAGGGCTGTTCACCTGCCCATGGCTGTTCACCTGCCCAGGTACTGCCACCCTTGTTTCCCTGTAGGGAGGCTGGGGACACTGGCACAAGTGTTTTTCAGGTAAGGGATAACCAGAGCACTGCCCTCATCCATAGAGCCAGTCCTTCGTCACTGAAAGCAATCAGTTTGTCCATGCTTGATTTGCCTGTAGTAGTAAATCAGTACTGTTTGTTCCTAATAATCTTCTTGTCCTTCTGGTGCCTGGAAATGTTTTCCTTGAGGTCTTGCCTCATAATTTTTACAGGAACTGAGGTGAAGCTTTAGCCCGTAGCTTTCTGGATCCTCCTTGCCTTTTAAGCTGGACAGTAGACACTTTAACACTTTTTATGTTATAGCTCTGTGTGTTTAAAGCTGGAGCATTTTGGAAGTGTGAATGCATTTGGGTAAATACCAGACAACTGGGGACCCTGCCTGTCAGTACCACCCTTGGTCTGAGACAGAATGACAGTGTTGTCAGATGGATTAGCAACTAACAATATTAGAAATTACCATTTAGTTCCTTAGATTTAGCAGATGAAGGATGTTTAGTTAATACAATTAGAGAAGAAAGGACAAGTATTTTCCTTGTTTTAAGTATTTATTTTTCTGCACTTTTCTATTAATTTAAAAATTCTTCTCTTGAAATTGCCAGGAACTTTGGACATTAGGTGATTACCAGTGATTTTATTTCTGAGTAGTGACTAAGACTGTCTTGCTTGTAGAATATAGATATTTTATTAAAAGAGCTGCAAGTGCCAAGAAAATCTGTTTCATAAGATTGCTGATGCAGATTTAGCCTTGAGTATTGTCTGAACTTCAGTATGTAGCAAAAAGGTGGGAATTAGATTAACTTGAGGTTTTTTTGGTTTTGTGGTTTTTTTTTTTTTTTTTTTTCTATCTGAATACAAGAGGAGTGATAGCAGTGAGTTGTATACTGGGACTTGCACTTTCCGCTTAGTTGCTTTGTTCTCTTAACTTTGGCACTAAAACTTGCTAAATCTAAGTATGGATGTTCTTAATGTTTATTTGCTGTCAGATACCTTTTTGGAGTTCATAAAAGCATTATGAGTCTGTGGGAGCATGTCTTTTGCCATGCTAGGTAGTGCCATTATTGGAAAACTTGGAATCCTTTTCTGATGAGCACTGTAAGGTACCATGGCCAGGGAATAGGAGTTATCTGAAAGGAAGCTGACTTTTTGTACAAAGTTTCTTTGCTTCCCGTTTTATCATGCCAACAGATAGGAAAAGATAGAAATCTTTTTTTTTGGCTAGACTATCACTGCATACATTCCTAATTTTATGATTTAAGGCTTGCAGAGAAGAATGTTTAATTTTTGTCTTGTCTTCAGGAGACCAAATTGAGTTTTATAATGCTTCTTCATGTACTACATTTTTAAAATTTCTAGTAATTTTTTTTCTTTTTTTCATAATGTTTCCATTTAGTTCACTTTTTTTTTTTTTTTTAGCTAAACAGAGAAACTTTAATAAAGTGCTTCAACTGAGGCCTTAATTAGTGCCAAGTGAGTGGAAGGGCATCACCTGTCTTTTTCTTAGATGACATGCAAAGGAAGAGCTATTGATTTTGTCCCAGAGACAGTCTGAGTCATGGCTTTAACAGACAGCTTTATTAGCCATTGGTTAGCTCAGCTGAGATATGATTTTTGGCCATTTTTGACTAACACCAAAATCCCAGAGGGAAATCAGAAGGTGCAGTGCACTGCTCGTGATAATTGCTGTGGCAACCATGGCAATCTGACAATTTCCTTAAGCATCTATCAATCCACTGTTACAATTAACTCTTCTGCTAGACATTGACTCATGACAAAGAGATGGTACATCATCCTAATCTTCCTTTTCTGCTTTGGAAAGTAAGATACTTGGATGAAAATCAAAAGTTGACCTAATGCATTTTGTATAGGAAGAGGAAGTATCTGTAAGAAAGATAGAGGTTAAAACAATCTCAGCTGGACTGTGATCAGTGCTGTTTCTTTTCTTTTCTGTTAGATCTCCTAAGGCAAATGCATAAGCTTATTTGTGCCTTGAGAAAATTAAGTTAAGCGAAGTTTTATTGATTGTAAAGTAGCTCATCTGGGAAGAGCTTCAGAACATTGTGAGAGGCTGCCTGTTGGCTGTGGGTATTCAGCAGGTGCTGCTGGGCAGTGCCTGTGCTGGGGACAAGCTCACTTGTGATTTTTGTGTGTGCCCATTGTATCTGTTGTCATGCTGCCCAGGGCTTGGGAGTGTCTGACACACAGATGGCATTGGGCAGGTTCCCAGTGATCCTTGACATGTGGCCATGGATGGATGGAGCAAGAAAAGCTGTTGCACTTCTTTTCTAGTAGGAGGTGGATGGACAATACAAAATAAAATCTGTGTCCCTCTTTGTCATCTTTGAAGCACAGTATCTGAAAGCATACATCACAGTCTAATTTATATCCAGTTGTAAAATGCCTTAAAAGGAGCCTTGCCATTTTGGAAGGAAGCTGCTGATGGGAATCTCAGGCTTACAACATACAGGTCTAACTGCGTTTCTCTTGAGCATCTGGTCTCAAGTTTGCTGTTCCGTAAACATGTTGTTAGTGACATCCCTTAGAAGGGTTGGGAAACTGGGAGCTTTCCACCATGTGTTCCATTCATGCAGTATGTCCATTAGGCCACAGGCAGTTTTATTTTTTTAATGCCCATGAGATTCATGTCGTATGAAATAACCAGGTGACTGTGTCTTTCCATTATGGAGATTTTGCTTGGTAGATCCCAGAAGAGCCCTGCTTTTCTGTTTACACAGGATTAAGCCCTTTAACCACTGTCTTTGCTGGACAGTAAAAAGCAGTGTATTCTTCACACCAAGACCCTTAAAGTGGTGGTTGTACTATCCACTTCTGTCATTGTCTCTGCTAACACATGGACAGTATTAAAACTAATACAGTCGTGGCCCGTACTACTTCATTTTAGACGTAACTGTGGCAGCAGAAGTGGGGTATTTTAGTAGTTTCTCTGCATTCTGTGCATGTCAGCCCTCTCTTTCCATCATTGTGCACATTGACAAACTGGTTGGTTTGGAAGCCTCCCGTTGTGGAAGCACACAGGAAGAGATGCCTGGAAAAGGAAAGGTAAGTTCTAACCTGTACAGCACAGGTTAGTGCCTGGAACCTCTTTGTGCACCTGGTCATTTGGTGCCTTCTTTCCCAGCTGGATATGTTGTGTTTGGCATGGGAGGAACTGAAGTAGCTGCCAGTGCTGAGTGCCTTTTTGCATGGAGCTGTCAGTCCATGGGTGCAGCTACCAAATGAACACGGAGTGCTGACAAAGTCAGCATTGCTAAATTTCTTTTTTTCTGCTGACCTTGGAGGTGGTGACATGGATCTGAAAAAGATAAGGACACTTATGTTTCCAGAGGCATTCTGTGATGTAGCCATTTCATAAACTGAACCAGAATTCATAGGTTTTTGCATAGGCAGGATCCCAAGATACTCATGCCAGATCCAGTTAGTAATTTAGGATTACCTAATGGTGTGTTTTATCTGTCCAAGTTACTGTGATTGTCCAATTTATTGTATAACATAAAACATAATTTAATACTCATGTACCGAATAGCAGTCATGTGAATTAACAAGAAACCTGTAAGCTCTGAATTAATTCATTGCTTAGTGCAAGGGAAGTTTCACTGGTGCTTTTGAAGATGGAGCAAATCTATTGCCTTCACAAAGTGCACTTCTAATGCTCTTGTAGTACATTCTCTGGAGAGACAAAGCAGATTGTAGATCTGTGTAGGAAAGGAAATTAAATATCAGCACTAATAGGGAAGCTTTTAAGAAGTATTTAAGCTTTAAAGCAGTAAACATATTATCATTTAAAAACTTATTTTAAATACTACCTTTGTACCATAAGTTAGATTTTATATTTGCATTACTCTGCCTGAAAAAAAAAGGACTATGTCTTTCAATATTGGTTGTATAGATGGAAATATTAACATACCACATAACTGTTCTCTCTGTAGCCCCTGACATTACTGTTTTCTAGCTTGATTTGAATACTTTCTTATGCTTGTTACCCTTTAGTTTAGGACCAGTCTTTAGTTCCAGTATTTTCTCCTTCATCTTTGTCCTTCCTGCTGATGTTTTTTTCCTCATTTCTACGTATTTGAGTATCAAAGAATGGTTTTGTAAGCACAAACATAACTTTACTATTGCCAGTTTAAAAATTTATGTTTAGAAAGACAAGGGGGTGATAATTTACTTTAGAGTTTGATTTAGCATGAGCATCCTATGGCATGGATATAAAAGAAGTTGGTTTAGTTGTTGAGCAACTGTTTGTCATTGGAGACTCTTTAGGGAAAATGTCACAGTGGCTTAAGAAGGTTTCAACAATAAAGTAGCAGCTTTAATAAATTTTTGTTCATTTTGCAAATACTTACCTTGTGTGTAAGGCTTTATGGTTTTCATATTTTTATGACACTTTCTGACTCAGTATTTTATTGTTGCTCTTGCTTATAGGAAGGTATTACAGTGCCTTTGAATTCTAGGAATCGGGAAGTTGTTAGCAGAATTTCAAGGCAGTTCAGTGTAGGTTTCCCACTGTAAGTTTTGCAGCCAAGCTCAGCTGTGTGTGTAAGTGGTGTCTGAGTGCATAAGAAGCGTGTGTTAAAGCAGTACCATTGTGCTTGCAGAGAGCCACATCCTGGAGGACGTGAACCGGTGCATCGTGGCGCTGAGGGAGCAGGATGCCGAGGGCCTGGACCGTGCCGCGGGTGCCATCCGTGGCCGCGCCGCCAGGGTCGCTCACATCGTGGCGGGGGAGATGGACAACTATGAGCCAGGAGCTTACACCGAGGGGGTCATGATGCATGTGCAGCATCTCACCAAGGCCGGTGAGTCTGGTTTCTGGAGCTTTTATGGTGGTGTAACCTTGCCTTTATCCGCCACATTTAAAGTGAATCCTGTGGGTCTCTGATGTAACGTATGGGTGGTGCACTGATGGTTCCCTCTGAGGTCTCTGCTCTCCTTTCAGCAAGCTGTCGAGTTAGGATGAGACCATGCAGTGCAAAACTCACTTCTAAAATTTTGAGTTACATGATCTCTGTAAGGTTTCTTAAGTTATGGAAGGCTGTTACTGGGGTTCTTAATGCATGTCACAATGTTTGAAGACTTGTAACTAATGAGGCAGGAGCTTCCCATGTTGTTGCACTGGCCTTACCACACCTGCTCTAAGCAGATGAAAGGCAAACTCAGAGAAGGAGGTGCATGATTTGTGTGTACTTCCACTTTAAAGACTGTTGATCAGATGTCCCAAAAAATCTTCAGTTTTTGCAAAGCAAGTTTGAAACTTTCTAAAATGTTTAGTAGTCTCCTTTACATTTTCATAGTATTAAAAAAGAGGGCATCCTATATTGAGTACCTGTATTGCAAATGCCTGTACTGGCCACAGGGGGTGTAACTGCACTATTTTAGAAATGGTTCCTGTGTTTTCTGTAAATGATTCTCTGTTTTTCATCGTGTATACTTAATTAAAAAAAAAAAAAGAAATTATCTGTGGAGTCCCCAGTACGTCCATGTTTTCAGTGGTTGCGAGTCTAGTAGTTGGGCAGTTAAACTGCTCCTAAGAGATTTTCTCCAAGTCTGTACATCTCTGGACTATGGGATTTAGCTTCCTGAACTCAGAAGTCTAAATTCTAGCTCTGTCAATCTAAACAAATGTCTAGTACCTTACATTTGACTGATATTTGCTTCATTTTACCACAAGAAAAGACAGGAATTTTGTTTGAGCTTGCTCTTAGTTAAAGTTCAAATATGTCCAGGGCAGAACCATCTTCACGTGAACAAGAGTAAACTGACATTGTAGTGAAGTGGCAAAAGGGACAGAATAGTGGGAAGAGTTTGAAATAGACTTGCCTGTTTTTATCTTACTATATTGTGATGAGAAAATTGAAAAAATGTCGCCATTGCATTCCTTTCTTCATGATTTCTGGAAGTACTGTGACAGATATCAAGAGAAGCAGCATAGAAAAGCAAAGTTTTGATTCTCATTTAAAAGCTGAGCCCGTTTTTCTTGAAACTGATAGCATTTAAAGACATTAGGAGTTGACAGTGATTTCTGTTCTGTTGCCTTGCTTTGACAGTAATATATATAATATACCTAAACCTGTCTGTCTGCAGAAGACAGGGAGACACAACACTGGTTGTGGTTGTTTGCTTGTTTCAAGGGACATCAAGCATGGTGACATCTCAAATGACTTTGCAGTACTTCAAAGAATTCACTGTCTTTGTTGTTCAATAGGAGTGGAAAAAAGGCACATGTACTTCTCTTTTCCGCCTGTGTTTATATGATCTGCAATGAACAGACATCGAGCTGTGTGAGAGCTGCTTGGTTGCTTCCTGGTTTTGTTATTTTTAACTTTTTCAGCTTACAGGTAAAATGTAGGTAGATTGCAGCCCTCAGGTGTAACCTAAACTATTCTATCCCAGCTGGGCCTTTCAGGTCCAGCTGATTGCAAGGGGACACTTCACCAGGAGAGAACTCTGTATTTATGCTGCCATAACCTCCTCAGTTAATTTCCACAAATAACCTCAGGCAGCGAAGGGAATCCTTTATGCCTAATGAAGAGATGAAGTGTTACTGATGAGAAATTATTGCAGGTAGTGTAGAATTAGGGAAAAAAAAATTACAGACAAGCAGCATACGTGGAAATAGCAGAGAAGTAAAAACAAAAATGGAAGAGTGAATGGGAGAAGAAATAGGAAGGATGCAAACTGGAGGTAGCAGGAGAGAGAAAATGTGCAGAAAGTGGAGCAGATATATTTACTGTTTGTTAAAACAAAAATCAAGGCTAAGTTGTGGAATGCATGTCGAGGTAATTTATAAGAAAAAGGTTTAATTCTCTGCATTGCAGTATGTAAGAAAAGAGCATAAGATCACTGAATCTGTCTCTTCAGCTGGAAGACATCAGACATATTTAAGATAAAGTGAGATATTCAACAGTAATATCTTAATACTGCCAAAGAATGAGTATTAAAAACTGGATCTTAATTTCTTAGCTCAGGTTGTGTAGTCTGGTGTACATACGAGCTGTTGGCAACCAAGTGCATCTCTATAGCACTGTACAATGGAGTGTCTGCTTTCTCAGGTGTATTTATGCTGTTCCTCTGTTTTACCTCTTCCCTTTCCCTGAACAAGAAGAAAAACCCCAAGAAAACTAACACCAAGGCTCTGCAAAAGCCCCATTTATAGTGTGGAGCTGAGCTTTTAGAAGTTAAATACTGCCAGAACTGGAGTTGTCTTTGCAGCCTTGATATCCCTTGATTTGCACTCTGTGTGTGCATGACATGCATTAGGACATTGTGGTTATGTGATCGTACACAGTTGTGTTACTAACAGCTGCTTTATGAGGTCACTGCATGGGCATAGGCCAGGGTCATGTATTAGAGAAGGCTGAAGTCCACAGGCTCAATTTAGAATGTAATGAAGCACAAGACTGTGGGGAGAGAATACATGATCTCATATTGGAGATAGCTGTAGATGGACTTGATGATCTTGGTCTTTCTGAACTGAAATGGTTCTGTGACTCTGTAGTTGCAGTGCCAGGGCCTGTGCGGAGTTTCTGCTGATACCCAGTCCTTGAGGCTGTAGTAATGGGGGGGGTGCAGGGATGCTCCCCAGCTCCTGCTGTGAGGGAGTGCTGTGCTGGCTGCTCCCTAGTTCTACACCACAGTGACACCGGGACGTTCTCTGTCCCTCCTGCTCTCAGGTTTCTGTGGGAAGAGCGGGGAGGTGTGTGGGTGGCGAAGAGCAGCAGAGCATTCCAGCCAAGGCCCCGGTGCAGATGGTTGTAAATCAGTATTGAGCATCATGCCCTGGAAGCGTCATGGCCCAGGGTCTGCGTAAAACCATGCGGACACTGGAGAAAAGTGTTGAGCCACGGGGTCTGTGCGTTCTATGGAGGCAGCGGATTTAACCCCACAGTGCCTGTTGGACTGTGCAAGGGTAAGGTAGTTGAGCTTGAGGCTGTGTTGTGGTATGGTTAAGGCTGTGAAAACGTTACTGCTGATGCCTCTTTCGTTCCTAATGTCTGGCACTGGTGGATAGATCAAAATAGGCAGATTGTTGCATTTTGGTAGGGTTTGTGTACTGTTGTATCAAAGTAAAATGAGACATTTAGGAACTCTTTTTATAAAACCCTAAGGTATTTCTACTTCATAACAGGAAGGGAGATCTTGTGCTCTACTTTTAAATACCAGTCTTCTATGTTATTTTATTGTCTGCCAGAATCTGCAGCAGTTAAATTTAAGTCAACAATTTATATTGTGGCATATATCTGTTGATAAAGTATAAAGTCTGTATTGTAAATTTGGTCTGCAGTTTTGCTTTAATGCTAAAGAATAATGATATACATACACGTGTAAATACATACATAAATCCTTTAGGTATTTAGATGTCTACAGATCTTATAAAAAAACAAGGAAAAGGGTGGAGACAAAGATTGGAAGTATTTTAACTGTCTCAAGTCCCCAGTGGGCCAAAGACATTGTTTTCAGACCTCTTTTGGAGTGCTTGGATTTGTGTCCAGTGATTTTCTTTAAGACCTCACAAGCCTCAGTTACTTTTTTGGCAGAATGTTTTAATGTCATATTACGTGCCAGTATGAATGAATTTATTTATTTACACTAATTCATTTATTTATTTATTTTCTGGTCCCAAGATTGTAATTTTGGTCACCTTCCAGTCTACCCTTTCCCTTCATAGCCCTTTCAGTGTGTGCACTTGTACAGCTCCATATTAGTACTTATCTACTACACCTGAAACAGAGCTTTCCTGTACAGTAATTTATTAATTGATTCTCTAGGGTGGATTAAATCTACTGCATTGCTTTTCTCTGGGAAAAGGTAATTTATCTCAGTCATAAAAGGACAGTGGGGTTTTCATGATACAAACTTCCTTCCAACTTACGCTTTTTATTTAGCTTTTCCATTTCTTGCAAGCCTATGTGCACAAGCTAATGGCTTGTATTTCCCTGGCTGCTTCACTTGCCTTTTTCAAATCCAGTTCACAGGTTTTGTTGCAGCATCTTATGTGAAATGACTGTCAGTTTCCTTTGTCCCCTGCCTCGAGTCTTCTGCGGTAGGGATTGCCTGCTCTTCTTCAGGAATGTGACTCTTTCACCCAAAAGACACCCTCCAAAGAGGAAATGCAAGAGGGGGTTGTGCCCACTCTGACATTTATGACTTATTTTGTCATCTTTAGGAAAGCCAACTGAGCCAGCATGGGGAGCAAGGAGCATCTCCAGAGACCTCACTGGCTTTTCCTAAGATGTATACTCAGATAGGATCCTTAAATGGGATGAACGGCCTGTTGAAGGTCCTTACCTCTTGTCATAGAACAAAAGATACCAATATGACCAACTTTATTCTAAATTATTTCTTTGGGGATAGCTAAAATGAGGTGAATGGATCTTACTCATTCTGTGGGGCACATGAAAAATCCTAAGTTTTTATTAATTTAGAAACACAAGTGTTTTTAATGAAAAATTATTTTTCACCACTTGTTCATCACTCTCAGAATGAGAACTAAAGAGAATACTTGCTGTTCAAGTCTGTTTAGTATTCAGTGATTTTTACCCTTTCTTATGAAGCCCAGAGAGTGCTGAAGAAGACTGACTCTTGACACTTCAAAATACATTAATAAAAAAAAAAAGAAAATCCCCAAAACATTTGAAGAAGGAGAGAGGCCTGAGTATGCAAATTTATGGAATTGGTGAACTTGTGAAATTGGTACACAACCCAGACAAGGAACAGCTTATGAGAAACTATTCAGCAGAATTATTGTAAGAGTAAGAGGAAAAAAAACATGGGCCAAGAAAAACACTGAGGGTATTTTCATGACTTAGGCTAAAACATTCTTTGTGTATGTTACATGATGATTGTAAGACTATAACTTAAGCAATAAACCTTCATTCTCGTGGTTGTTACTCTATTACAGAGTCAATAACTTCCCTTTGGTGGAGTCTGCAGTGAGACTTTTTTTTTTTTAGGGCTCTGTTCTGATCCTTCTGTGAAATTCTGTTAAGAATGTTGGCTTTAAAAATCAGATTTTGCTTCTGATATGAAGAATGCTCTGAAAAATAGGGGGAAATGCCAACATTTTTTGTGTTCCAGGTAATCAAAAAATGACCCTGAACATTGTCATTTCTTTTTGCCAATCTTTTCTTCCTTTCCTCTAGCTCAAAAATAGCTTTGCTTCACGGTTAGTAGCAGCAATGTCCACGTTGATTATAAGCATTAAGGGCGTTAAGGTGCCTTTAACTACACATTTGCTTCTTTAAAATGCTGTTGCACTTAGTGGTCATTTAAAGCACTGAGAAGAAACTGCTCTACTGGGCACTGCTCCCCCAGGCCTTGCTCAGTAGCAGCTTCAGAGTGCCCAATGCAGACTCACTGTTCAGGGCAGTTCTTGAACACCCTCAAAGTCTCCAAGAACTTTCCTCCTTCTCAAGAGAAACCTTATGTACCGGTTTGGCCAAATTTAGAAATATACTCTGAGAGAAGGCACAACCACCCTTCCCCCACCAGGTTCGGGAAAAAATAAATTTTCCTCAAAGGAAAGTGAAAGAGATAAAAACTATTTATTTAACAGACACATGGGAAAGGAAAATAATGCTAAATAATAAAATCTCTCACTGTGGAGAAAAACCTGGGAAAGTGTTAGAGTCCTCCCTTTGGTCTCCTCGGAGCTGGGGCGTGGCCCAGGGCCAGGCCCTCTGTGCCCGGTGGAAAGTCCTCCTGATGTGCTCTGATGTTACAGCAATCACGCAGTCCAGTAGAAAAGGGGAAAAATCCGAAATTCCAGGGAAGGAAAAATTTAACTCTCAGTCTCTCTCCGGAGAAAAAAAAAAAGCAGCTGAACCACTGGCCAAAAACTGTCCTGGGAGCAGCCAGCCGGGTGCTTCCTCCCTCCCCTGCTGCAGTGGGGAAAACCCATTGCTATCTGTGTGTGACCTTGAACAAGCTGCAAACTGCTTTGAAAAAGTTCTGCTCAGTTTTTTCCTTCCCCCTCTCAGGCTTAGTTTAGAGGCATAGAAAGGCACAAGAATTAATTTCTGGGCATAGGCAGCAATATGGGATACACATCATAAGGTCACCCCAAGACACCTTAATAAGAGCAGCATTTAAAATGCAGCATTTTTATAAAATAAAATCATGTTTCTGAGGGTAATAAATTTGTTTTTGCCGTGTTCAGTTGAGTTTTGATACTTTTTTGGTTGTTAGGTCATTTTGCTGAATTAGGATCGTAAATACCTTTCTGTGACCTGCCATGGATTCGGCACATGTGGTCTTGCTCCATCTAAATTACATGGGGAGAGGGAGGGAGGTGAGGGAAGGGTCTCTTGGTTTGAGTGGCATTGGTGGAAGAACTGGAAAAGGGAGGATGTTGTGTGAATTCTGAATCTTACTCCCATGGTAATGAATTTGCCATGTTCCTTGGTGAAGCCTGGTTTGCCTGCAGTCTGATTTTGGAGCAGAGGACACTTGGGTTAAGCCTTCCTTAAAGTACTGAACACCAGTTGTTGTCTTTGTTTCTGCAATTTCCACAGGCCCTACAGGGGAACTGAGGATGGAAGTATACTAACGGGCAGTAATGGCTTTTTTTTTTTTTTTTCTTCTATCCAGTGTTTTGTGGGCTAGGTTTTTTTTAGGTTGGTTGGTTTGTTGGATTTTTTTTCAAGTAGAATTGCCATTCTGAGTCACTGTATGTGACATTTTGTGATAAATCTTCCCTCACTTGAAGCTACTTTAAGAAATGACTTGTGACTTTCCAATATCTGTATAACTTTCATATATCCCTTTTAATATATTTCTGTCTCTTGGATCTTAAGGACCAGTGGACTGGTCTGGTTCAGTAGAGTCCCTTCATTAAAGACAGCCCTTCCTTAAGCTGATAACGAGATCAGGGAACTACTGCTGTTCCTTTTACTATGTATTTTTAACTGAAGCAAACTCTCAAGCTTGCGCAAGGTTATCTCTATGTCCATATCAAAGCCATTACCTTCATTTCACCTGTGACTTTCTTGCACAAAGTGCCTGGACCTCTGTAATGTTAAGCATATTTCATTCCCAAGTCTGTACTTGCCTTTCGCTTCCAGCTCTGTAGCCTTTCCAGTTGCTTGGAATGTGTTTTCCAGAGCCTCTGGGGCACAGTTTTCTCTCATTACTGTTGTCATAATGTTGTTCTTGTGGTCTTGTATCTACAAACCCTGATGCTATTGTTTCTTTGCATTTTGGGGGGAGTTACAAGCATGCTGTGTCTGTTGCAGTTGTCCAGGGTTAGTTTACTGTGTCTCTTGCTTTGCCATTCCACATTCAGAGAATCCTGTCATTCTGTTGTCTTTTAGAATACTGTAACACATTGGAGATGGCGTCTTTCTTACAGAAGGTGAAGTTTTTGTCTGTTTTACAGGTTTTTGCAATAGGAACATTTTAGTTCTTAATGAGCAGCTTTGGCTTCATCTGATGTGTCCTGGAGCTAAGCCGGTCAGATCTACCTGCTGGGTTTTCCCAGTACATACTGAAGTCTTTTGAGTACTTTGGGATTTACCACTCTTCTGACCATTTGCATGTCAGAGCATGGTCTGCTTCCTAAGCAGGATTGTGGACTGAGTAACTTCATTTCAGAAATCATCAGTGCTTAAAAGTTCATTCTCTATTTCATAGTACCTATGAAGACTGTTTTGGTTTAAATCTTCAGTATGAATCCAGTCTCACTAAGGGTTTCCTTAGTCCCGAAAAATGGCAGTACTTTTTTGTTCTTCAGCCTTAGCTCACTCCTAAGTTCTTCAGAGAGATAATTTCCTAACCTGAATTTACAAAAAGCACCTTTCGCAGTTTTCATTTTTGCATGTAATAAATTTTTATGTTTTATAGTAAAGTTCGTAATTTTTGTAACATGACCTATCATAAAATTATATGATCACCCTGCCTCCCTTCAATAGTATTTCCAGCTACATACAGCTAACTCAACTCTGCTTAAGATTTTTCTAGTGATTCCTTTCTGGCAACATGCCCTCAGCTCTTCGTGCTTCGTTCCTTAGAAAGCATGAACTGTTAGATCTGGAAATGATGCAGTGGCTCTTGATGGGGGGAGCATATGCATAATTCAGTAGGATTTATAAATGCCTGTGTATGTATGTTTGGATTATAAATCTGTTAACGTAGTAAAATTGATTCTTGTTGAAATCATAAATGATAAGCTTGTCTTTGTTTTGTTCACCTTGTCTCAGTAAGTCTGTCACCACCATTCATGGCAGTGTTTGGAGAAGTGGCATTGTATGCGTTATATGCCAGATAAATTTCTGTAAACAGGGTTTTTCCTTGCTTTCTGGGGACCATATTCTGTTTTCTACCAGAATCCCACTGCTGGGCAAGGACATCTCTGAAGCTGGTTTTGTTTGCTGCAGGCTTTATTTTGTGTCACAGCTGATGAGAACAGCAGACCACCTCCTCAGTTTACCCAGTGCTGTTGAACAGCTGCAGTTGTTTTGGAATAATTCATTAGACAGCAGACAAAGTGTAAGGAATGCATCCATTGAATTGAAGCATTTGTCATGGAGTTTCGTGTGGAAATGTATAACTGTCTGTCACTCACTCCTTTTTGATTGTTGTCAGGCATTAAAAATTCAAAGGTAGACAGCTTCAGTCAGCAGATGAGAAGGTCTCTATCTCGGGTATTGTGCAGAAAAGTTGTTGCAGAATTCCTCACCTTCCCAAGTGCTCTGAAGTAGCAGCCATGTTTTGCTTGTGGAATACTGGGCCTTGGCAGCTAGGTTAGGCAGTAAACTATTGATGACCCTCTTAATTAACAGGAATGTTTGGAGAAAACCCACAGATGTTTCAACAGATTGTTTGGTTTGGGTTTTTTTTCCTTATGGATTAATTTTATAATTTCTTCCCTGAACTGATGCTTCAAGTAACGTTCCTTGTACCAGGATATTAGTGCTTTCCCAGGAATTGTATTTTTGGTGTTGAAGGAGGCTTAAGATAATTGCCTGAAACTGATTCCTAGGTCTGAAGTCAGAAGTGTTTAGTGAGCAATTCTAGATGATATCAGCATACTGTTGCTTTTGATGTGCTTATGTTTTTAGGAGGGGGAGGCTAGAGTTCAGGAAATACTGTGAAGCAGACCTCTGAGGAAGCATTAATGGTAAAATAAATAATATTTAATGATAGTATGCCGAACATTAAAGTTGATACGTTGATTATAATAAGAGTGCCAGAAAGAAGTGGGAAAGATCTAAGAATGTGACCCTTGGAAAGATGATGGTACTCACTGTACGCTTTCCAAAGTAGGCCTTGCCAAACTCAAAATGTTGGGGGAAAGATTTCTGGAGAACAGAGGATGCTGAGGATGGGCTGGGCCTTAGTGCAGGTGACTTGTGAGAAGCAGGGGAGAGATTGAGAGTTTAATGTGGGGAGGTGGCAGCCAAGGGACAATGGACAGAAACCTGCAGCTTCCTGAGAGAGTTGCAGTGACTCTGGTGCCACTCACTCTTGGCAGAGACAGGTGGCACAACTAAGGGCAGTGGCCACAAGCTGCAGCAGAGTAATTCAGGGACAGTGAGGGCAGAGCAGGGGATTTATTCACTGTAGTGCAGCACTAGAACAGAGATGCAATGACATTTGTCTTTGAAGGTTTTTGAGACTTAGCTGGACAAAGCTGTGACTGACCTGATGTTGTGTTGGTCTTATGTCTAAGGAGATGACGTGCAGAATCCTTTTCAAATAATGTATGTAGGATATTTTCCCCAGCTGCATTCATGTAAGAGTTACCTTTTCTGGGTAATTAAATGCTTTAACATGGGCATTCATACTCTGTAGTAACCTCAGATTCTTAGAGAAGAGTTCTTTCTGTGCTTAGTGACTTGTTTGTTATTAGAAATACATACTGTTAGTATTGACAAGGACTTTCAGTGTAAAAATGCTTGCATATACTTCATTCCCAATCTGCAAATTTCTCTAGAATGCTAACACAGACCTGTTATATGAAGTATCATGTATTAAATGGTGGTCAAGCATAGAAACATTGCCAATGGATGCAATCCATCTGTGGGATTTAGTCTGATACGTTTCCAAATAGGCAAAGAAGCATTTAAAACCTATAGGTGCTCTGTTTTTCAAAGTGTTTGTTTATTCTTCAGCGTGATCTTTTCAAACCGTGGTAATTTCTATTTATCCTGAGAGCTAAGAGTAAAATTTTCAGCAGTGTTTCATATTTCTTTTAAATAACAACATAGTCATCTTGTGTTTACTTAATTTGCTTACTTGTCTTGCTTATCTTTTATTCTGTGAGATAAGTAAGGAAAGTAAGAACCTGTATCTGCAAACACCTTTAGAGTTTGTATCTTAATAGTGTTAGAAGCAATGTTAGTTTTATCAGTATAGTTTTATTCAGTTTCAAATAATGGTAGTTATATTCAGAGTATTTTTATTCTGTTTCTAACCACTGTTTGTGAGCTGATAACTGACTTCTTGAATCTTTAATAGTCTGCTATTCTGTATCTTGGAGGAAAATTATTATTTCTGCATTGCAGGTTGGGAGAAAGCTTTCTTGTAGTCAGTCTTTGTAAACTATAAACCACAAGCAAAGAACAAAAACATCTTGTGGAACCTTTTCAGCCTTTCCATAGTCGCTCCACGGAATCGGATGTAGCAGGAAATGTAATTGGCAGTCCCTTTCTTGTCTGTCAGCAGTCCACTGCATTTGGAGTTCTCTCCCTGAGTGTCCATGCAGAACAGTCAGTACCTGTTACAACTGATACTCCAACTGTTCTTTATGTTCTTGTACAGAACTTTCTTTACCTGAAGAACTTTTCCCTGCTGATAAAAGTAGGATTTGCACTAATTATCTGTAAACGTTGCTAATTTATTTAGCCACTAGTTGATGAAGAGATTTCAGGTAGATGCTGAAGAAGGTTCTTTGTAGCCTTATTGGTAGGCAGCTGGGTAAGACAAGGTTTCTTTTGTAGGGCAGAACATGTAATGCAGGATGCAGTTATGGTCAGCATAGAGTGCCAACGGCCCCTTCTGGTTTGTGCTTTGAACCCTGAGAGAGAACCACTTGAGTTTGTCACCTTGGTCACAAACAAGCTGCCTTATTGGTATTTCACCTTCTGCAGCTAGCAGGTTTATTGCTCTCAAATGATGATATGCTACAATTGAACATTCTCATTAAATGTACCAGGATTGCTCTTCATTTTAATCCATTTCAGTAATACCGTATTCTAATAATGAAAGCTTACATGGTGGGCTTCAGCAATTAGAACCTATTTGCAAATCCACTGGAACTATTGCTACTGACTTCTCTGGTTGTGGTGCAAGTCCTGGATCCCTGTTCTTTCTGCCTGGTCCCAGTGTTTGTGATCCCACTGAACAGGGTCCCACTGCACTGAAGGGCTGCAGTAAAGGCAGGGAGCACACACAATGTTAGCCTGTCACAAATCACTGCTTTCTGAATCATTCTGAGGCTAGCTCTGAATGTTAAATTTAGAGACAGTATTCTTCTGGCACCATTTAGAAAAATATATTTTCTGCAGTTGACAGCATTTATTGGTATTTCACTGTAATTATGTATTTGAGGATTTTGGCTACCAAGCTGTATTTTTCTTGTGCTTGCTTTTTAAATGTCAGTAGTCTTCCATGAAAAATAATTCTTCTTAATTAAATTATTTCAGTTATTCCAAGTTACTATTGTAGTAGACACAGAACTAAAATGTAGTGACCCTTTTCCCACATACATTTTGCCCAAGGACATTTTGGCTTCTATGTTTTTGTTGTTTGCTAATATATGACAAAAACATGGTATCTGACTGTGCCTAAAAAGCTGCATTAATTTTCTGATGTTTCCATTGGGATAAGCAAATTTTTTTTTTTTTTTTTGTCTTTGGGCCAAAAGAAGCTTGGAATCTTGTGCAGTTTTATTCTTTATGGCTAATTTAATTACTTTCAGATTTTCTAGGTTGATGCTACACCCACTAGGAACCAGATTTCTAAAAAGACAGTATTTCTAGTAATCTACCAAAATAACTGGCTGCATCTCAAAGTCAATGTTTAGATTGTTGTTTGCTGCTAATGTTTTGAAGACCAACTCATTGTCAGCATAGTTATATTTGGGAAAATACGTCTTAGTTACGTGTTCTGAGCTTCTGAAACTACACTGGTGTCTCCTGAAATAGTGTTACTGTAGTACATCGGAAGAAGCCTGTACCAAGCAGGTCATAACTTCAGCAGCACTCTCTGCTGTGCCACCTCACTGAAGCGCTTGTTGGGGATGATACACAAGTTTGTATGTTGGTAACTGCTGTTGTTTCTTCCCACTTTTCTCCCTTGTAGGGTGGCTGTAAGGTTTTTGTGAATGAACAGCATTCTTAGCTTTGGTGATTTATAGCAAAATGCTTCTACAATACAACCAAACAAGGTTCACAGAGAGGTGTTTGGGGAGGTTGTAATTTTATTTTTTTATTCAATTCTCAGGACTTCTCTTCCCTGCTTAAATTACTAAAAAGCTGCTCTCTGCTCATTATACATAAGAGACTACCTGAAGTCACTCCCCCCCACAAAGACCTCAATTTCCTCTTATATTCCTTTTTATGGCATTTTCTGTGTTCTGCTCAGTCCATTTGGGAAATCCCAATTTGGGAGTATTAGGTCACTGCCTGTAGACACTACCTGGTGTGTTAATTGTCTCCTTGCTCTTGCTGACTGAGCTCTGGCTGTGTTTTGGGGTTTTTTTAGGGTACAGACTTAGGGTATTTACTGGTCTTAGCTTCTGTGTATCTATGTGCCATTCTATGTAGTGCAGATGCCTCTAAATGAAACCCAGGAACTTCAGTTAGAGTAAGGAAGGGCGTGTTCTGGGCTGTGATCTGAGTTGAGGAATAGCAGTTGTTTCCACAGCTCATGAATGCCCTGCTGTAGCAGGGGACTGATGAGATGAGACAGGCCCACATGGCCCACTCTGTCTGCTAAGGAGTGAAAGATAAATTCTGAAATTTGTCTCATCTGTCCTAGGGGGAAGTGTCATTCTCATCTGGGATCTCATGGTCAGTCTGTCCTTGAGCATGGCAGCAAAATATATTAGGTAGAGGGCTTCAAAAAAAGGAGGATTATGTAAATGATTTAAATGATCTTTTTGCTCTTTTTAGTGCTGTGACCTGCCTCTAGTAAGTTCCTTCTACAGGGAAACTCATCTACTCCCTCAAAACCATTCCCTTGAAGATCCCTGTGAGGGATCCCACTGAAGCTTTGAACTGTGATGTTCAGATGCAAGGCACTGCTTTAATTCCCAAGTGCAGTGTTCCATGCGTTTGCTAGGCTGTGGGGTTGTGGAGAGGGTGCTTGTGTAGGGGAAAGTCCAGGGATTCCAAAGTCACAAGCAATCCTCTGTACCCATACAGAGAACAGTCACTTGGTGTGTACATCTAAACTGTCCTGGTGCAAAGCAGAATAGCTGTGTGTTCCAGGTAGGAAGCTGAATCACTGTCATGGGTGTGTTTAGGGGAGGAATAAATTAGGGCTGTCTCAAAATTAAAAGCAGCAATTTACTGGATTGCCATTCATTAATAACACACACAGCCAATAATTAGGTCTCACTTGCTATCAATATTTTCTCATATTCAGGACAGTTAACTCCTAAAAATCTTACCCTTATTAGCTGTGAAGATCTAGTACCTCAAAACTGCTGTCGTGTTCAGCATAGTTTATGTATAAATCTGTCTGTAAATATATGCATATAAAAAAGATTTATGATGTCCATTTGTATATAGCTAGGTAATTCCGTAAATACTTCTATGTATGTGTATACATGCTCAGCTGTGGGCTTGTGGGTCTGCCAGCAGTCTGGCAGCCTTGCAAGCTGCAAAACGCCTCTGCGCAGCACAGTTGCAGCTTGCATAGGTCTGAGTTAACAAAGCAGATACTGATTACAGCTTGCTTTTATTAGGAAACTTTTTACATGCAACACACCTCTGCCTGGACTACTTCATGTTGTATTATGCTGTCATTATGCAGAAACTTTAGCTTGAAATACTAAATTCCATTAGGATAATTTATAGATCCTTATGCTCTAAATAGTCAAGGAGGGGAGTGGCCACAATGGAGGATTCTGAGTCTGTGCCTCTCATATATAATGGCCCAGGATTGAGACTGTCAGAGGAATATGAGCTGTTTCTGGTGTTGTAAGTTCCAAAAATAGTTAATCCCTTTTTCTGCATGTAACCTATAAACTTGTTACCAAATAAGGTGACTGAATGTGAATGCTGATACATGGGGTATATCAAATGCATATAGTCACAGAGCTCTTCTACTTCTCTCATACTCATGTACAGGTATATGTATATATATATGTAAATATCTCTTGGAAAGCCATTGGATACAGTGCTATAATAAAAAGCTACCAATTTAACATTGTGTCACAGAAATACAGGCTTGAATTAAAAGTCTGTACCATTGTGAAGTCAGCTTCAGAAGCAGCTTGATCTTCCTATTAGGAAGGATTGCATTATGTGGATTTGTAACAGTCACAAGGGATTGGAGTTTCCAAACCTGTTTGTGTTACTCAGCTCAACCCTTTGCAGTGAATGCACAGTACTCTTCTTTGCAGTAATTCCATTATGAATTCAATGTGTTTTGGAACACCTGTAATGAAGCTGTCTCCATCAGTCACTGAAACAGTCTGTTCCGTTCTGAACTGCGTGTTGGGTGCTGTGACTCAGGCTGCTGCCAGCAAGATCCCTTGTATTTCACATGGTGTGCTTTAACCAGCACAGTTGCTTTAGCTTAGATGGGTTTTATTTATTTTTTAATTCTTTATATACCATTCTGGATTGAAGTGGCATTAAGAACAGACATAATACTTAGCAGTGCAATTGGCTTACTGGAATAGGCAATGTTCTTACAATGATCTGAAATTCTTAGATACCTTTCTAGAAGAAATTTACAAATGGTTAGCATTTAATCACGAGAAGTGCAAACCATTATTTGATCTCAGAGTGAGATTACATAAAGAAGTACTGAATGTAGGCCGTGTGGCTATTAACTAGATTTCTTATTTTCTCTAGTATTACCTTGCATTTAAGAGGTGGCTGTGTTTTTAATCTTTACAATTGTACTTTGCTTATGCTTCACTTCCACTGAATTCTTGCAACTGGAAAACTGCTTAAATTCTCTGGAAGCAACCTATATATACCCATCACACTGACTTTCATGCTAGGTGGTCAGGTTATTGGAGGAATAATAAAACACTTGAGGTATACACCTCCTGCCTCAAGTCTCTTCTTGTGCTGCCACCAGCTGTGCCTTGGCATAGGTCTAGGTTGCACACACCTCTTTTAACTTGCCTGCCTGCACACCTGCTTTATTTCAGTGCTCTGCTATCGTGCTAGTTTCATATGAAATTCATCCAGTAGCTTTTTAGGCCTTACTTGGCCATACTTCTGTCTTCAGGTGGGTTTTTAGAAGTTCTCATGGGGCTCTTTCCTCCTCTTAGAGTCCTAATTCGTGACTAGTAGTTTTTGCTGATTTTATTATCTTCAGAAGGAAAACTATTTTTTCACTCCAACTTGCCCAAATTTTTTTTTCTTAATGATATTTTTTTTTTAGTGACTTTTGTTTGGGCACAGAAGATGTCTGCAGGTGGCTGAATGCCCAAGAGAGTCCTCTCCTGTTGTTGAAAGGCCTCTGGAATTGAGTTAACCCAAAGCTGTGGCAGTGTTGCAGCTGCTCTGAAGCTGTGCCACAGAGAGCTTCAGTCACTTGCTGTGCTCTCACTTCCATTTCAAAGCTGCCTTTGAAGGAGTACTTCTTCAGTCTGTTCTAGTGGGAGCTCTCCAGCCTTTTCCCAGTCTGCTGGCGCCATTGGGTAAGTTGTTCACAGTGTTTGTATCTGCAGATAAACACTGAAGGGAAACTTCGGTTATTTACCACAAGTTCTTTTTCTGGAGAAATTGTGGGTTTGCTAGTTTCTTCCCTTTTTCCTGTGAGTGAAAAACCATAAACATTTTGAATTTAAAAAAAAAAAAAAAGTCTTTTTTTTTCTGGTCAGTTCTCAGAGGTCATGACTTGTCATGTCTGTTCAGGTGTATTTGTTTTGTTAAGACATTCTTTAGGTGAGTGTTGGACATGTGGACAGTTTAGCTTTGGAGGCTGTTGCTTTTTCACTATCAAGCTGCTTTGATGGCTACTGACGGGGTGTTAATCACTTAACACCGCTTAATTAAAAGGTACAAGCACAGTGACTCCTGCTCTCACCTGTTGTTAGTGGCCTTCTGCAAAGCTGAGAATTTGTTTTCCTGATCATTTTATTTTTAAAAATAACAAGCACAGAGTTGCTAATTGTAATAAAGGGGTTAGTGAGGTTTAATTTTCTGTATGAAGAGCTCGGCCCTGACAGCTGTTAAACTCCAGACCAGGTTCATTAGTTGGTTTTGATTGAAGATGACAAAATCAAGCAAAAATATTAGAAGACTAAGAAAACATGACCTACAGGGAAAGATGAATAGTGTTATTTAAAAAACCAGAGGATTTAGGGAACACTTGATGAATTTTGAAATAAATAAGGTTAATTTCAAGAATGTATTTTTGGTAGTGTGAAATCTTTAATTCCTTTAGGGACTTTGGACATTACGATTATGAATATATTGGTATTTTCCAAACGTCCTCCTTTCTGCACCTTCCCCATCAGGGAAAGCAGAATTACAGGTGCTCATATTGAAATTTGCTCTTAATATTTGTTGCAGGAGAAACAAAACAGTACAAAAATAAAATGTACAAATAAAACAAACAAAAAAAATCCCCACAAAGAAATCCCCACAAAAATTTAGTACTTCTCAGTTGTCTAACACTTGATGTTTTTAATTTTACTTGTTTAATTTTGCTTTTGAAAGACTGAAAAAATGAATCATTTCCTTCTGTTTTCAGTTGCATCTGCTTCTCCGCTATATTTAGGCTGCTTAGAAAAATAAAGCCAAGTACAGGAAATATGCATGTTATTGGTGTAATTCAAGTCTAAATTAATGCAGTATTTCAGAGGGTTTCCTGACTATTTGAGGTCTACGAAGTATTTTGGATGTCAGTTACCCATGGGAAGGAACTCATATGTGCACCGAAATGCTCTTTTATTAAGTCATTGGTTGGGAGCTCAAAACTAAAATAAATCCCAGAAGTCCTGGATTTGAGGGAGTTATCCTATGATTTAAAGGGGAAATGACCAGGAAATAAGACCTGTTTGATAGCCCAAGTGTATTTTCTTGCTTCATTAGCAGATTGGTGTGTACATATTTTAGAATTACAGTTAGTCTTGTGTTTTAATTGCCTGTGTAAAAGTGCTGTTGCTGCAGAGCCCCCATCTGAAATGCTGCCAGAGGAAGGCCCTGGGGTGGTGTTTGTGTACCCAGTGCAGCTGTGGTTTGTCCCACTACAGCAGGGCACACGAGTGAGTTAGTTCTTCCCAGCAGTGACGGATTCATTCGGACACACAAACGCACCGTGGGCAGGAGCATGGCCTCAGGAGGAGCTGGGCAAAGGCCGTTAATAAGCATATGGAACGTGGCTGGAGTGCAAGGGGCAGGGCAGTGGGAAACGGCCTGGCCTGGCCTGGGGAACAGGGGCTGCAGGACGGTGGCAGCCACGGAAGATGCTGTTGCTGAGCAGGGAGTGCTTCCCAGTACTGCAGGTGACTGTGTCCCGTGTGCTGAGAAGGGAGGAGGGGCTGGGAGGTTTGGGAAGCATCCCATCGGTTTTGACTATACCACTGGAAATCCTGAACTCCTGGAAACTTTTTATGTTCTCCTTTGCAGCATTTTTGCGACAAGATACGAGGATACAAAGATTTGAGTGTTTAATTTTATTTAAACATATGAAATGGCTATTCAAAATTGCTCCACTTGGAATTATTTTGATAGTCTAGGGGCCAAAATCTTTAACAGGAAAAAAATTATGAAGTGGTGTATCCTAAAATGGTGAAAAGTTCTCACTCAGTGGTCATTTGATTTTTTTCTTTTCAAAAAGCACTAAATAAATAGGCACTTATTCTCCTTAATTATTTTATTTGGTTGCAAATGAAAAATGTACCATGTCTTTTTTCTGTACTGTGTGAGAAATCTTTCCACTGACCTTTTCAGAAGGTGAGACAATTCCAGTGATAATCTGAAGAGGGAAGCACTGATATTAAATACCCTGTTTTTCAAATTAAGTGGCTTGTTGGCTCAAAGACAGTGAAGTTACTGTAACTTGAGAATGAATTTTAAGTGTCTCCAAGGGTTATGTGTTTCCTTATTAAAGTTAGGGGATAAACCATTATTGTGGCACCTTTCCTACTACTTAAAGTATAAGTCACCAGGTTTTCTAATTCAGAAATCCAGTTGTCTTTAGCTGAAGCCTTGCCTACAAATTTATTAGATACTTCAAAATTTGGCTGAGATACTGCACACTTAAGGTATTAGTAGTCTTGTTTTCATGTGTTACGAATTTGTGAATTGCACAGTGTGGAATTTGGGATGAAGGGTGTAACGCATTGCCTGAGAAAGAGCTTTATTACCAAAGACTTGTTATTCGTATTGAATATTACACAAGTTGAGTTTTATCCTTTTGCTTTTCTGTTTCTTCTGTGTGCTCAGACTCTACGTGACAGGAAGTAAGTTGTTGCAAATGAGTTTGGTCTGGGCTTGTTTGAGGTCCTTCTGTGTGTGGTGGATTTTCCATCTGCGTTCCCTCCATATTCTGTGCTGGGTTTCCTTTGCTTCAAATTGATGTGAAGGGTCAGGGGAGAGCAGTGTGACCAGGTCACTCTGCAGAATAAGGCCCTGGAGCATCAGAAGAATATGCCCTGGCCGTTCTGGGTAAAGCACAGGTCAATATCAAACTGACTCAAAATGGACAGTTTGATTCAATCAAACAAGGTAAACTGCCCTGGTAAGTTCAGGTTACAATTGTGGGACTTCTTCAGTTGAAGAATAAGCATTGATCTTCTGGTAGTTACATCTCCATTCAGACTGAAAGCAGATTTTGAAATAGTGGAAGTCTGTTCAGCAGTAGTTCCAACTTTGGGCCAGGTTATTCATCCTGATTCTTTGCATAAAATTGCTATTGAAATTGCCAACAAATTTTGACAACTGCTTCCCCAGCTCCCCTTTTAAAACTCCCTTCTTCTTTGTAGTACTGTATAACCCCCCACAGCTTATGTGCTCACCATGGAAATTTTTATAACTGTGATAAAAATTACAAATGTATTCTCACTTAAAAGTAATTGCACTATTACTGTAGTGCTTTCTATAAAATAAAGTTTTTAGCAATATGAGGTGTTTTGCCAAAAAGAAAAAATGCTACCTGTTCTATCCTTTTTATGCTCACTGAATTTTGTTTCTGTTTGGTGTTTTTTTTTTTTTTTTTTTTAAATAGTGATTCCAGAGTTTATTAGTCAAGTAAATATTGCATTGGAGAGCTTAAGCAAGAACACAGTGCATCTGTTTGATGACAACCAGTTTGTGGACATTTCCAAGAAGGTGTACGATACGATTCACAACATCAGGTGCTCCGTCATGATGATTCGAGTAAGTTTGTAATTTGTTCTTTTCATACTCATTTCTGGGATGGGTCAGGGCATCAGGCTATTTTCAGGAGCATTCAGAACTCTGTGTGTGATAAATGTCCTTAAGCTCATATCCAGGTTGAACTAACCTGGGAAATTTGGATTACAGTGAAACATGTGTGATTGTAACTCCATAAGTGTAGCATTGCACTGAGTACCACATCAGAGTATTGCGTAAAAATGTCTTTACTTCTAACGTAGTTATGTTTGGTTGGTAAAGATGTTAATTCACTTTAATTATTATTAACTTGCAGCTACAAACACAAATCTTCTTGTAGTTCTTCAACTTTAACCTGTGGAATGTAGGATTTGAGAGTATTTCCAGGTGATTCTGATAATCCCATATCAAATTCTTTCAGCCTCACACATATAAGATTTAGCAACCTGATTTCATTTAGTCTTACACAATTACCATCACTGCACTTACCCTCATGTTTTTCTTGAAGTTCAGGAAACTGAATCAAACAGCTTATTTTTGAAATTCAAACCAGAATTTTCAGATGCAGACTTTTCCCCAGATATCTTCATAAATCCCACTTCAAGGGGTAAACAACTGAGCTCATTATCTGTATGTTCAGCAGTTTTGTTTTAAAGTGATATTAAACATTGATAACAATATAGATTTTTCAGACGGCGTTTGTCTTCTGCATTGACTTTCCAGCTGAGAATGGTAAGAAACAGATTCCTTCTCTTGTAAATACAAACCCATTACAGCCCAGCCTGACCAACAGGTCATGGGAGGTGGGTCTGCCCCTTTACTCTGCTTTGGTGAGACCCCACCTGCAGAGCTGCCTCCAGCTCTAGGGTCCTAGCACAGGAAGGACAGGGAGCTGTTGGAGTGGGTCCAGAGGAGGCACAGAAATGATCAGAGGGGGTGGAGCACCTCTCCCATGAGGAAAGGCTGAGAGAGCTGGGGCTGTTCAGGCTGGAGAAGTCTCTGTGGGGGCCTTACTGCAGCCCTTGGGTACTTACAGGGGGCTTATAAATGAGAACAGACTTTTCAGTAGGGCCTGTTGTGATAGGACAAGGGGTGATGGTTTTAAACTGAAAGAGGAGAGATTTAGCTAGATAAAAGGAAGAAATATATTACAATGTGAGTGGGGAAAGACTGGCATAGGTTGCCCAGAGAGGTGGTAGAGGCCCCATCCCTGGAAGCATTCAAGGCCAGGCTGCAGGGGGCTCTGAGTGACCTGATCTCATTGCAGAGGGGTTGGACTAGGTGGCCTTTAAAGGTCCCTTCCAACCAAAACCATTCGAATGTGAAAAATATTAGTCCTAACATATTGTAGTATGTAAGTTAAAGTAGGAATTAAAATGTGGAAAATGATTTAAATGTCTCATCCTCATTGCAGTTGTCAATTAGGAAATTGTTTGTGTACTGAAGAGAGACCCTGAAACATCCAACATGTTGCCCATAGCAGTAGGAGTTTGTGAGCTTGGACGTAGGTCCAAACCAAACAAACCAGATTGAGGGTGATCCTCTGTTAGGTCTTCTGATCAGTTCCTGTGTCAGTGAACGCAGGCTAAGAGTTTTCATTAGGACATCTCTTTTTTTTTTCTAGATAAGCTTCATTTAATGTGCCTCTGTTGCCCTTAGTGACTATGGGGCTCTTGGGTTTTTAAGATTACAAAGTTGCTTCTGTTTCTCAGTGAGATCTGAGTCTTCTGTATGTCCAGTCCTCATAGGCTTGAATTCCATGATTGTGACTGAGCATTTCTCTTTGGAGTTTTTCATTTTTGGGAATGGGGAAATGCACTGAGGAGTGTAACAAAGCTTCAGTCAGTTTCTATGAAGAGCCAGACACAGCTCTGCAGGAAGCTGTATTTACTTAGAGTTGTCTGTGGTGGGTGTATGTATGTGGACAGTCACTCAGAGAAGGGTGTTATGATCCCCTCTACTTCCTTCTGAAGCATGACAGGAAAATCCTCAGATGTGAAGAGACTGTGATAGCCCAAGGCCCAGGAAGTGGCCAGTGTGCAGTACATGTACTGTGCACCCATAAAACCGTGGGTCACTGCACAACACCTAAGTGGACAGTAGGAATAGAATGGTTTCTTCCACTGCTGCTTTGCAAGTTCTGATGAAAGCTCAGGAGATTTCAAAAAAATTGTTAGAAAGGACATATGAGCTTTCTACTTAAGGAATACCATAACTGAGCCACAGCCATGGGAGGGTTTTTTTGAGGTTTGGTGAAAAGTTAGCTACTCCAGCAAGCCTTAGAGATACTGACTGCCAGCATAGAGATTCATTTTCTGAGTCAGGATGTATTTGCAATCCTAGTTAAATACATTCCAGACAGTGCCAGTTTCCTGGAAGAAGCTTTAGTAAATCTGATTGTTACTCAGATGTACACTGTTAGCACAGCAGCCAAGGTGAGGAAATGAAATGTTCTGTGGCCAACGTGCTGATAGTGCCAGAGAGCAGCACCTCACTGATTACAGGGGATTGATTGCAAGGCTGAATCAGGAATTGTTGGTCAAAAAATAATTGAGAAATGTAAATGAACAAGGCCAGTCATTCACAGGGAGCAAGTTTTCAACATGGCAACAAAAGCAGAAATTCTCCAGATCAATTTCTCAGGAAGCATTTCAAACATGTAATTACACAGAGAGAATGGTTTTAAAAATAGAGTTCCTAACTATAAAATGCTGCCCAGTACTATTGTTAATGCAAATTATCAGCTATGCTTTTCCATGTCCAGGCTTAACCAAAGATACATTAACCATTCATTGCAGTCCTGCAGGTATAATGTAACACTTGAGAGCAGCTACTTAGTGGCAGGTGTGTTATACTGCTGAGCTGTAATAGAAATCCCTCTGGAGCATCAGATGCTCCTCACCTTAAGATGCTTTTCATTGTTCACTTGCAAGGACTGCTTAATCCAGTAGTAGCTGTCAATTTGAAATAACCAGGTAGTTGATCCAGGGCGTATCCACATTTCTCAGTCATTTTTTGACTCTAAGCATCTAATTTTTTAATATTTTAGAGATTTTATGAGCTTGATCTTGCACAGGAACATTTGTACATTCTTTGGATAACATTTTAATTAGGATATTGATGTTACAGAAATAGATTAGATTCGGTAATACAATTAAAGACAATTCTGCCATGAGAAATATGTAGAAAAGTCAAAGGAAACAGGTTGACAGTTTTTGAGACAATACGTATTATATGCTGCAGAATGTTAAGATTAATGGTAGAGCTTTTTTTAATAAAAGCTCCTGAATGAAGGTGTTTTTAGTTGAAGAATATGAGACAGCTGGATTGAAGTCACAGCTAGCAATATCCCATTAGGGTATAAACAGTGGAAAGGAACAACTTTAAATGATAATAAGTACCGGTAGCTGAAGCACTAATAGTCATCCTAACAGTCATAGCAAGAGCAGTGGAAACAAAGTCACCAAGTCAGAGTTTCACAGAATTCTTTGTTCTTTTTGGAGGGTAAAAATGTGAGCAGCTGTTCAGGTTTTTCAGAGACAAAGAAGAGGGCAAAAGGTTCAGATACTCGATGCAAAGTGTTTTTACTATTCTTATATTCACGGAAGCAGTGAGTGAGGAACCCACTCACTTTTTCTTTTTCAATTTTGTGAGAAATGGAGAATGTGTATTGAAATTGCTGTTCTTAACACTTTAAAACATCTCTTAAGAATCCTTTCTACTGAATGTGTATTCTGTGTGCTGTTTCTTTCAGGATTCTGGCATGGAGACCATAGGTTCCCTCAAGAGTTTATGCTGTTAAGCTTTTTGAGTTTGTTTTGCATGTTGTTCCTTGATTTTCCTGCACCATGATGTACAGGATATCCATCCCCCAACACCCCTAAAAACTGAAGTAAAGCATTTGGGGTTTTTTTCTGTCTTGCCTAGATACCTTTATTTCAATTAGATCCTCACTGCATCTCCAATCAATTCCTAATATTCCTGTTTCTTTAGTTACTAGTTTTTTACTGCATGTCTTAATTTCCTTTGGAAAGTCAAACTCAGTTTAGCTACACGTTTAGGTGTCTATAGCATAAATGCTTTTTCATATGTTTTGGCTTTCTCAGAATACCCTTGGGATGGGTTCCCTTTTTCACTTCTTTTCTTGGTTGCAAATTTGGCACGGTTTTTTGTTCTGTTTTAAAGAAATGTGAAGAATTCATCCTTAACAGATCTTGTGAGTTCTTCAGTACACTTGATTTCTCTCAGTAAGAGACATCGCAGCAGAATTCATTATCTTACACCCAGCAGAGTTACAGGAATTTTTAGAACATGGACCTCTAGGACAGGAAGGTAGCAAGTGGTAAAAACCTTTCAGCCAGTTAATGACTGTCTAGTTTAAATTCTACCTTGGCTTTTACTAATAACAGAATTATTCTCCACATTCAGGATACATGTGTTTTTACTTCTGTAGTCCAAGTGAGTTAGTAGCAGATGCAGGCAATAACAGGCATGAATTGAACCTCTGTTTAAAAGCTAGAGAAAACAAAGCAAAGCAGGGGAATGTGGGGCAGACATTTACTCAAAGTCTTGTTTCTCCAAGAGGGCCCTGAGACCTCATGGAACAGACAGGCAAGGAACAGTTCATACCGCCTTGTTAAACTTCATTGTTGTTGGTCTGAAATTTAGGAGTGATGCTAATCCATTGCAAATACATATTGAGAAGTCTGATAAAAACCTTTTTCTTCATCTTTTTCTATCCTACACCAACTACACAAGAGGCAGAACCTTTGCAGCAGTAGTTAGCCACTTGGTCCTACACCCCTCAGCACTTTCTGGTTGTTTCTGACCTAAGTAGGTCAGGACCTTTCCTTTCTCTGCTCCTTGTCAGCTTCAGTCCTGTCATGCAGAGATTGATACGTCTGGATGCAGTGTGATTGCAAAAGAATGTATTCATTTGATGCCTTTGAAAAGGAGTGCAGAAGAAATACCTGTTGTCTGTTAAGGATAGTGGGACACCTGTTCCTTTTTCAGGTTTTTATCCTGAGTCACATAAAGGTGTTAGTGGGGAAAGTTTGTTTGTGCTGTAGAACCCAAGTAAGAGGTGAGTTAGAACTGTTTAAGTGCCACGATCAACTGTGCATACCTGCAAGTAAAAGCTTCTGACAGCTGCTTGTCCCTGCCATATTACTTGGCTTTTAACATCTTAAGTCAGGATCACCAACCTTGAAGTACCATTATGGGAAAACGTAAAGCACTATCCCACATAGGTTACATTTCATATCTTAATTCACCTACATACGTATTTTCTAAATATGTGTATGTACTTTACAGTATAGCTGGGAAGCCTTGTCATAATATACAAATACTTGTTATAATTTACATCAGTATTAGCATCATGGAGTCAGTCATGATTATTATGACTCTACCTTGCAGACATCTTATCAAAATGGTCTGTACTGAATGGTTTTTGGACACAGTCCACATACATTTCAATTTAACATGCTGACATTTTAAAAAATGTTAATCTCCATTTAGTACCAGGGGAGTTTGTCTTCCTGAATAAAGAAATCCAATCCCTCTTTTCTGGCAAACAGCTATACATATCAGTTTGCTTCTATTTCGTGTTTATGTACCATGTAATGAACTCTCAAAGGTCTCAGTTTCATTATTTTAGTGCCTTTAATATCTTCAACAAATCAGGTGACTGTTTTGGTTCTCTGTGTGGTAGTGTTGCTGACTTTGTTGCTTTACAGAGCAAAAAGCTATTCAGCAATGTATCTGTAAAGAAAACCCACCTCTTGTTTTCTTTGAGAGTTGCATCCCGTTGTCTTAACACATGGGCAGGGTGTTACTCTAAGAAACAGAGTTTGGAGTTGCCATAATTGCCATAACAAGCACCTGTTTTTAAGAGCTGAGATGCTTCCACAAGGGGGGAAAAAAAATTGTTAGTAGAAATGCAGATAATTTATTCATTTTAAAAACAGATGGTGTATTCACATCTCAGGTAGAGGAGAGGGCAACAGAAGAGGGAAAAAGCACATTCTTACCCTTCCCATCTCAGACACAGGAGTGGAAGTCAGAGGACAGAGAAAATATTATTTCACTCAAGGACAGGTGGCCCCCTTCTTCCTCCTTCTTCAGATCCCCTTTGCTTAAACACTGGATTAGAGTCCATCCACAGGGTAGTTGGGAAATGGTGGATTTTTTTTTTTTTTTTGTTAACAAAAGACAAGACAAATTACCTGCTTTTATGCTTCTACATTTCTGCACTTTGAGATTAACAGGTTTTAACTTCTTGGTTCCTTGTACATCCTTCTGACTGCTGCCCCTGTTCCCATGCTCCAGGCATTTGCTCAGGCTTTACAGGTAGATTTGTGACTTCCGATTCTGTGTTCTTTTTCACATACAAAATGAACAGTGACTAGAAAAGTAAGTGCCCCCTTTATCCTCCTGTGTGCAATTCCAAAATGGTCCTTTCATGTCCATGTGCTCCATTATTTCTGTACAGAAATCATCTGGTAGTAGAGGAATGTCAAAAGCAGTTGCCCCCCTTCTGAGGAACAATGTGTAGAACTCCTGTGTTGTTTACGTATCTGCTGGAGGAGCAGGCTCTCTCTTATTGCAGCTCTAATAAGCTTGTGAGAAAGCATTTTATGTTAGGCCAGTCTTGTGTACAGGTCTGGTGGGGAAGATTTTTTCCTCTCCAAAGCAGCAGCTCACGTTCACCACCCTGGTGACTCTACAGACAAGTAAATGGGTCTTTAGAATAGTACCATAAACTCAGCACTTGGGTGTTCAAACCTATACTTTCTGTATGTTAACATGTATTATTTCCCTCCCCCCCTCCCCATTGGTTTAAATTCTATTAATACTATTCAGTTGTTTTTCATTTTTATCAAAATGCTATGGTTAATGGAGACTTCTTTTTAAGGCAGAAATACTGCAATATCTCTTGCATCCCATCTTTTCACTATCACATATGTCACTTGTCTCACACTCTGGTCAGTGAGGGGAAGGAGGAGAGAAGTGTGCACAGAGGCTCACAGAAGGAAAGGACCTCAGGAGATCAGCTGGTCCAACCTGCTGTTGAAAGAGTGTTACCCAGGGCCCTGTCAAGACATGCCTGATGTCAGTGTTTGTTGCTTAATTTTATCTATTAAGGTTAAAACAGGAATGGGGAATTGATGGGTCAAACAAAGCAATAGTGTGTTCTAAACTTACAAAAGGAAGCTGCTTGCTACACTGCATACAGCTACTAGTCTGTAATACTTGCACTATTGTCTGCTGTGTTTATGCCTCACTGTTTACATTCAGCACAGGAATGTATGACCCATCTTTTCCAGTTAAAAATGGAATTTTCTTTAGCCTGCCTTAGGTTTCCAGTTTATGAAGTGTCAGCTAATGGAAAGGATGTTGTGTTGTGTTTTGTTTAAAAAAGGAAAACCTTTATGGGTACACGCAGACAGAAGTAATAACCGGTTTCAGAAATACCGATAGAGAGACAGCAGTGGTGGTGTCAGCTGCATGCTGTGTCCATTGCAAGATCCATGTGCAGTTATCCATCCTGGAAAATCTGTGCTGTCTTCTGCCCAAAGTACACAGCCTTAGGCATCGTGCAAGGCTGTGAGTTAAGAGCTCCTCAGCAGCAGATTGCTACATGGCTTTCCATAGAAATCTCCTAGTGCTGGGATTATTGGGTCACATGCAGGAGTCAATATGCTTTGACAGAAATGGATGGCATAAACAATTTTGACTTAGATACTACTTTAAATGTCAGTTCTTCCTAGTGTAGGGATTAAATTACTTTGCAAGTGTCACATATGATTATGCTTTTAATTGTTCACAAAATTACCCCCCTCTTTCAGGAAGACAGAACTTCGCAGAATTATTTGATATCTGTGGTTTAGTGGCTCATTGGAAACTTAAGCACATAACAGTATTTTTTCTGGAACACTAAAATCTTTGCTGAGGGTTTTTTTTTTTTCTTAGAGCAAGAAAAAGTGATGTGTATTCCTTCCTTTCCATTTGGTGCTTACTGTCTAATATAAATTATATTCCCAGAGAAATTGAGTGAATATTACTGTTAAAAGGGAAGGACTGAATTACTGGAACCAAAACTGGGAAGCACAGTAAAAGTGTTACAAATCATAGATACTCCATTAAAATATGCATCCTGCCACATGGCTCACTGGAGTATGAACAAGGCAAGCCTGGGAATGGAGACTGCAGGCTCTCAGCAGTGCTAAGAGCTCAGGCTGTAGTTCTGATGCTGCAATCAGCCCTGTCGCCCTGTTAGTGCTGGTGCAGTTCTGCCTCAGAGATCTTCATTGCTCAGGCTAGATCCAGCTGTATTTCCCTTTACCACTGATCACAGTCATCTGTAAGGTCCATGGCTTAGCTGAAATTTCCCAGTTGCCATTGTCACTGTGGAATCGTTTATCTGGTAGGATAGATTTTTTTAGTATGGTGCAGAAAAGCTACAAGGTACATCACAAATGCGTTCAGAATGTCACTGGACTTCAAAGACTTAGTAATTGTATGTGTTAGATTGTGATCTCAGTTCTGTTGGCACAGGAGTAGGGTAGCAGTGCTGGTGTGTGTGTCATTCTGTGCTTTGGCGTTGGTGTAACAGTGTCAGATCTGGTCCTCTTGTCATGCATGTCCTTGCTGATAAAGTAGTGTGACAGTGGAAAAGGTTTGGGATTAACTGCTTCTTTATTGCTTCCCTGAGTTCTTTTGGTTTCTGTTTTTAGAATTCCTTAGTATTCCGTGGGTATATTTGAGTTTGGGTTCTGCTTTTAATGACAGCTTCCTGCCTTTGGTTTGGGGTTTTTTTTTAATTAACATTGCTTGCCAGCTTGAATCACACCAGGTTCTTTCCTTGAAAGTGTGCTTAGGGTTGGAATGCAGTTGATGAAGGGACGTGGACATAAGGAGACAGTGGTAAGAGGGAACTGACTCACAAAAAAAAGAAACCTTGGAAAAAAATTATTTGGAGAATTAAAAAAAAAAAAAAAAAAATTCTCCACTGAGCCTGACAAGTGGAAGATGGTATTTGTGAGTCCTGTTTACCTGAAAAGGTTCTGTAGAGGTTGACAAAACTGATGCTGCCTAATTTCCTGAGAAAGCCTGGGTCTTACAGCCTATTCTTAAAATAGAGACAAAGAAGTCCATTATATTATCAACAAAATCAGTGTATATGAGTAGTGAAGAGAACTGTGGTGCAGGGGAGTGCTGTGCACCCTGTAGCACATGGATTGGGTTGAAATTGCTGTTTTGCTGCATTCCTCCAGTGTAGCACAAACAGCAACAGTGTCTCCAAGGTAATGGCTATACCAGGTACTTCAGTTATAAGAAAATTGGAGCAGTAATATTAATTTAAAATTAGTTTGTTACTCCAAGTGCCTTGTGATGCTGGTCTTCATGAAGTAGTCTGCATAAAATTATAGAAAATAGAGGAAAACCTAATTATTTAGCAAGTTGGACAGAATTCTTTAGGAAAGTAGAAGCCTTACTTTTTCCTGAACATGGTTGAGCATGAAATAGCACATGAGAAATGATCATATGGGCTTGCATGATTAGCCTTTGAAATCTCCTGGAGTCTGTGAAAGTGTTAAATTCACCCACAGAAGGAGTCATAACTTCCATGTTAGGATACAGCAGAGCATATCCATGTGAGGGATAAAGAGCTGCTGGGAAGTATCCGGAGTGAGGCTGTGGCAGCGTGGGGATGCTACAGCTGCGTGTCCCTGAGAACAGCTTTGTCACTTGATGCCTGCCTCAGCCAGCCCCTGCACCCAGAGCAGCTGAGGGCCCCATCCCAGCAATCTCATCCCTTACTGCAGGCTTCTGGAGTTCCTCTGTTGGGGTCATGGCCAGCACACGAGGGGGGTATTCTCATTAATGCACGGACACTGAAGCTCACTGCCTGACTGTGTAGTCTTGCAGTGCAGGCATGGGCTTGGCCACAGTAACTGGTGTCAGAGCCAGCTGGGGGGCTGGCATCCGTTGTTCTACCACCTATGTATATTGTATTAATCACACCTCTGCCTGCCTTTTGCCTTCTTTATGATCAGTGTGTGCTTTGTGCATGGAGGAAATCGGATTGGCAGATGTCAGCTGTATGTTTGTTGCTGGTGTGTTCTCAGAGTGGGAATTGGAGCCTTCTGCCCTAGTGGGAAACCAGTCTGGCATCCCCGCTGAGCAGGGCATGCCTTGGCTGGCCCCATAGGGAGGCTCTATTGAATACACTCTGGAATGCGTGTGGGTTTGGGAAAGCTGGATTCCAAATGCATAAAGAAACAAGCATGAGACTTAATTAACATTCAGCAAATAAAAAACAGACATGAATAATTATTTGCTGTTTTAGTGAGGGAGTGCTAAGCACAGCAAACAAAGGTAAAGGTAACACACCTGGTTATGAGCTTGAGGTGATATGAGGTCACACCAGTGCCCTGGACCCGTGGGAGTGTGGAGCTCAGTCTGGCTGCTCAAGTGGGCAACAAATAAAGCATCGTCACCTTGGTAAGTGTGGAACCAGAAGCAGAACTTACCCAGATTTTAAGCACAGCAACATCAGTGGAAATTGTGAGTTAATTTACCAATGCTGGGGTTTGCAGTTAATCACTTACTGCTGAAATGGATCCAGTCCCCAAGAGAGATGAAGCCTAAAATTGTGTCTGCTTAACTTAGACTTTTCTTTCCGCTTGGTGGTTCCATTCCATTAATACCACCTTAAAGCTTGTATCTTCCAGCTTCCTCAGTCTCAGACTGGGTGCTTGATTTGTTTGTGCAGTTTATAGGGAACTCACAAGTCAGAAAGCAGGTGACTCACCCTGGTTGTCTTTCAACTGCAGAAAGGGAGTTATTTTTTCCTGAATAAAAAGATCATCCTATCTGATAGTGTTGCTGTTGTATTGTTGGTTTTGTTTCCATGTTTGGGTTATTAAATGGCATATTAAATTGCCTCATGCCATTTGTAGAACATACTGAATTTATAACTCGCAGGACTGTGTTCTCCACGTAAAATTCTCACATTTCTCACCTAGCAGAGTAAAACTGAGATGAAATTTTAGGTTGTGTTTAGTTCATCAGTAAAAAGCTTCTTTTTCTCCTGATATTTCTCTTCCAGAAAGCTCAGTAGCAAGTATTACCTGCAGCCTGGCTCTTTAGAGATGGAATGGTTCAGTCTTAATCAGCCTGTGGGATTGCCAGATAGCTCGGGGCTTTGGCAGGCAGCTTCTGCCTGGCAGAGTTCGGATGTAGGCTGTGATACATCTCCACTCCTTTTTGTTTATTCTTGGGTATGTTGATGAGCTCTGAGATTTATCTACTGCCTGGGGAAGAAAAAAGGTTGAGCAGTATTAATTGCCAAAAAATACCATCCTCCACAAAGAGAAGGTAAGAGGAAAGAGGAACAATTGAAATTCCTGTCAGGGACCATTCAGCAGCCCACACGAATAGCTCACCACAAAGATGTAGCATAGTATTCTTTGAGGACTCGTGGTGCTGCATCACAGGCATAGCTATGCATTGTCCTGCCTCACACAGTGGTGTTTCTTTGTATCCTCTTCATTTATTTTCCTTCCCCTTCTTTTTAAATTTCTTCTCTGTTTTCTCTTACCTTACAGTTTGTCTTGCATTGTTCATATGCAGATTTTCTTCTCGTGCCTCATACTAAGGTAGTGTAAGAACTGTCTTTTGTAAAGCCTGAAAACTGGCATCCCCACAGGGTGTCAGTCTCTTTGGAAAAGGGTAACTAATACATAAATTCTGATTTTCAGCTGACCTAAGATAAATACAGCAATCAAATGTGAAGTCTAATGATACCGAACTGTCTCCTGTGCAAGTCAGGATTAACTTCAGTAATTCCCAGCATTCATTTGTCTGATCTGTTCTTAGAGACATCCACAGCTGGCAACTGGAGGGTGCCTCCAAGCAGTCATTCCTTTTAGAGAGTTCTTCCTTAAATCCACTCCACACATCTCCTTATGGCATCTTAAAGCACTTCATGTCCATCAAGGATGGATGATCTTCTCCTTGTTTCCTGTGTACTTAAAGTTTGGGTTTGTTTTGCTTTTTCATGTCATGCTGATGCTTGTTGCAATCCTGCTCTCCAGCTGTGCCCTTCCTTTGGGAAGTGCAGTGCCCAGCACTCGATGTAGTACTTGCAGTGGAGGCTCAGCTCTCAGCTGAAGGGAAGGCTTATTTCATAAGGCTTGCTGTCTGTGCCTACTGATACTTAAAACAGTCTGGTTGCCTTTATTTTCAGGAATGTGATGCTGCTATGTCCTCTTTAGCCTGTGCTCCCCTGTAATTCTTAGTGCTTTTCTAGCAAGTATTTATCATGTGTGTTTTTCTCTTTCATAAAAAAAAAAAAGTCCCTGTATTCTGTTCTGTTGTAGTAAAAAGACTTTTTAAAATATACTGACATGGGATAAAAATATTTCTATCAGTGCCAGTTACTGATTAAACTTAGGCTGCTTATGGTTAATTTGTGTTTAGATTCATTAGTTCTTGCTGTTCACTTACTGTTCAAGTCAGATAATACCAGAGATGTCTGAAAGACCAATTTCAGCCCATGCAACCAAGCAAGATTTTACTGAGTTACAATTGGTTGCAGTTACTCAGCTTCATAGGGACCTTTGTTAAAAATAAGAGAAGTGGGATTTTACGTCCCAAAATGAGCAGTGAGAACCTCCAAAATTTCCTAGTCATTTAAGCAAGTGCACTCTGATGTGTTACAGCTACAATAACCAAAGCATTAGAAAATGTGACCTATGAGAAAAACACCAAATGTGTTAGTCCTAATTGGCCCAAGGAACAGAAAACCAGAGGGGAGAGAAAGGAAGGATGGCATAGCTGTTTTCATTGGTGTAAAATGTTTTTGCACAAGACTGGAGAAAATCTGTGTTATGTATTCATAATGGATACAAAGAGAATAAGCTCTGCTACAAGGGGAAGATTTGATTTGGACATTGTAGGAACCCAGAGTGCCGAGAATATTTCTCTGCCTGTTTTTAAGGGTTTTTACCCCCCTGGACAGCACTGTTTTGGCTTCAAACCTTGGAAAAAATTACCAACGATCAGACAAGAACTAGAAAATATAGTGGTGTGAATTAGGTGATGGACTACTATGTAAGATTGTCACAGGGTGAAAAATTTAGAGGTTTTGGGCTTCTCTTTGTAGTAAATAGATAAGAATAAAAAATATCAAAATGGAGGATTGTTGTTGTTCTCTAAACCTTCTTCTACTACTCCATGTTCTGCAGTAAAAGTAGTTTGGGATAACTGGATAGAGAATTCCACAGTTCCTGCCTGTGTTACTGAATAATTGGTAGGAAAGTGAAAATAATATACGTTTTTAGTAACTATTGGTTAAATTATCTTTAAAAGGCCGTGTAAATCTTGATAATTAGACGTCTCTCCTGCTTTCTGTGTTCTATGCTGTACCTGGGTCACACTGGTGGCTCTGTTCCTCTGATAAGACTTAATAAACAGCTATCCGGCAGCATTGAAACTCCAGGAAAAGTCTCGGTTTATCTTTGAAACTCCTTGCAAGGACTTCTAGAAAATTCTCTCCCATCAGGAGGGATTTGATTTATGGCATGGTTCAGTGTCAGGACATGAAGAAAACCAAGTTTCATACATAAGATTTTGTTCCATTTTCATAGATGTTAAGGCTCTCATGTTTGTCTTTGTGCTAGTTTTATCTCTGTCTGTTAGCAGATGACAGAGTTGAGTCTCTCCCATTTCACTGGGCAGCAGAGGCTGTCAAAGCTGCATATTGTGAAAAAATGTGTAAAGGGAAAGTATTGATCTGAATAACTTCCTCATTTGATGTCTTAGAGGGGAATATTTTATATTGCCTTTCACAGAACTTGGTCGTGAAACCTTCCTCGATGGAACAATGCATTCCACATACAAGAATTTTAGCATAAAAATCATTTAATTTGTTCAGAAGCTAGACCTGAACTAGTGTTCTTCGAGGGGCAGGGGTGTGTGTATGTTTAATTCCACTTTGCTTGGAGAGCCTACTTGGTAATGAAGGCTCTTAGCCTCCCAAAGCAGAATGAAATTAGTGATTTGTGACAGGAAGGCTGATTTGCACAGTGCGAGGGCCTTAATGGGTTCCTTAGTTCCACGTCAGCTGGCACTGATCATTCACTTGAACATTATTGGTTACTGAATGACTGAGGGTGGGTGGATGCATGTTCGGGGCGTCTGAAACCTGATAATTAAAAGCAGGAACAAAAGTGATGGATAGAGGAGTCATGGCTAGGGCGGTTTTATTTCCGTTGGCTGAGTGTCTGGGAGGAATAGCTGCTAAAACAGAGATTTGCACTTAACAATTGTTAAGTCCTGGGTGGGAACGTGTGGGAAGGATGACAGCAGTGGTACCTGTACTTTGAGAAGCAGGCTGTGCATTACAGTGTGCATTTTTCAGTGAGGCATGAGTTTGTGATGGACAGGCTTGCTCTGTATCTTTTTTAAAGATGATCTGTTTTACTTGCAGCTCAGATAGTACAGAGGGTCGGTTGAGACTGAAGAGGCTTGAGCAGATGTTGAGGTTGTCGTTAGTAATTTCATCTACTCCAGTTTGAGAAATGCACTTACCACTGGCAACCTTTTGCTAAGGGATATATTAATCCATCCAAGAGCACTTTTTTAGTGTAATCATTTAGCATAATTCATGTAACAGAAACAGATTGATTTGGCATGTTAGAGAGAAATCTTTGCTGAGGGGGCTACCATTGCTCAGACCTTATTCATCTGACAAACCTACATATCTTGTGGAATTCTGAATTGTCTCTTGTTTCTTGTCCTTTCTGAGCCCTGACGTGTTTTTAACACAGTCAAACTGAGATAATTACTGCACCTTTTTTACCTTTAATATATTGATGTATTCCAAAACCAGTTTCTTTTCTGCATTTCATCTGCCTTGAAACAATGGTTTTGTTTTGCCTTTGAGATATACTCTCCTCCACAAAAAATGCAGGCTTCTAAGAGAGGAAGGGGAGATTCTGTAGGAAGTCAGGCTCTATTAGGTGGTTTTCAAGTATAACTTCAACTCTCTGGTTCTCAGAAGTGGATTTATCTAGCCACACCTCACTCCAACTCAGGATGCTGTGTGTGTGTTGCTGCCAAGGAGCACTGTTGGCTCCTGCCTGATGTTGTGTGTGCCAAGAGCCCAAGGTCCTTCTCAGCTGGCCTGCTCCGAAGTCAGGCAGCACCAGCTTGTTTTGTTTGTAGCTTCTGCCTTCCTAGGTGCTGGTGTTTGCATTTTCCCTTGCAGAGTTTTAGGAGATTCCTGTCAGCCCATTCCTCCAGAGTACATGAGTCCCTCTGGATGGCCCTATCCCTGAGCCCACTGGCAGTTCTCCTGCCTGGTGTGGTGTGAAAACTCCCTGAGTGTGCAGTCCAGCAGCTGCCACAGCCCTTGGCAGGGGTGTCTGGCAGCACTGGCCTTCAGATGGACACCTGTGGTGCTCCTCTTGTTCCCAGGTCGGGGACAGCCTGGGAAGCACTGTCCTCTGAGCCTGACAGCCAAAGGCTAAAGGCCCAGCTTAGTTACAGGACTTGAGAGATGGCATGAAGAGCCTAAGTCCATGACACTCCCAGGGACTGATAGGAGGGTGAGCAGCCTGTACTTGGCCAGTTTGTTCCTCTGTCCTTTATTAAAAATGGGAACCATTATGAATTTTTGCAGAGGTAACATGCACAGCACCTTTCTGGTTGCCTTTGGAGTTAGCGAGGCCAACAGTAAAGATGTTGTAGTTTACCTTTAATACATACAGATGAGAGAGAGTAAACACAGTCTAATCTCTTCTCATTTTCAAATGTTGAGGTGATGTTTAGAAATGAAGTCTTCTATTTCAAACGCAGCTATAAACTGCCTGTATATAAGGCCATATATAATCTGCTTTATGAAGATTACTACCAAAAGAACAGTGGCTTAATTGGTTTTTCACTATCCATTTTTAAACAACAAGTATTTCCATTATAAATGAGATGTCTTAATTAGTTTCCCACTAGATGGAGCAAATGTATGTCAACCCAACGGAAGAAACAGAATACATTTTAGATAGCTGAAGAACAAATCACTTGTATTAAAACCTACTGTTCTATTCTTGTTAATTATTGGTTTTCTGACTTTAAAATGGAAGCTTCTAAGCCATACGGTGATTTTTCCTACTTAATGAACATCAGCAAAGACTATGCTTTGCATGAAATTGTATATCAGTTGTCATGTTCTCATGAAAGAAGGGACTTGTGTTTAAATAGAGGTGTGTGATTGTAATACCTATGTTTGATCATTTTTTTTTTTCTTAGGGATTTGAAATTCTTTTTTAAAAGCTGCACCCAAAAAAGTGTCTCCTTGCAATAAAATAACTGGAGAAAAGTCAAGAATCTTCCAGGTTCTCGAGTGAGTCCTCAGGTCCCTGAATGTAGGATTTGTACCCCTGAAATCTTAGCTGCTGTTCTGGTCATGCTGTTGGTTTTATAAAACTGTTACCTTGTTTATAAATCTTACCCTGCTCATATCTTAGGACTCTTATAGCTGCAATACTATTACTAGTTGGGATTTTCAGGTGGCTCTCAAGTTTTCCCCAACTTTTTAAAGATGTGTTCAGAGCTTTTGTGCAGCATAACTAGGTCAGTATTTCCAGGAGTAAATCTGTTTGAATTGCTGTAAGCATTACGTGAGAGTGACATACATACAAAGTACTGTCAGGGAAAGGAAAGAGGAAGCAATGAAAACAGGGCTGAAATGCACATTTGCAGCACAAAAAATGTAGCTTAGGACAGAAAACAGGTGCTAAAACTCTCTGTGCCAATTTACTTAGCTGTGCCAACTTCATGTTTTTTCTTAGAAGGATTTTCAGAGGGCAGGACTCAGAATTTTCACTTCAAACTTTTCAAGTACGCTTCTCAGCTCCTATCTTCCCTATCTCCTGGTTGGTCATTGAGAAGATTGTATCCTAATGTATGCCCAGTGAGACCTGGAAGCCCAGGAATTGTCACATGGAGCCAGGCTATTGATCTGTTTCTAATGGTGATTAACCTTATCTTTTTTGGTCTTAATCTCCTGGAGCAGAACAGTGTAAGTTGTCTGAGCAAACAAAACCTCCAAGCATCCAGTAACAATAAGGCAACTTTTGCCCCGTACTGTGAGTTCACAGCATTTCTTAGTTTTAAAACCTCTGCTCTGTTCCCTATAACATCTTTTATTATTGAAAATAGTTTCATCTTTCAGTGTTAAAGGTCATCACTTATTATCATAATTAAATACTTTGTTCTTTACTACAGTTTATATTCTCACTGATCTTAACTGGAATTACAACTTTAATATATAAAAAGTATTTTGCAAAATTTTCTGTTAGTGACAACAAATATTATTACCTACACTTGAAAATGAAAATGTGTATGGGCTATGGCTGGATAATGATTTTACTGTTGTTTGATGACAAATTCCTTGCCAGTGCTTGGTGACAAGCACTGCTATCAAAGACAGAATCTGATCTCTGGCTCAATTAATCATTTGTTGTTTTTCTGTTAACAATATCCCAAATAATGTGGTATGCAAAAGATGTCATTTCTAAGGGAACTGCCAAGAACAGATTTCAAGAATAGATATGTGATTGTTTTTAACAGAGGGGATGGTATTTACCATAGCATTGAAATGTCACAATATTGAAAGATTAAGAACATAGTTTTTTAATTTGACCTTTATAATGTGGGGTTTATTGTTCTCAACACTCAGTTGCTTTTAGCAAGAACATGAAAAGTATTTTAAGTGACTAGATAGCAACAATTACATGAGGCTCTTACTAAACTAGCCAGAAAAAATAAAAAGTGCTTGCAATTTCTTGTTCTCTTTCTAGTGCATCAAAAGTCTTGCTCTGGCAGTGTGTCATCTGGCAGAATTAAGTGGTGTTGTGACTAATACACAAAAATATCACTCAGTAGCTAAATTTTTGCAAAGCATGATATTTTTGCATTTGTGACACGTGTACCGTGGTTTGTTACACTGAGTGACATGCGGCCTGACAGGATGAAATGTTGAGAGTCTGGGCGTTAAACAAATGTCCACAGTAGAATAGATAATCTCTGTAAACCCATTGTGTGCTCACTGAAAGACATAATAGACAAACTCTGATCCTCCTGGAGTGCACACAAGCATTTCTGCTGTTGCTGTGGGATTTACATAGCAAAAAATAACTGCATTTGCAGTAGTAAAATAAAGACATCACTCATCAGCTTAGCTCCTGTTAAGGTGTTAGTCTGCTCTGCATTGTAGTATTGGTCTGTGAAAAAGAATGACTGATGGGGCTGTTGAAGCCAAGATAAGATAAAGCATAAGAGCATATAATGACACTCTAAAGGTCAGCATTTAATTGAATGTTAGATAAGAGGAGATGGCTTCCTTTCACACCATGATGCCTCTTTGTCCATTTACGTTGTATATCTTGAGATTTTAGATCTGGCTCTGCATTATGTTCTAGCAGCTGAGACCCTTTATTGGCAGGATTGATGGTTCCATGGGTTGGATGTGACCCTTAAAAGCAAATGATATAGATAAAGTTCTTTGGATAATCACCTTTGAGGAGGGTTTGCATAAAAAACTGTGTTGCAGAAGATGCTGTGAAACCTAGTCAAACAAATTGTTCTACAAAGCTTGGAGTACAAATCAGATAAACTAAAAAGCCCATTTGCAACCAGTTTAGAAAAACTGGCAGATATTTAAAGACTAGGGCCAGACCTTGGTTTTATTAATTATTCTCTTTAAAAGCCTTGTAGAAAAGCAAATTAAAAGGTTTGTCATCAGAGAGTGGTTTTCATTTCAGAGATGAAAAGGTAATTCATATCCTGAAATCACCCAGGTGCAGTAGTAATGACTTGCTGTTGTGGCTTGAAGTTGAGTACCAGGAAGGTGTCAAATTCATCAGTATTAGACTTTGCTGTAAATACGACTTTGAGTCCTCAGCCTCAATCTTCAGTAACAAACCCACTAAGAATGCAGATTTATTACAATCATTGAAATGTGAAAAGGAGTACATGCTACTTGTGTAGCTTGTCAGCCACAGTAATGGAATTACAGCCTGGAATGTATGTGTAGGGAATGTACTTGAATGCGTTTTTGTCAGGATCAACAGAGGCTCTTCACAAAGGACTGGAATCTCTTGGAGCCCTGAGCCAGGGGCAGGGGCAGCTGTCCTGTGCTCCCTTGTGCATCGCTCTTGCTGCCAGCTGCTCCATCAGCTTGTTTGTAGTGCAGGCTTCATCTTGGAATGAATTTCTCCCCTCCTCCAGCGCTTCTAGGGGAGGCTACCCAAGAGTTCTGCTCCTGGGGCCCCTGGAAACCTTCCAGTTTTTTTCTGTTCAAATTTGCTTCTAACCTCTGTTTACCACTATGTTACACATGAGTCTGTAGGTTGCTGCTGACCGGAGTCTTGTGCTTCATTTTACCCCTCAGCATTCTTCCTTATATTTACTCAAAATTCCATACTTCATATGTTTTAGAGTGAATTTGCCATTTATGTCTCGGATTCATCCTGTCACTGACTACAGTACTTGAATCTCTTCCTCTTCTGTCACTTGCTGTTGATAAGACTCCTGTTAGAAGTCTTAAACAATACTCTCAGCTTCCTTCAGTGCTTCTCACTCCAGTCCTCCAGCTGTGCTGTTCCGCCTGTCCAAAATTTCTGTTTATTGATGACAGGACACCATTTTGTGTTGCAAGCCCTCATGTTCATACCAGTTTAACCCTGCAGTCATCAAACATTCCTTTTGAATGTGTCGGCCTGTGGAATATTCATATAAGCAGATATGTGTGTGTATCAGGTTTTTAATAAATAGTGGATTATGACAGCAACATGAAAAAATCAGATTTTGCGTTGAATTACATAAAACAGCTTCCAAGGAGAGAAAACAGTTGAGTAACTACTTCTGGTGTTCCCATTATTATGGTAGGGAGTTTTTACAGTTTTTGGTGTTGTGTCTGAAAATGGCTATAGTTTATGGTTTGTGATTTAAGCTTTGATAAATCAACAACTTCTCTCTGCTTGAAATGTTGTCCTTAGTCTTTAGTAACTGGATAGGTTTGGTTTGTTTTTCTGAGTTCTGTGGTACCAACAATTCAAAATGTGGCAAATCTGGGCATAGGAGAGAATGACTTGGGAAGAGCTCAATGGGAGTGCACTCCTCTGGCTGGGAAAGTGGGCTTTCTGCAGGAAACTTCTCACCCCAGCCACAAACAGATTTTACTAACCTGAAAAGGCCGTAGGCAATTTAAAACCAAAAAGATTTCTGACAACATTTAGCTTGTGAGGAGTTCGGATGAGCAGCACTTGGACCCTGAGTCCATGTTCTGTGTATGATAAAGAACTGGAGAGGGAATCCCTATGCCAGTGCAGCTGGAATGAGATCTCTGCTCTATGATTTGCAGTTTGTAAAGTGCCAGATCAGATTAATACAAGGCTGACTTTGTCTTCGGAAATCTTACCTGAGACTGCCATTGAGAGGTGTCTTATCCTGCTGTCCGTTTGCTGACTTCTTTGCTTGCCAAGGTTTCCATGCTGAAGCTGGTAATATTTACATAGCTTGACTTCACAGAAAAATAGTGTCAGTGAAATTCTACAAAATTCTCTTGGTGGCCCTAAAATAACCATTTTGTAAATATATACAGTTCGTTGTGGGGTAATAATGGTATAAAGCTCTTAAACACATTACCTGAAATTCACCTATGTATAATGTGACTGTCTTTAAGTTATTAACCATTCTGCGCTGTCACAACATTTTGAATTCCATGCTTTATAGAAGAAAGAAACCCTATACTGGAAATGTGGGATTCTCAAGTATCTGTTAGCCCTGGAAGAAAAGGTGCTCTGCTGCCATGAATCCAGCTTTATGATCATTGGGGGAGAAAATTCCAAGCTAATTTTATAAAAACCTAAGAATTGCAATGTGGTTTTTAAAATTTTATTAATAACACAAGTATAGTTTAAAAGAAAAATTATTTCTTTTTCTGTAAAACTTAATTGAGGCTCTTACATACCTGAGGGAGCCAGTGTAATCCTGAGAAGCTGAAGTTACTCTGTTTTAATATCCTTTCTGTTATTGGTCCTCTAATAAGAGTATCCCTAAGTGTTTCAATTGAAGTGAGTTTGTGATAGTTTTTTTTATTGACGGGATACCCATTGCCACCAAATTCTCATTTTTCTTTCACACTGCAGCTTTTCCCAACAACTTTTGTATGGTAACAGCCTTTGGCTACTGTGGAATTCTTACTGGGTCTAATTGCAGACTTAAAACTGAGACTTCATCACAATGTTTATCTTTGCCTGAAAATAGGTTGTTCCTTTTTCCCACTTCGGCAGTGTAGCATTATGCTTCTCTTTGTCCCAAAAATTGATTGCCTGTTTTCTTGAGGAAGTTTAGGTGTATTTATCACCCCCAGCATGCTGTTTCTGCCAACTTGTGCACCAACATTGAGTTATTTCTTGCAGTGTTCTCATAGAAATGATGATTTTCTGCAGTGAGTGAAATTGTCTTTGTGCTGCTGAAGCAATGGAGTGCTATTTGAACCTTGTTTCAAGGCTGATGTTGAGCTCTGTGGTTTATATACCACCCTCTGACCACAGAGGTTCTTTCCCAAAGGACAGGAATGCACGCAGGTGGATTTATTCAGGTTAATGCAGTGCCATTACCATGCTATGGACCCAGAAATAAAATGACAGAACCCTGCAGTTTCCCTCTCAACAGGTCTTCTTTGTATATGCCTTGACAGTAACAACATGAAGGTGAGAACATAGCAATTCTGGATTAAAAACATTGTATTTGACTTGATTGAAACTTGGGTAAAAGTAATGACTGGGTTTCTTTCTGCCTGTCTTTCACTGAGGTTTTCTGATAGTCCTGGTGTTGTCATGTTTTTCTTGGAATGTCAGGCTTTTGGGGGACTCAGAACATCAGGATTTCCCTCTAATTGGAGCTCTAGACGTCAAGGTGGTGGTAGATCTGTCACTAGTTTTGTAGAGCTTGGTTCTATATATTTTTGGTTCTTAAAAATGTGAATTTACTTGATAAAGGAGAATTTCCTGAGTGCCCTATTGCATTGGTATAACCAATATTTTTTAAGTGGTTCATAATCCCAAAAATTTTGTGTGCTTCATTCATTGTGTAGTGTTTTGCTGATAGAATAAACTTGCTTTTAATGTTTTATTTAGTGTCTTTTATAAAGTCATGGTCATTGTGCTTTTTTTACTATGTTATTTATGATAAAATTCAGAACTTCTGCATGAAACCCCTTTTCTTTTAATAATATTTTGATAAAAGGGAAGCAGTAAATAAATCTGAAGACCTGGATTGCTTAGAAAATCTCTTGTCATAAATGAAACAGAATCATAGAATCAACTGGCAGTTGATGTGACTAGAAGGAACAGACAGTGGCATATGAAATAATGCCATGTATAAAAATAGCAAATTAGGGACACTTATTTTTTCTGGTAGTGCAGGAACTTGTGCTGCTTAATAGAACTAGTAAGCGACACATTCAAAATCCATTTTTGTCATGTAAAGGTTTCTTGTTAGACGCGTTTGCTAGCAGTAGCAACACCAATTTAAACACAGAGTTGAGTAACGGCTCAAACGGGACTGGGTGATGTTTGTCAGACCCTATCTTAGGCCAAGTACAATGTGTTTGACATGAGTTCCCAAGTTACCCCCTCTGACAGAGAATAACCCTCTCCTGCCTTTTCCACAGACGCCCGAGGAGCTGGAAGATGTGTCTGACCTCGAGGACGAGCACGATGCGCGCAGCCGTACCAGTGTTCAGACCGAAGGGAAGACGGACCGGGTATGTGTTACTGCGGGCATGGGGAAAGCACTGTGATCGGGGGAATGCTGCTGTGTTCTGTTCCTATGAAGTCACTTCACAGTTGAAGTTCTCTTACTGGCAAAACAGAAGTAGTAGCTTGTAGGTATTTACTATCAAAATGTAATAAAAGATCCACTAAAGCCTTCAAAGATCACATTTTCATGTATGGTCTTGTACTTCTCAGCTAAACCAGAGTACTACTTTAAAGGGAATGCTTTTCTTTGAAAAGAAAACCATAAATAAGACATACTTCAGAGGGCACAGAGTGAGAAGTACTTGCTGAAGACAGCGGTAGGTAGGGAGCTGGCTGTCAGCAAACGGAGGCATGGGTTGGTGCTGTGGGGAGATGTCTCTGGGATGTGCTTCTCCTTGTGAGGTGGAAGGGACTGTTACACATGGACTGTGGTTAATACAGCTAAAAACCCACAGGACTTTAACATTATAGTACAGACATTTCTTTTTTTCTTTTTACATTTCTCCCTAAAATAATAGTTACTGTACTGTAAATATTCCTTTTTGTGGGATCTTGATAGAGGTCATGGCTTAAAGCCTGATTCTATAGTTCAGAAACAATTTTCCTAGATTTCAGGTCCTTCTGTAGGAGCTGTAAATGGCACATTACCCCCAAAAGCAATAGAAAATTATAGCTGTGACTAAATTATATATGTATGCACTCAGCCTAAATCAACATATTGACAGACACCTGCACGTACTTTTTTTTTTTTTAGAAGATGTCTTAACAAATCTATTTGCTACTGCAGCAGGAAACAAGAACAGTGATTTAAGGCCTCTTTGTTTGGAGTGCTATTTGGTATTGATATTTGAAGATTTATACCCAGAACCTGTTAAGCAATATGAGGAATCTGAGCAGGGAAGATGTATGTTAGGGTTTAGGGAGTGTGTGGTTTTGTGTGGTGCAGCAGCTTTATGTGCTGTTGGGAGGCTGTTGTGTGCAGTGTTGACACCAGGAATGCCTGTGTTCCAGAAGTGCTTTGGCAGGATTGCAGAGCAACACTTTTTCCTCCTTGAGTTCTTTCTCTTGGGCATTTCAGCTATAATAATTCAGTTTTATTTATACATATCTGGCTCCATATTTGTTCTGCATAGCAGCACTCTTGATTCCTCTTGCTTTGTCAAGAGTGTTGTAATTTCTTCGATGTCTCATCTCTCACTGCTCCAACAGGGAACTGGTGCCTTTTTTCTTTCTGTTTTTATCACAACATATAAAACCAGATGTGATATGTGTATGCCACTTGTTACAAAGGCTACATCTTAACTAGCAAATCCTGTTTCCCTTATGTATGAAAAAGTCATGTATTATTAATCACACCTTCAGAAGCTATCTCCATAAAGAGAGAGGAGAGGTTAGTGGTGAGATAGTAGGACTGAGATTTGACCTTGTATTTATCTTCCTGACTCATCTTGAAAATGCTACTTCGTTGATCTTTTCCCTCAGATAATTTCATATTTCTGAGATGAATATGGGAGTGCCTGTGGCACCATCCCATGCTGGGGGATACAGGTCAGCTTGGGCAGTGTGCTGTGAGATCTCTGGGTATTGAAACTGGATAAAAATACTGATTATTATTTTGTAGGGTGATTTTGTATCCTTGAAGAGGTTCCTTCCTTAGGATAAAAGGAACTATAAAAACAGGTGTACTGCTTGTGGATCCAAGGACTAATGCAGTTTTTCCTAGCTGGAAGTTAGCTCTTCCTCTGGTGGTTGTGTGTAATTTGTGTAGTCACCTCTGCAGGCTTATTACACACCAATTTATGCCATCACGATCAGTGTAATTCCACTGAGGGAGGTAGTGGCTTGTTATCCTAGGGTTCTGTGTTGAAGAGAAGGGCAAGTAAGATTTTGCCCAGTTCATTTTCAACTTAGAAGACAATGTACATGTTAATGATCAGGACAAATGATTTTAAGTGTTTGAAGTTACTAAATTAGTGATGAGAACACCTTCATTTAATTTCAGAGTTGCTGCTGCAGATTAAGGTTATCATGTTGGGGGAGAGGCAAAATGTTTTACCTCATAACATAATCCACTTAGGGGTGGTAAGAGCAGAACTCTTTCAGGCAGCCACACACCCACATTTTTTTGTCTCAGAGTTCTGCAGACAGTTTTGTGAATGCATTGACAAAAATGTCTGATATGAGGATGATTTTTTATAGTTTTGTTGCACACTGTGTTTGTGCAACAATTCAGGGCTGATAAAAAGTTGACTCAATGTGTTGTGTGAATTAGAAAATCCTGTCTAAGTTATTTCATTGTTTTATTTGTATTGCATTTTAAATACAGTGATCAATTATATTGCTCTAAAAATCTACTAAATTCTAAGAAGAGAGACTGGATAAAATAGCAAAGACCAAGAAGAACTGTTGATACTTGCATAAAAAGTAGTTAGAAGGGAAGTAAGGTTTGCCATCAAATTAATTAGAAATTCTTATCCAGGTAACAAATACTTAAATGTCTAAGTTGCTACATTAAATGAAATGCTGGCATACATTATCAGGACGCAAGTGCTATTTTGCTAATAAAAATGCCAATTTTAGGATATTTTGTTAGTTTAATTTTTATCAAAGCCCTACACAAGCATGGAATACTGATGATAAGAATTTAAGAGTAATGAAAATAGTTACTGTAATTTTGAGTAGGTTCTATGAATAGTAATTGTGACACTTGATACATAGCAAAAGATTCCCTGTCAGGAGTCATGCTATATCAAAAGCATTTAATTTTCTTGCCAATTTTTAACCCAATTTCCATAAAGGGAAGAGATTAAGTTACAGAAACACTCAAGGTTGTAGCAGTATATTATGTACTTCTACAAAGTAGAGCTGGAAAGAACCCCAAGAACTCAGCTAATCCAGCCATTTGGGCTCAGAGAGAATAAATGTACTTCTTCTTGACATGCATATATATGAACTGCTCTCTCTACTTAGCTCATTACTGGAATTGATGGTTTATTGGAAAGTTTTTGTCTTTATACCTCATATGTTGCAATTAACATGTTAGCACTCATCTTCAATGAACACAGAGAATGTGAAGCTTCCTTTCTGCACGTATAATTTTTTGTATGTACTTGTACATCCTTTCTCTATGGCCTCTCTCTTTCGGAAGCTCCAGGTTGAATAACACCAGTAACCTTAATTTACTCTTCAAGGTAGTGTTTTTGGTATGTCCTTTTAGTCTCTCTTTCTCTCCTCTGGGTGCTCTGCAGTTGGTAATGGGTTCTTGACTTTTGTGTCCAGATTATTTATATTGCAAAATGTGTGAAGCCACCTGTGATCTCAACAGCACAAGTGTGAGGTTTGCACCATTTCCTGCTGTGTGCGTAGTTCAGAAGGAGTTTTGTATGAGGTTTGCCTTTCTGCCAAGAGCACAACCTTTTATCACCTGTAAATGCCCACCCATACAACTGCCCATGACTGGTTCTGTCTCAGTTCTGTGTGTGTGTGCTGGTGTTTTTTCTTAGGGGCAAACCCTGTACTTGTCTCAGCTGCAATACACCCTCTGATGTTTTCAGATCAGTTCTCAAGATCACTTTGAGTTGCAAACCAGGTCTCTTTCACTGCAAGTGTGTGATGTGTTACTCTTGGTTATGTGGAAATACTAATTCTGGGGTCAGGGCAGCTACATTCACAACTTTTCCTGATAGATCCCTTGGCTTGGCGTGTGTTCTTGATAAGTGCTCTATGAGCACTTTTCTAACCAATATCACATCCACCTAGTGGAGATTACATCTAGACCTTATTTCTCCGGGTTATTTATAAGGATGACATGAGAGCCAGTGGCAAAGCTCTGGTGAAGCCCAGACTTAGGGCATTGTTGCTTTTTCAGCTATAGGCCTATGGCCCCAGGACAAAGAGAAATTACATTTAATATGACACTGTTGCATCATCTAAGCCAACCTTTTTAGTAAAGGCTCATGCAAAAATGGCATTAAACAGTTTGTTTACTATCTCCCAATAGTTTTACCTCTTTATCTGGTTTATCCAATTGTATTGTATCTAAAAATACAGCAGAACTGTCATGGCAGAACAAATGAGGCACTCTCTGGACTTGTTTAAGGAATGCTGCACTTCAGCAGGCTTGCTGCAATTCTTGAAACTGGGAGAAGGCAGCTGGTGACAGCAGGTAATAAAATATCAAAAGAAATGCAGCTGTTCCCCTCTGTCAGTATCTCACACCCACACAGTTCATCTCTGGGGGTGTATATTCACTTTGCAGGGAATGCTGAATATCCAACATTCTCTCTGTGACCTCTTTATCCAAATTCAAAATGTTATTCCCTCAGTAGGGAAAATAGTAGTAAAAGGTGGTGAACACATCTTACTCATTTTAACAGGATCCCTTTCGGCTCAGTGGTGTCTTCATGAATGCACTTTAAAACATATTGGCAATCAAACAGAATCTCAGACTCATTGGGTGATTTGGCTTGGAAGGGAGCTTAAAGATCATCTAGTTCCACAGCAGGGATGCCCCTCACCAGGTCAGGTTGCTCAGGGCTCAGATCACATGTGTATTTTATGACAGTGGTCTGCAAAGTTTTTTCAAGAAATAAACAGGTAAAGGTCACAATTGGAACTGTTGTGAAGCAGCTTGATTGAAATATATTACTGTCTTTGAGTGATTTGCAAGGGTCCTGTTCATTTTCACCAAATGTTCAGCTGACTGCAGCAGGAGAGCAGGAACAGACCAGAGGGCTTCTTGTGGCTGCTGAGGCTGGGGGGAATGAAAACCTCAGCTCTCAAGACAAAGCAGGGACACAAATCGGTTCTTTTGGGATCTCTGCTGTTACCTTAAAACTATGGTATGTGAAGAGCAGGTTATTTTGTGTTCTTGCTTGTAAAAGCTCTGAGAAGTTTTTCATCTGCTTGATTGGGAAACTGGAGTTTGTTTCTTTGTAACCTACGAAACTGCAGAAAAACAGAGTTTTCCTCTTTTCTTGTCTGTGCTTACATGACATGTTGCAGCCTACAAAGTTGGAAGTGTTAAATAGTTTTCAAGGGAGATTCTTTGATCTTGATTGAATGTATTGTGCTGCTTTCTGTTGCCTTTCTTTCCTTCCTGGTCCCTGTAAGTAGTAAGAATGGTGGTGGTATGGATCTGGCCCAGTTGTTTGGTTTTAGGAGTCAGGAAAGAAAAAATGTCTGTCAGTCCGAGATTCAAAGAGCATAATCATAAGTTTATATGACAGTCAAATCCTTGGAGTGCAGCCAGAGACAAAGGTAGGCAAAAGGCTAGTTCTTAGGGTTGGGATGTCATTGGCAAGCAGTGTACCAGGGAGAAAGGAGTCAAAATCTTCACCAGTTAGTTATCCCCCAAGTGTCCTTACATGGCCTTAAAAGTTCAGTTCTTTTCAGAGAACTGACTGAAACGTGGAAAGGTAATGAAAAGAAACACCAGTCTCACAGGGTAAGTCAGGTTGCAAACGGGGCAGTTCAAATAACATAACTCCAGTATTGGAGACTCCAGCTCCCAGGGACCAACAGCCTTCTGAAAAGTTAACTCAGGGAAATTTAAGAAAAAAATCTATACTTTTTTTTTTAATAGAAGGAAGAAAATATCAGAAATATAACTTCTCCTCTCACCTAGTCCTAACTGTTATCTGCTACTGCAGTAATAACATTTTGTCTTAGAAGTAGTGAAAAAATAATTTTCTCCTGGTGGACAAAATAAGCCTGCACTCAAGTAATCGTCATTCAATTTAGATCTTTATTTCACAATTACTGTTATGTTGCCTATTTCAATACCAAGTTAAATCTATGCTTAAAAGGCTGTGTATACAATTGCTTTATTTTGTTGCTGTACATGGTTTTATAGCAGTTTGAGGGAAAGGAGAGAAAAGACTAAGTCAGAATTACAGTTTCCTCTGCCCCTTTGTTCCAGTGGATAATGTGTCTCATTCCACCTGAAGCTCATTATTGTTGGCAGATAGCAAGATGCTGTATGTCACAGTTCCCTCATTAAAATGTCATCTTTCTTGTGGTTTCCATATCCAGGCCTGTAATCTTGAACTCAAAACAGTATTGAAGCTGGGGGCTAGAAAATACCACAGACATCCACCCATCAGCAAACATGGATGAGATCATGAAAGTTCTCTGCCCTGTGTAGCCCAGCTCAGGGTTTTTTAACAACGTGGGAGAAGTAGCCTCAGAATAGTTGCACTTTCTAAAATTCTGTGGCTGTAGGGTAATTCTGACCACAGTAAGATGGTTCCTTCCACCCTTAACCATTCTGTGATTGTGTGTGATTCCGTGATTGCGTTTACAGGTACATGTTGGGAAACCTGTAATTTTCAGTAATTTGTGTAAGTGAGAACGTTAACCCTGTGACAGCAATTCTAGAGTAAATAAAATCTCTGAAAAGGCACAGCTTGAAACACATACACATTATGTATAAAACTGATCACCCATTTTATTAATTATAAACAATTCCACCACAGCCTTACCTTTCCATTTTATTGGTGGTAGCTAATGTTTTCTAAACAAGAATGAGTCACAAAATATATATTGTTAAATTGCAGAGTACTGACTGTGTTAATAATTGCTGTGTGTAGATGTGAGTTCCTGGTGGTCTGAAGGGAAGCTGTGAGATAAGAACCACCGTGGCAACCGAGCCATCAGGCCCAATGGGGCGGGGCTCCTCTCTCCTGGGGTAGGAGGTATGAAGGGCCAGGCCAATGTAATATCCTCACCCCAGGCTGCTTCCTGCCCTGTTCTGACACAGGAGGGGTGCCTGACCCTTGTCTGCAGCAGGCTGCTCATCTTGCTCATGAAGAACATTGAGTAAAAACATTTCTCTCACCATGCTGCATTTTCAGGAGCTTTTGGTAATCTTATTCATATGGTGATTTCTGACATGTTCATCTATTCATCTTCTGCAAAGACAGAAGATGCATATTTGAGCAATTAAATCTTTTTCAGTTCTTCAAATGATAATATAGAACCTTCTTAGAAGAGAGAACAAATATACCTGAGAGTTTCTGGACAATTAACCCTTTTAATTGCTTATTTTGGACCTCACTCAAAACTGCATTTTGTAACTTTTACATGTATCATACTTAAAACTATTTAGGCTCCTTAGCCATAAGAAATAGGAAAATGTATCAGTCATAAAGGCTCTTTGGAAGAATTTAATCTTCTTTTTCTCACTGTGTTAATATTAGTGGTTTCAGGAACACCCCTGTCCCTATTACACTGAGATTATTTATTTAGCCCAACCCAGTGACAACATACAAATTCTGAAATTTAGAAGTGCTCAAACTTGAACAGTTGGCTCAGGCCATAGTGTGTTTGAACTATGTATTTATTAATATACAGTGGTTTTGTTTAAAGAAAAAAGTACTCTGACATAGATATTTTACAAATCAAATCATTCTGTTTTAGGCCAAGATGACTCAACTGCCAGAGGCTGAAAAGGAAAAGATAGCTGAGCAAGTGGCTGACTTCAAAAAAGTCAAGAGTAAGCTTGATGCGGAGATTGAAATATGGGATGATACCAGCAATGACATAATTGTTCTGGCCAAGAAGATGTGTGTGATTATGATGGAGATGACTGACTTCACAAGGTAATTACGTAAAGAAAGGTTCTTCGATAGTTATAAATGCTGGAGGCCATTGTCACACTGTTACACCAGCAAACAGAGTTTTTAATGTCAGCTCACAGCATCTCCACAAAATTGAGTGGATCAGCCAATGCAACATGTCAGGTAGGAGCAATGAACTGTTGGGGGATTTAACGTTTTGAACTATGCTTGTCCCTAATTTTTTTTCCTTTGTCCTCTTTTATTAATTTGCTGGTAGGGTTTTTACAAATGTTTTAGCACTCCATTTCTGCTCTCAGTGAAAGGGAAAAAGTAACAAAATAATCTCCATTTTAAGCTGTAGATGTCTCATTTCTTGTTCTTTCTACTTGTATCAGACTGTGCTGTCAAGCATAAAACACACTGTACAGAGCCCACATGTGACAGTGCACATTCAGACTCATACATATTTTATATCCCATTACTTGCTGTTGCTTTCATCAGAACTCTTGTGCTGCTAGATGTAGTTTTAAAGAATGAAGAGTACCACAGCAGATAGGCCTCAAAGCTGGTATTTCTTTCTGCTGCCACTATGTGTTTGATGATGCTCTTATAACAGGAAATAAGTTTAGGTGCAGGAGCTTTTTCTGTCGTGCTCTGAATTAAATGTTCTGTAAATCTCATCAAATTGATTATAACAAAGGAAGATATTGGTGGTGGTGTCTGTCCATCCTTTCCCCCTCCTGGTCTACGTTAGCAGTAAAATAGTTGCTGACAGGTGAAGCCTTAAAACCCAGCCACTCTTGCAAGACACATACTGCCTCATAAAATAAGTCCTTTCATGCAAGATACGAAGAACAGTCTCGGCCTTCTGGACAAACTCTTTGTGGGTGTCAGTGAGCAGGGTTGCATCAAGCTGAAGCAGCTGTGACAGAGCTGGGCTCTGGTGCAGGCTCCTTCTGGGGAAGGCAGCTGTTGCATTTTATCACACTGGCACTTTCCAAATCCACCTGCAGGTGAGAGAGGTGTAAAGACTTGCATGGAGAACTCTGCAATCCATTATACAGCTGATTTTAAATACCTCCTTCAGTAAGAAGTTTGGTTTCTTCTTCAGTGATGCCAGATGAAGTCTGGTAAAAGGAAGATTTGTATCTGTCTGAGCAGTAGGTGAACTCTTGTGGCTCTTTCTCTTATTGTTGCTTGTCAAAGGTGGCAGTTATATGTGCTGAGAAGCAAAGCTGGCTTTTCATTTCCCGCTCTGTGGAAATCTGGGAACAGATCATAGAATTGTTTGGGTTGGAAAAGACCCTTAAGATCACCGAGTCCATCCATTAACCCAGCACCACCATGTTCATCGCTAAACCGATTTACCAAAATATGAATGTTGATCTAGTCTCGATATCCAACTGAGACGGACAAAAACTCTCTAACAGTTTAGAGTTAGAAAGTGTATGTTTTATTGGCGCCGGACAGCTGCATGGAATAGCTTCCTAATATGCGGTGTCAAGGTATAGATGGTTACAGAGTCTATTTATCCACAGAAGTTATAAATATGTATTTGTATTTTGGATATTCATAACAATGACCCCTCCTATTCTCCGCTTCGTATGGAAGTTAGCTTTAATGTCATTAAGCATGCGTAGTATAGTTTCTAAATTGGGTCGGTGGTTATTATCAATTGAGGAGTGGTCTTGAAGATGAAGAATAATACTCTTCCTTACTTGAACTTTCTACCTCTCTGGGTTTTGACATTAAAAATGGGAAACATCCAGTTTCTTCCGTATGACTTCTGAATAGTATCCAGATGGGAAAAATTAGCAATTGTTTTAGATTTCTTTAGATCTATCGATCAATGTTTTCTGGTTCTCATTATAAACACAGCTAAGCAAATATAGAAAGACAGTTAATTAATTATCTGCAATTTAAAAGCTTGTTTCTAACTTAACTGTTATTAACTCTTAGTCTCAGGTGGACCTACTTCCTCTAATTCTAGCAAAAGTTATCTTTAACTAAAATCTTAGAATCTTAATGTTTCCTTCAAGATCTGTGTTTCAAAACCATGTCACAAAGTGCCACATCTGCATGTTTTTGAGCACTTCTGGGGATGGTGATTCCGTCACTTCTCTGGGCAGCAGCCTGTTCCAATGTTGAACCACCCTTTCAGTGGAGAAATTTTCTGTGATAGCTAATAAAAACCTCCCCTTGGTGCAGCCTGAGACCATCCCCTCTCATCCTGTTGCTTGGTCCCCTGGGAGCAGAGCCTGACCCCACCTGGCTGCACCGTCCTGTCAGGGAGTTGTAGAGAGTGAGAAGGTCATCCCTGAGCCTCCTTTGCTCCAGGCTGAGCTCCCCCAGCTCCCTCCGCTGCTCCAGATCCTTCCCCAGCTCCTTAGCCCTTTCCTGGACAATGCAGGGCATGAATATTGCAGAAGCCATAGCAAACACCAGCTCATCTTAGGGTCTGAGCTCTCCAGTCTGTAACTCCCAAGTTCTTGAACATGAAAGAAATAGAAGATCCTGACATTTTGTATTTGTTACATCAGAAGATACTCAGAAAAATAGTGAATTTCTGTGTTTGCGTCACTCGTTACGTAAGCTGATTGCTGTTGTTCTTCAAATGGTATTACCTTGCATTCATTGTTATTGGATCCCAGTGAGTGGCTTTCAAAGTTTTGGTCTTTTTGCCCTGTCTTCTGTAGAAATAAATAGCAAGAAATGGCCTGACCTGCTATAACAGTTTTAGTAATATTTTAGTGGAAATACTCTAATTTCTCTGATGATTGGCTAAAAATGTACAAGAAAAATCCCAGGGTTGCATTTGGTTTGTTTTGTTTTTCCCTAAGCTTTATGTTTAAATGGAGCAGGAGTTTTGTTTTCCATTGCCAGAGCAGACTTACCAATTAAAAAGATATTTGCCAGTAAACATAGCTAAGTCCCTTTTGCTCATCTAAGGGAATGTGTATCTATTCAAGCAGTGCTTTGGATCACAACACTGGAACTTGTAATTTCTGTTGAGAAAGTAGCAAGGAAGGGTCGATGGTTTAAGCATAAAGGGAGCTCTGCTATGAACTTTTTGAGAATAGTTTTACTGTTTTGCTCTTTGAGCACTGTGCACCAGGGAAAGTTCCTTCAAGCAGAGAACTGCAGGATGTCTCTGTGCCGGATTTTCAGAGCACTTTGATGATAGGAAAGGTATCACCAGGGCTCAGGTAAGACTGAGACACCAGGCAGAGCTTGCTGCTGTGTCAGAGGTGATTTTGTAGATGCACCACAGAGAGAGACCAGCACTGGTAGTTGACCTGGCTGGGCTGTTCCACAGCCTGTCCTAACAGCGTGCAGCCCATGGATTCAGGATTCACAGTGCCTGTCGAAGCCTCTGGGACAATCCCTCTTACTTTTCTGTGGTGTAAACAGTAAATGAGAATCGCTGGGGTGTTTTACCCCTTAACCATTTTGTAGATTGTTAGATTCCAGATGAGGCCATATGAACACTTTGTTTAAACAAAAGAGTGCAGCTCTCAGCAGACTGTTCAGAAAGTGTCTCATATTTGTTCTTGCTACTTGACATTTGTTTCTAAAATGGCATCAGTATCAGAGTTAATATGAGAAATATTGTGAAAATAGCAAAACAAATGAAGAAGACTTGAAAAAAATCTACCAAAGCCATCCTCCAAAAGCTGTCTCCCTTTATCCTTGTAGTAAGACTAAATGTAATTCTGCTTATACTTCTAGTGCTTCAAGGATTGCAGCTTGGCTAAACTTTTCTCTCTGTAGTACTCTTGGTTAACATCAAGCGCAGCTGCCCCATCAAGCAGGGCTCCTCACCTGGTAATTGCCACAGTCCTCAGCCTTTATTCATCTGGGCTTCTAATCTTTGCTTGGGAAAGGAAACTAGGGATCTAAAATGAAGATGGGAAGTTAGATGGAAGTTCCGTAGTTACTGGGACTTGAAGAGATCATGGGACAGACAGAGGACAGAAGAGGGATTCTTTTCCTACTCAGGTTCATCTGTGAAACTCCTCACCATAACTCACTGTTTGATTTACTTTTCCTGGTGCCCCTTCCCACTTCAGAGTTACTCATGATCCTCCTATTTCCCATCCAGCAGCCAGATGATTTTGAAATTCTGTGATGCTTTGTCATTGCATCCTGAAATCTGCTGCCTTCGTTGCCTTTTTCTGGCCCTTCTAGCCCTCAGATTTGTTTCAGCTCCATCCAGCTTCTCTCACTCATGTGGAAATCGCGTGTCCCCGCTCTCCTGCTCAGTCTTGTCCCCGTCACCAGCCCGGTTTGTCAGTGCCACAAAAGATAATGGTACCTTTGTTGCTAACCTTCCCAAACTAAGTGCCATTGCAGTCATAGTTCAGCTTGAGATACGTGTATGAACTTCCCCTTTCCCTCCCCTCCCTGCTCATCTCAGGAGTCCGTAGCTACTCAGTGTTTGTGTCATAAGCTGGATGTGAGAACAAACAACTTCCACTTTAAAATTATTTCATCAAAAATCACCTAAAGATTTGAGGTTGTAGAAGTTTTGTCAACAGAGGTGTTTTCCAGCTGAGTCATCAGAAAGGAGAGTTATTTTGGAGACAATGACTTTGGGCAAAGAAGGTGAACCTCTCCTTAGGGTTCTATATTAAGAACAACTTCTACTCGTGTTAATTATGTAAAGACGTTCTTCAAGGTAAATTTGTTTCCGGAGCAACAGCAGTTCAGTTGTGTGTGCATACTTGCATGTGTTTTATCATGCATGCCTTGTCAAACAGGGCCAGCAGGATTTCCTTGTTCCAGCATGGTAGGTTAAGCAGATATGCTTGGCTGTTAAAAAGAGCAGCAGAATTGCATTAGCTACAGTGGTGCCACTGCTGTTAAAGGTCTTGCAGTGCTCGAGGATCCCAATTGGCCTGCCAGGACTGCGCGCAGTGGCCTCGGGCAGTTGTTGCTCTCAAATAAACATGGGCTCTCAGATTTTTGATGGATTGTTGAGGAGTGCCAAGTTAAACCATGTAACACAGTCAGTTGAGACTGTTCCTTCTGCCTGAATGTCACAGAGCTTCTAATACACAAATAAGTCAGAATTTTGAAGGCAGAAATCCAGTATGCATGTCCTGCCCATCTCAAAAGCTTGTGACTGAGTCTGAATTTCTTTTACACTACTACTGTGTCTTTATTAATGATACTTGCATAGAATATGGTATTTCATGTGATACTTATGTGGATGCTTCTGCCACTTCAATAGTAGAAATAATTTCAGCTGATTCTTAAATATACACACCGGCAAGTATTTAATCTGATTTGGCAGTTGCTACTCAATATAGTTCTAAAAATTAAGTGCTAAATATTCATCCTTTGATAATAAAATTTCCTAAAAACATGATAAAATCCAAATATATTACTTATTTTATACAACTCTGTATTCCAAAGGGGAAATCACCTGATGGATTGAAGTCTTAGACCCAAAAAAGAAACATTCCAAGAAAAAAAAAAAATTATTTAACAGTTTGGCTCTATGACAGCGTTACTCCAAGTATTTATATATCCGCTTTGCCTGCAAGCTAAGTGAATTTATTTTCCTGTAGTAGGCATAATTACCATCAGTAGTAGTATTATTAAACAAACACAGTAGATGATGAATGCACAGTCTGATTTAGATCCTTTTGTTAGGGATTAAACAGTCAGAGTTCCCTCAGTGACACAGGTTCTGGTGGTGGCAGTGTGCAGCTGCAGAGGCTGTTGGGGGATCAGAGGCGCTCACACACCCTTCACATGGTTGGTGCTTTGCAGGTTAACAAAGCATGGTAAATACTTGTAAACTAACACAGCGAACAGCTAATAGCCAAAATAATGAGCACAACGTTTCTTCCTTTCCTCTGCAGCATTTGTGGTAAAGTACAGCTGACTCACACACAGCTGCAGTCAGGAAACAGGTTTTGCTATTACGCATGACTAGAGTGGAAGTACTAAAGGGAAAGGATAAATGGGAGCTGCATACCAGCATCACAGTAGGAAGAAGACAGGTACAAACACAGGCCTAGGTGCATCAGCTTTGTTTTTGCAGTCGTCTTTTCTGTCAGCTGCTGTTCCTTAACCACAACCGTTTTAGGCACTTCTGTTCTCTGCCTTCGCTGTCAAACCCAAACCACACATTTTCTCTCATCTCTCAGTCTTGCTGCTGACTGCAGGCAGCACATGACATTCATAATGCTCTGATACAGGCAGGAGAGACTTCCAAGTCTAAACTGTTCTCAGAATTTCTGGGCAAATAAAAGCTCTTTAGCAAATGTCAGGTCAGAAGGATGTTCTGTCACTATTTCTTCCTTCTCTCAGTGACATAATTACATCGTAGATATCTTTCTGTACTATAAGCATGTGTAATTATTTCACAGTTTATCTATTGCCTTTTTCCTTGGAAGGGTGAGGCATTCACAGTTTCATTCAAAAACTTTTTAAAAAAGGTGCTTTATCTGTGCAATTTCCGTTTCCTTGGAAGAGAAATGAAAGTGAACATAATACTGTCCTATTACTGAGCTATTGAGCTTAATAGTTGCACTCAGACTTTTGATAGAAAGATGACAAAAAATTATTTAGGTTGACATTTGACCTTTCTAATTTCTACTTTTTATATTGCCAATGCTTGCAAACCATTTAAAAAGAAAAAATTCTTCTTTTCCTGCAAGAAAAACAGATACTGATACAAGTAGCAGGGCTCAGAAATTGAACCTTTTTTTATGAACGGAGCCTTTTTCATGTGGACATGAAAGTTAATTTAAAATAATGTTTTAATTGATTTCAAATAGTCACTTGAAGCTAGAATGGAAAATTACTCCTAAATTTCATGTATACAGGTAGAAACCTGGACACAATCTCACATGAGAATTCTACCAGTCATCTGGTTAAAAGTCTTATGTAAAACCCTTCAGCTTAAAACTTCTGGTGCTTAAAACTTCTGCTTGTGTGATGTGTTTAGTTGACTTACTGCTGGACTGTGTGAAGCCACTTCTGAATCATTTCTTGTGTGCTGTAGGATGCCTCGTAGTCATGGAAGCTGTGAAGATTAATTCCTCTGATTAGAGCAATTACATGCTCTACATCCTAAAAGAATTTTATAAATTGAAGTGCAAGAAAATGTGTTCCATTTTGAACAGTAAGGCTCTTAGTTGTGCTGTTTCTGTAGAAATCCTTGGTTTGTGCTGATGTGTTAGTTATACCTCACGTGTCAGTACAGGGCAAAGTGGTACTGACACAACCTCCTTGTCTCAGTGCCCAAGTGTGACTGGTATTCACTTGAAGACAGGGGATCCTCAAAAAAACCAGAGAGAACAGCTGTTGCTTCTTCGGTATTTTTCCTGTAGTCCTGTGTAAGATTTCAGTGACTTCCTTGCATTCTTAGAAATGTTACAATTAGTGTCACAGTTATTTCAGAGTATCTAGTATTTACAATCCTTAGCATAAAAGCTGAGGGGAAAAAAGTGAAGAGATTAAGAGATGTTTGTTGGTTGGGCAAATGAGGAACTATTGTCTGTGCCTCATATATGTAGTCAAAAACAAATTAATAAAATGGAGACATAAATATAACAAAATCAAAAGCAGACAAACAGGTCTTTGTAGCCTCTGGTAGAAATCCATCAAGGACCAGAGGCAAATCAACTGCAAAATCACGGTGTCATTACAGCAAATGCAACCCTATTTTAGTGACAAACTGTATGTCTTGTGCCAGAAAGAGCCATCTTTTGCCTTTTATCTTTTGGGACTGCTGTAGTCAGGACAGAGGAATTTCAGAGCTCTGAAGTATCAGCTTCTGTCAGCAGAGGCATCAGGAGTGTAAAGAGGAGTTCAGGCAGTAATTTAACAGCTTCCAGACCAGATTTCCTAGGCAACTGGGAGGGCTGTGGTGGGACATCTCCTTTGGGCACACACAGCAAGTCAGAACAGTGCGTGTGTGAGCAGCACAGTGCCCAGCCTGGAGCTGGGGGTGCCTTGCAGCAGTTCAGGGTGTGCTCTCATCATTTCACAGGGTGGGCAGAGGTGGGGTCAGCCCCTTGGCAAGGGGGAACAGGAGCCTTTGAGCTCTGGGCTGCTGCTCTGACTGCAGCTGCTCCATTGCCATCGCTGGGCATCTTCCTCCTTGTTCTGGGGGCAGCAGGAGCAGCATCCCGAGACTGTGAGGGCATAGCCCAGCTGCTGCCTGAGGGAAGCAAGCCAGGGTCCAAGAGTGATCCCAGTGCAGACACAGCTTGCACTGAGTGCTGCTCCGTTCAGCAGCATCGGATGTAGGAGCAGCACAGGGTGCTGATAACCACTGCCAGTCCCAGCCAGGGGGAACAAGGAGCAGCTCCAGTCCCTCGAGGGGCACAAAGCCAGGCTGCAGCATGTCCCTGAGCCTGTCCAGGAGAAAAGCTGCTAGCTAGGCAGGGCCAGCACCCAGCCAGAGGGCAAGGCTGGGGCAGCTGTACCTGTGAGCCAGGGCTGGGCTGGCTGCAGGGCAGAGCTTGACTGGAGCTTGTGGGCTGTGGGAGGGGCCCAGGTGAGCCTGGATAGGGCCACTGAGGGCCACTGGTGCCCTGGGGCCGTGGCACAGGGGGGTACAGGGGAGAAGGTTCTGAGGCCGCTCCCGTGGCTCAGGCCCACCCAGAATGGGAAGCCAAGATCACGTGGGATACTGGATATGAGGTGGTGATCAGTGATGAACTGGAATTGTGTTGTCATGACAGTGTTCAGGGAAGTGACAGTTTTGTAGCATTCTCCAAAGGCACGTCATGGAACCTGCCTTTTGAGCCTTCAGTGTCTTGACGCAAGTCTTGTTTTTATGTTTATTTTGCTCAAGCTGTTATTGGATGAGCGCACCCAGCAATGTCTCCTAGGAAGATAAAGAAGCAGTCATTAAAAAGGCAAAGCACCTCTTCTAGCTTTTTACCCTTTAAAATATAGGTCTATTTTTATGGGATTTATTTGCTATATTTTGTATATGCTATATATTTTTGGCTATAACACCATATGTTCAGGTTCCTCCTGAATTAATTAGCAGAAGTTAGAAGCTTAAAACTTTGGAGGACTTCCAAGAAATAAGACTGGAAACTTTTGCAGTTATCAGCCTCTTCATTGGAAGGGTAGGCACAGCAGTGAATTAATTACAACCAGAAATTTGACATAAAATATTAGTTACTTTTTTTTTCCTGTGAATTTAATGCTGATTCAAATGAAAGCTTTGCTTCCTTCTACAAGAGATCAGTCATGTTCAGAGTATGATGCACACCCACATGTCTCTTGACAATTTATTGTTCAAGAATGGATGTATGGCAGTTACTGCACTGTTGACCTGGCTGGTGAAACAGAAGTCTGGACTTGTCACTGTAGAGTTTGTGAACTTGGTAATACAGATAGTACCTAATTGGGGTACATAAAAATGAGTAGTAGTTTCAGATAGTGAAATAGAAAGGAGACAGATCAGTGGGAATTGCTTTTGAGTCTGAATAGGCTCTGCAGAGCTGGTGACAGCAATTTGCTGCTACTCCTCAGGGGGTTGCTTGTAGCTACCGGGATGAGATGACTGCAGTAAAGGGGTGGTGTTGTCTCGAGTGCCACTCTGATCTCGGTGGGGAGGCAAGTGGGCAGTCTGCAGAAGGGAATGAGGGACAGGGACTTCCTTGCCATCTTCCTCCTGCTTCTTTTCCCTTCGCAATGCTATCAACTTTGTATATCAAGGTTTCTCTATCAGAATATAAAACAGGGAAGAAATTTGAGGCCTGAAGTCCTGTTTTCCAAAGCGAAGAGATTTTATAATACAAACTATCTTCTTTTACATTCACGTGTACAATAAGTCCATAAGCATTGGAGAAAAATCAGGTTTTGGGTCTTAGTGGTCTGGATGTGTCTCATGTTGTTGTGTAGGTGAGGTGAAGGCACAGCACACCCTGAAAAGCAGGTTGATGTGGTACCCAGCTGTATCCAAATCAGCTACAGGCTCCCCAGTTTGTCTGGCTTTGGTTGTTTGGGATGCCAGAAGTACATTTTAGGCTGGGGAGAAGGAAGTATGGTTAGAATTTCCTTTACTGAAGTGTATTACTTCAGTTGTTCCTAAATGATTATTTTATTTTTGCTTTCCCCTCTTCCCTAGACTGGGAATGGCAGCAGTTGCTGTAGCCACCCTTTTCTGTGCAGATGAAGCCATGGTTATTTCAGAAGCTTTTGCTTTTCCAGAATCACTTCTCCTGTATTATTTCTCATCCCTCTCTTCACCCTACCAAATGTTTGACTTATTTTTCTCTGAGTGATCAACCCACAGGAAATAATTTCCACAGGAAAGAACCTTTGGTTTCTTTATGGCCACGAGTCAGGCTAGGATGGAGTTGCCATCTAGTAAAATATAACTGTTCCCAGAAGCTGCAGGTTTGCAAGCAATCTTACTGTATTTCCTATGTAATTAATTTTATTTAGTAATGTTTTGGTTTAGTTTTCTTTCTGGAATATGCACACTTCTGAGAAAAACTATGCACAAATGCTCACCTTGGGAGCACGGCGAACAACAGAAACAGTGCTGAACTGCTGTTTTCTGCTGAAATTATGACTGGAGTCTGTTCCAACCTTTTTTAATTAAACCAGGACCTTTCATGGTTTGCACAGCCTGCCAATGGTTTTTTCTTCCAACACTGTATGGCACATTTTTCTATTCAGTAGTTTTGGCAGCTGCTGCTTTGGTACTTTTGGGGATCAAAACTGTCTTTCTCCTTATGATGTCACTGGCAGTGGCACTCAGCATCTCTCAGGACACCTCAGACTTAGATGGAGTACTGCTGTTCATAAAGGTTAGCAAATAGTTTTGCCTCTCTATCCTCCTGCCTTGTTGCCAGGGTGGGGCACAGGACTGGAGGGCAGAAAGAGCATGCCCTTAGCGAGCCTCTAGCCCAGCCCCTGAGCTGGTAAGGAGACGGCTAAAAGCAGAAATGCAGAGGGATCTGCATGGCAGGTTGCAAGTGTAAAATGGTCTTTCACAGTATTTTCTCAAACCTGTCTCAATTCTGCACTGTTAAGGTCATCTGAGAGCTAGTCTTATTGCTAGGAAGGAGTGGATCAATAATCCCACTGCTTGTGGGTGCTCTGTGAAGGCGGAGGGAAGGAGTGACACTGTTCAGTGTATCTGGGGCGGGTGAGAGCTAATGGAAGGAGTTTCAGAGTTCAGTAGGATTACTTCATTTCGTGGCAAACCTGTTGTAAAGCTATTGTTTAAAGATCCCTGCTGTAGTCATATTTCTATCACAGACCATTGAGATCATTGCTACACAGGCACCTCTATTACTCCCCTAAAATAAGTAGCTGACATTGTCATTGAGGTCTTCCTTATGTTGATGGAAAGGCCACAGGTCCTTAATATACCAAGAAGCAAAATAAATAAAATACAACCAGAGTGGTAAAGGAGGAGGGGAGCGGTGTTGTGAGCACTACCCCAGGAATGAGTGCTCTGGTGGAGATAGTGTGCTTCTGATCAGCGCAGCATCAGAGAAGGAGGAAACAGGAGTGTAGTTCCTGCTTTTCACCATTCAGATCAGCTTCCCACTTCCACCTGGATGACTTGATCACTAGTTCTGTTCTGTCCTGAGGTGAGTCTGTCTCCCCGTAGAGAGCTGAAGTTAAATGTGAAAGCTAGGATTAAAATTAAGAGAAGATGGCCATTTACACTTACACTTTTACATTTACACCTTTGATTTACTTTGAGCATTAAGCAGTGGTTTATTTTCAATTTTGTTCATTGGTTTAAACATCTTTTTCCTGTTGGCCGAATCATCTATGCAGAGCAGCATATTCAGTGGGTAATGGCTGAGAAGCCTCTTTGGGATGTATGGGCCTGTGGTAATTGCTAGACATATGGTAATGCTCTGCTCTTAAATAGCTTTTTTTTTTTGCTAAATAGTTATAAACAGATCATAGGTCCCAGTTAATTTAGTGCTTCAAGGTTTCTGTACTGGAGTATGCATAATTCTGTTTCTCTCTCTGGAATGTTTTCATTATTGCTTCCTGCTCTCTGTCAATACTGCTTTTCAAGTGGGCCAGTCAGAGGTAGCAGATGAGGATAACATGAATATTCTAAAAGTGATTTCCTTAAAGGGTTCTCAGTGCCTGTACAGGAAGGCAGGGGCTGCAGACACCAGATGCTGGACATCTGCTAGGAGGAACTGTGAGAGCTTAGTGCTGTGTTACACCAAGGGTTTGGCGTGGAGTGGGAAACACAGGATATGGCAGGAAGGAGCTGCTGCCAAGGGAGTTACTGCTGCTGGAAGGGGTATTGCAAGTGTCCAATCAGTACTGCCTTTCATTTTGCATTTTTGCCTGAAACATGTTGTTTGCATTTCCAAGTATTCAGGGCTATAAATGGGCAGGTCCTATCCAGATGAATCATTGCAGTTTACCCATCTTAAGAATGTTCTGTTTTTCACATGGGGTTTTTGCAGCTTTCCTCTGCACAAGCCATAACTTTGCTTTTGGAACCAGTCGTTCAGTCTGGATTAATAAAAGAGTCAGTGAGTTACTTATCTTTCATTTCCAATACCTTTTTTAAACTGGCTGTGGGATTTTTTTTGATTTTTTATCCTCCAAGGGGTTTTCCAGACCAATCCATCAGATTCTCCACAAGAGCAGTTGCTGTCCACAGTGTGGCAGGCCCTGAGGCCCCAGGATGCCAAAGCTCTCAGGTGCTGGCTGGCTGGTGTTTGAGCAACAGCCCCTTGTTGACTTTGGGAATGCACATCCCATGTTCCCAAGGGAGAACCACTTAGATAAGGTCTCCCCCTGGCTTCTGATAGTAGGCAAACCAAGTTAGAAGGAGGGTGGGAGGAAGAGTGATGATGGGGCTGTTGTAGAAGGAAGTCCTCGCTAAGTTATTCAGGGGCATTCTTTCCATCTTTGCTGTCTCAGCAGCAGAAACTCTCAAGATTTGTCAGGATTTCAGTGAACAAGCAGCTGTCTTTACTGCATTCCCTGCCAAGGCAGTAACTTATTCCAGAAGTTCTCTTCAATTTTAAATCCTGTAGGCTTGAGGAAACAAGCTGCCACTATAATTTTAGGCCTTAGAAAAAAATGTGGTTTAATACTGATGGAAAAATTAGATGAAGTGGTGGTGTTTTTATTCAGGGCTACCACATTATTTTTTGGGCGTGTTTTACTCAACTTAAATACTCCCTTCCCCATTTCCATGCTAGGGAATTTTACCTACCATGACACAAGAAAGAAGTTTCATTCCCTGGAGAGCCTGTGCCAAACATATTTTCAAATGCTTTTGTCTTGGCACACAGCAAAGTGACAGTGACCCTGATGCTGATGACAAGTAACTTGCCTGGCTGAGTTGTGTCAATTGTGTTCATACAAATTTTCTGCAGAAATTGTGTGTCCCTTAGAAAAGTCTCCTGCCTTCTTCATTGTTAAGAAAACCTCGAAGTACCTCATTAATGTAATCAGGAATGGCTTGTCTTGCTGAGGTTGCACCAGGAGGTCCAAACCAGTAAGGAATGATCTCTGTAAGCCCCAAATTCTGGCTGCAGTTTGCAGTGTCTCAGCCAGGCCTTTCAGCAGGTGAGTTCTTGCGTCACTGTGGGGAAGGAAATCCCCTCCTCACCGCAGCATTCTGCAGCAGGAACGATGGATGCTCTCTAATTGCCAGTCTGGAGCAAATTCCATATTCTTAAAAGGGTGGAGAGGAAAGCAAAGTGAGGTAAGCTTTGAACAGCACTGTAAGAGACAGGATTGTCTGCCAAAGGCTATTCTAGCAAACAGCACCCTTGTTAATAATTTTTCTCATGTCTTTGCTCTGGGTTTTTCTGTTTCAGGGGTTTTTTTTGTATTGTTCAGTCCATTTAGGAAGAGGAGTCTCTCTGCTCGCATGTGAGTCCCTTCCCCCGACTTGCAGCTTTTCCCACAACTGCTTTCGAGGGTCCACTCTTGAAGTTTTTTTGTGGTACAATTTTAAGGTTGAGCCGTTCAGAAACAAAAGTTCTCTTCACCCATCTCTGGGAGCATTTCATCTCTAAGAACAGAGGCCCTCTGCCTTCCCTGGCAGCAAAGGGTCTTCCTCATCTTCATCTTTAGGACTATCTCTGGGAGCATCTCTAGGAACTGAGGTTTCTCCTTTTCCATTTGGAGCCAAAGTCCTCATCTGGTCCATCTCTCCCTGTCCAAACTTCTCATGAAATTACAGCTGTGTCAGCATCTGCCTATCTCAGCGCAGGTGCTTTTGATCACAAGTTGAACGCTCCACCCCCCATATCTTCATGAAATTACAGCAGGATACTCTGCTATATCATAGCTTCACAACAGACTTTCAGCTTTAAGCATCTTCTCTCTCTCTTCCCTCAGGTTTTCAGCTCTTCACAGCACTAAAAGGGTTAATCTCACCTCAGCCTTGCAGCTGGAATGTGGCTTATCGCAGTGGAGAGGGGGAAGAGCCGAGCCGCTCTGGCTGCCGACGGCAAGGCAGTGGGGGGGGGTTCCATGGCTGGAACAGGGCCCATTGGCTCCAGGATGGCCGTGGCCCGGCCCGGCCTGGCCCGAGCAGGGCCTGGGCCGGGCCCACTGGGCCCCGCTCGGGCCCCGCAGCCACCTGTCCCAGCGCTGGAAACGAGAGAGAGAGAGCTGGGGGGGTTTGTCTATTCTTAAGTGTGGATCACAGAGGCGGTCACAACTTTAAGTGGCTTAAAGAATTGTCTATATTCAAACTGGCCACTGATAGGTTCTGTCAAGTCCCAGAGGAAGCTCTAAGCACCTCTTAGCAAGGACATCCCTTCCAGGACTATGCTTGCTAACCTATGATAACAAGCCAAGTGTAAGGCACAAAAGTTATTTCTTCTGCATTCAATTCCGCAAATTTGGACCTCTTAGGATTCTCGCTAAAGTTCTCTCCAATTACTGTGGAGACGAAGACTATTTCCTTCCTTGTGATCTAATATAATTAAAATTTCAGTGGCCTTACACTTTGTATGTAATTCTGAATTGTAACAGAATCCACACCACGCATTTGTCAACAAGGCTTTATGATACCAACAATTCCCACACTGTTATACTGGCACAAAACCCAAAGTTCACAGCTTGTGCATGTGGGATGAAAGATGTTTATCATCAGCTGTGGTCTTTTTGCAGTTCACGTCTGCGTGCTTGCTTTTCTGCTTCCGGGGGCGTCTGGGTATTCCTGTGGTTTGTAGGGCTTCACGTTCTTTGAAGGGAATCCACTTTGGACCAGCACCTGTAGAGACACAAGCATATTCTTTGCCCCAGGTTATTAGTGGGAATGGGCCTTCAATTTTCCGTCTCTGGATTTCTGATCAAAACCAAAGGGTTTTCCTTTAACTTTGCTTGTGTGGTGTTGGAAAAATGTCTGATTATAGGCGAATTTGATTCTTCAAAAGAGCTGTTTAAAAAATTTAAAACGTACAGCGCTGTATTCAAGCACATTTGAGGCGTAGCCTCTGCCTCCCCCTTTTTTTGTTTATCCAAAAGGGATTTTAAAGTGTGGTGTGTTCTTTCGGTGATTGCTTGCCCTGTAAGAGAATGAGAAATACCAAAGGAGTGACGCACACCCCAATTCATTAAGAATTTATGTAGCTCTTTTGCTATGTAAGCTGGACCATTGTCTGTTTTTATTTCTTGAGGCACACCTGATGATGCCAATGCTTGCAGAAAATGCTGACGTGCATGTTTCGCTGTTTCTCCTGTGTATGAGGAGGCAAAAACTGTACCTGAAAAGGTGTCTACTGATACATGGGTATTTTTGAGTTTCCCGAAACACGGGTATTTTGTGATATCTGCTTGCCATAATTGCAGATTCCGCAATGCTCTTGGATTGACTGCTCCTGTGGATACAGGAGGTTGCATGAGCTGACAATCAGGACAAGCACTTATGATTGCTTTTGCCTGATCTTTGCTAATTTGAAATGTTCACCTGAGTGCTTGTGCATTTTGTTGAAAAAATGTGTGACTCAGTTCTGCCTGTTCAAAGATGTTTGGCAAGGTGTTTGCAATGGGCATTGTTAATTTGTCTGCAACCGCTTATGTTTTGGGACGTGAATTGAACAGGCACCTGAATAATCTAGTAATGCAATTTGTAACTGTTCTGATTGCAATGCCGAATCAAAATATTCTTTCTTCAATGGCAGATAAATTACTGCAAAATCTTTGCCTGCCATTGACAGCAACCTTGATCTGGCTCGGATTATGATCTGAGCTATCAAGTGTTGTGAAAATTGTTTTTGGAGATCTGTAGGGTAAGAAAATCCATTTGAATATCAGTAAAGGATCTTTCTTTGAGGTATCCCATTGAACCATGGCCTCTTGGTGAGTTCTGCTGCCATTAGTTCTGCAGAATCATCTTGGTGAGGAGTTACATGGAGAGCAGCGAGGGTTTTTGCGAGCCTTTGGTCTGCTGCTTTGAGGACTTTCCCAACTGGTTTCCTTAAGGCATTCGCTGGTATTACTGCTACATGTTGAGGAGTGCCTATCTTGCTGCAGGCCTCTATCATTTGAGGCAAGGTTGGCTGTGGATCTGGTGAGGCACTAATTAAGTGCTTGCATTCTTCACTGGCATTAGCAAAAGCAAGACTTCGAAGTAGATGGGGATGTGCCACTTCATCACTGCATTGTCTTTCTACCGCTTGAGTAACGCAGTCTACGAAAGAAGTGAATGATTCAGATGCTCCTTGTTTTACTTCTGTGTAAACACCCTCTGGGATCCCAGTAGGTAGAATTTGCAGAATAGCCTTCCGAGCTGCTTCTTTGATGTCTGAAACCACTTCTTGAGGCAAATCCTCTTGAACTTCTGGTTTATCATGGGGAGCATCACCTGCTATTTCTGCTAATGTAAGAGCTGCATTCATGTCTCCAGCATAAGTCTCTATCAGCTTGGTGAGAGTTCTTCTCCATTTGACTTCCCATTAGCGTGTATTGTGAGTCTGTCAGGACCGTGGATGCTATGTATTTACAATCATAAGGCATCAAATCATAGTTATTGAAGATGCCTTTCAATAGCTGTTTGAAATATGGAGAGCCTAAGCTGCTGTCTTTAATTGCTTGTCTCAAGTCTTTGACAATGTTGTGTGTCAGTGGTATCCATTTAGGATTTACACTTCTTTTACCATATCTTATTGACATCGCTATCATTTCTGTTGTTGCCATATCAAAATCTCCTTCCTTCAGTGCCTTTCTTCTAATCTCTGCCCAGTTGGTAAAGTTAGGTGTATCTTCTGAAGAATTACTTGGATTATTGTTTGAAAATACTCCTAAATTAGAAGAAAATGTAACTAATTCTCTATTTGCATTCTGTAGATTGTTTGTGTTTTGTAGATTTATGCCTTGTAAAGATGCTTTTCCTTCTGGCTTCAAAGCTGCATTCATGCTTTTTTCCCTTGTGCAGAAGTGCAGTTGAATTTGTGTCTGTGTATTAGATGTATCTGAGGGCGCAGTAACAGAAGTGGCCGCAGGTGGCATTGCAGCTGCAGGATGAGCAACTCGTTGGTCACAAGATGGCGCAGGCGGAAGTACATAGGCATTGGTTACAGAAGAGACTAGGGCACCGCCATGTTGTACGGCGGAGGTAAGCTGCACACCGCCATTTTGTTGTACGGCAGAGGTAAGTGCGTGCCGCCATTTTGTGAAAAGTACAAGTCCCATGCGCAGTCTCGTAACTGCAGTAACCAGGGAGCCATGGGGTTTGCTGCTGCATAAAAGGATTTTGCATAAAAGCAGGCAACCGAGAGGTTATCCCTTTTGCCGTGTCTGCTGCACTGGCATCTGCGTTTGGTATTTCGGCTGGTTTGCGATATATTACAAATCCCTTCTGTTCCGTTTGAGCTTTAGCTCCCGCCATCTGAGAAGGCGGCAGGGCCCCCTCTGCCTCCTGTTCGGCTTGCATAGGCTGCGCAAGATTTTTGTTGCTGTTAAGATGCTGCTATTAACTTGGTTTTCTGCTCTATTTGATTTCTGCTTGCTATAACTTCGTACACAACTCCGCAAATGGGAAGAAGCTTAGAAGCGGGACCATTTCCAAGAGTGGCTGCGTTATATAGTCTAAGATGTATAGAGTGCCGGAGATGCAGTGTAAAAAGAGAGTTTGGGTCAGCATTTGGAAACTGCTCATTGGCCCAAAATACAAGGTCTTTGAATTGTTCTTTTGGGACAGCTATAGCGTGTTCTTTTACCATAGATTCTAGCTTATTAAGTGCGTCTCTCTGCGATTTTGACATAACATGTCCCATTCTGAACCAAGGATTAACCCTGAAGAATATAATTCATACCTGACTTTGGCGTCAGAAGTTCTCCTCAGTACCCTCTGTTCCAAACTGTCCAGCAGTTCGATTCTGGTTCCTTTCACCAGCCACTAGGGATGTCCGAGCTCCTTTTTCCCTGGGGAATAGTCCTTTTCCAGCTCTGAGCTGCCTTTTTTTCATTTTTCCTTTTCCTTTTTTCTGTGTTTCTTCAGGGAGGTACAAACTCTTGAGTTCTCACACAGGACACCAGTTATTAAATTTTCTTGTTCCTTTCTTCTTTGTTTCTGTTTCGTGAGCTTTTTTACTCAGAGTTCGGATTAAAACGCAGGAGACGCGGAGTTGTTCTTTGGACTCAGATGTTTATTATTTCTCATCTATGGTACAGCTGCACGGAATGTGCCTCTAAGTTAACAAGGTGGAAATGGCCCCCGAGTGCTAACTTCCAAGGTCTTTTAAAGCCCAAATTATCCAATTATGGAATGCCAACTGATGTATTTTTACTTATAATCCAATAACCATTCACATTCTGCACTGCGGGTTTTTTGAACCAAAACCAGATCACCCAGGCTTGTGAAGAAGGAAGAAGAAAGAAGAAGAACTAACCTACACCCAAAACTCTCCATCTTGTTACATATATATTATTATATTCCAGAATCCTAAATTCTCTGAACCCAGGGTTCCAACAATGTAGTACAAAGAAAATGCATTTCAATCTATCTCTATGACTGTTGTTTGTCATAATGCAAAGTAGATATTTTTATTCTGAAAGTCTGAAAGTGGTTTCCTCTTTGCATTTTAAAGCCAGGTACTTGTTCCTCTTTAGTGAACTTGCAGTGAAGTAAACTTTCTGTACCTTCATGAGGGCTTAGAAATTACTAGAAGAGTTGGTGAGAGAGTATATCCACAGTGAAGGAGAGTACAGATGCATAGTGGGCATCTGTAGTTAAATGCTGGGATATTACAAAAGGATATTATGATCTTTAATTTAATCCTTCATTATTTACACAGTGTGAGAAATCTTAAAACACTGATATTCAGCTGAAGCCAGATATTTCCATAATTAACTGAATTGTCTAATTGTCTAACTGAACTCTCTCACTACAAGCCAGTAGTTCAGGTTAAGGGCATAATCTGTAGTACTGTGGCAAGAAGAGAGGTGGTTTTCTAATCCTGAGAGTTAGAATTTTGTTTTAGCTGCCATATTAGAGGGGGTATCTTTAAATCTTTCATACAACATACTTAATAGAAGCACAACATGTTGTAACTATCGTACCCTGTTGTTGAAACCAAACTGCAAGTTAATGATACTTTTCACAGGCCGTAACAGTAAAGAAGGAGGTTTTGGAAATATTTTGATATTTGGTTCTGCATACAATCACAAACTTGTGTGGTATTTAGAAGATGGATTACTGAGCCATTAGCAGTCTAGCAATATGATCAGATATCCATATTAATAAACATCTGTCCCAGCGGTATAGCAGATGTGCTAGGTGCATATATAACAAAAAATGTACATTTTTTTATGAGTACTTTGTTCTTTTTTTACTACAAAATGTTTTAATTACATTATAGATCATGCCATTAGTTTCAGTTTGCAACACTGAAAATCTTTTTTTTTTATAAAGAAAACCAAATGGTGTGAGGACAGTTTTCTGAGAAGTTCTGAAATACAACTCTGCTGGTGGAATGAACTAATTTTGAAAGGTGAGCTTTATTGTCTTCCGTTACCAGCTTCGAGCTTATCATTCCATGTTTGGGGCAGGATTTTGGTTCTGATGGTCCTGGCTTGGTTCCTCCCTAGGTTCAGTAGCCCCCTGAATTCCAGTTGCTGTTGAGTTTATAAGGAATGGCATGCAGAGGGCTCAGCTTTGTGGCTCCCCTTGGGAAGTGTCCCAATCTGGCTAAAATTGCCATTGTTTTCTGAAGATTAAACTTGAAAACCTGATAAATGTAGATAGAGTAGTAGTATAAGATACAGTAGTTTAACTACCAGAAAATTGACTCCATAACCCCAAAAAGTTATTTCATTCCCATGTTATACATCCTAAATGTCATCCAATATAAAATGCATTTATCACAGTTGCAAAATCTTTTATAATTGTGGTTTTTTTCCTTGCATAACACAAGGTGGGCACTCTGAAAGGCAGTTTTGCAGTAATGTTATTACATTACTTTTGCCAAATACATCTTTTTGAGCAAAAATGTCAGCGGTTTACTGGTAGCCCAGGTGAGGTTTTTAATTTTGGGATTAATTTGTATTTCACCGGGGTTTTTTTTAGAAGACTGATTCCTTTGTTGTGACATTCTGGGTAGTTAAAATTGTAGTTATACCACTGGGAGGTCTTGCTCATTCAAGTAGAGTTTAGAAGCTGTTAATGAATAGCTTGTGAGCATAAGTGTTGGGAAATATGGTGGTTAATAGCCCATGTTCACAGCAGAAGGAGCTGGCAGTGGCACTGAGATGGCCCTGCTGGCCTTGAGTACAGGGTGTTACAGGGGTTAAAGGCTTGGGGAAGAGGCACCTGGCAGAGTCAGCGTTCCAGAGCCGTGACAAACCCTGCAGCCCTGAGTATTGCAAACGGGAAGGGCTGCCATGAAAGAGGGAGGGGACTGTGCTGAGTCTCAGCTCAGAGAATCTAAGGGATGTCTCAGGGAAGCAAAGAGGGGTTTGCAGAGGCTCCCTGCACAGAGCTTCAGGTGCCTGGGACAGATGTGGCCATAGCATGGCCTCCCTCCTAACCCTGATATTACTACTGTTTAGCAGGTTTGTCAGTCCTCCCAGTTTACTGCTGTATCTAGGAATACAAGTTTCTTTTTCCCTAAAATGACTGCGTCGGAAGACCTGTGGGTAAAGGAACCTATCAGACCTCTGCTTCACATGGGAAGATACTTTCTGTTGTCAGTTCTTGCAGAGGTGTCCCTAGTGACTGCAGTCATGGCAGTTCAATAACCTTGATTGAAAGGTAAAATGGTTTGGGCTTTCACGATTAAATGCCTTGGAGACATGACCAGTGTGCAGCCTTGAGCCTTAAGAATACCCCCTTCCCCCCAGGTAATCCAAACAGCACAACTTTGTGGACCGTTTTGGGGGTTCTGAGATCTGGATGAGGTTTTTTTAATTACTGTGGTTGAAGAGATAGTCAAAGGACATGAGAAAATTTGAGCTAAGAAGGGTTCAGAATTAAAACTGAGTTGTTGATACAGCTCTCAGCAGCTGTGTTCACACACCCGGCACTCTGTGCGTGTGTCCCAGAGTTTCCAGTTTGCTTGGCTGGTACTGAAATCTAGATACAGGATCTTTACTTGCAAGGTGGTCTCCATGGCACGAGTTGCTCCACAAGGTGTGTTACTCTCTTGCCACAAAACAGATGTGGTGGTTAATGATACGAACTGTGACATCTGAGAGCAAACTGAAAATAATTACCTTCCTTTGCAGTTTCTCCTGTCAGCTGATCTGTGGGATTGTGGTCACTTGGGTTAGGGGAAAAACCAGATCAAAAGTGTAAGCTCCAGAATAGACAGCTTGATCGTAGAGCACATACAAATGCACAGTTACAGCTCTTTGGGTGTATCCAACAGCTGGCACTGTGACCCTGCATTATTCAACCAGAGGTCTCCTGCTGTGACTCTTGTTCATGGCAGTCACTCTGTCTCTGGAGTTCATGAAAAAAAGCTCTCTGAACTCAGAGTTTGGGTTTTTCAATGTTTATTTTTCGATAATCAGTTTACTGTCCGCTTTGTTTGCTGTTGAAAAATTTAAAAATCTATTAGAAGTCAGTTCTTCACAGTATCTATGTTTTCTTTTGCTACCATCCATTTTTTTCCATGGGTAAGTAAAGTGCACTATTGTATTTTAATCTGGGTTTGTGATGATGTAATTAAGATTCTTTACAACTCCTTGCCCAGAGGGTAGTTGGCACCTTCAGCCTTTAGCTTGAACTTTCAGAATTCAGATGTTTATTTATGCATCTGCCAGAATACCTAATGGTCTTCAAGTCGCTTGTGGTTTTAAGTGCATGGATCTATTTTCTATTAGTTTATTTTCCACACCCAGAAATGTTCATACCTGCTCGAGGCCTGGGGGAAAGTGCTTTCTGCTCATTCATATATGCCATTAAATAAGTGAGGTCAGATCCTACCATGGGCTTCATCCCTGCTTTGTTCTCACAGTGACAGTTTGATGTCTCATAGAATGTGCTGCTCTGCTCATTTTAATTGCACGTCTTGTCCCTTGTGGCCATTTGCACCCGTGAACCAATGGATGGACTTGGAACAGTGGCCTTAAGTGCAGGGGCGGCCGAGGACAGCGCCGTTGCCTCTCTGTAGCCGGGGGGATCTGCGAGTTTGGTTCCTGAGCAGCAGTGCAGAGATAGGCACAGGCTGCAGGGGCTGTGTGGGACCACGGGCCAGCTGAGGGACACAGGGATGTCCTGGGAGGTCTCACAGTCCACATGAGGATGCTGCTGGGAGGGCACTGGCACTGGAGAGCCCAGAGACTGGTTTAGAGAGGTGATTTCCCCCAAGAGCATGGCCCTGGGCCAGGCTCCTGCAACTCAGTTTTAATGCTCAGTTCATGAGTGTCTGTACTCTGATGGGAAATTTCAAAAGGTAAGGTCTGCCATTAATGTAACTTTTTTTAATGACACAATTAAATGAGGAATAAATACCGTAAAAAAATGATAGTACAGCGGTCATAAAGCCATGAACTCTACCTTTTGGGATTCACTGAGTTTAAGTTGCTCAACAGGCCTTGCTGAACAAGCCTTGCTGCGAGGCATGCTCTGTGAAAGGATAAGGAAGTAGGGTGTAGATGTGGCTGGACTCTTTCAAAGAAAAGACATTTAATAATGATTTTCAGAACAATCTGTTTGCTTTCTCTCATTGGAGAACTGAAAAGATAAACTTCGAAAAGCAAAGAAAATGTTTCATTATTTAAAGGTTACATCATAGCAAGAGGATTTTAGAAGGCAATATTGACTTGCTTAAGAGGCATTGCTCTATTTTTGCCCTGTACTGCTCACACTCCTATTTTGTTTCATTACTACCCCTCCCATGGCGTTTTTCTCCTTCCAGGCTCTTAAGACTTGCTTTTTCTAGAGCATGTTATATAACTCCTGTTGAAAATTCAGCACATGGCCCACAGGAGTGGGAAACATATGGGCCTCTCTGCAGAGGGATTCCTTAGAGCTGACTGGGCTGTAGTTTACCTCTGTGCTTTGGGAGGGTGCAGATGTGCAGCTGCAGTTGGGCACATTTGAGACATCCTGCACACAGCCAAACACCTCCGTGCATGCCTGCTGTGCCAGCTTTCCCAGGAGACAGCTGGGAGTGCCCCTGCAGCCAGGCTGGCAGTGCCCAGGGATACCAGGGGCAGTCCTGGCCTGCTGGGCAAGGATGAGCCTTGACATGTCCTTTGCATTGTCCCCTCCCTGCCCAGCCCAGCTCAGAGTGCAGGGGAGCCATGCATTCAGAGCCTAATGTATGCCTCCAATTTTAATGTTCCTTGTTCAGAAGCCAATCGCTTCTGCTCACAGACAGAGTGCCGAAATTCCTGAAGCACAGTCTGTGAGGCTCTTGGATGGTTTCCTGTATTAGGGAGGTTAAAATCTCCAGATGATTTCTGTTCATGACAAAAAAATGGGAGAAAGGGGATTGATGAGGCAAATAGCAGAGAATTTTCCTGCCATCACTGAAACAGCAACTGTGGATATGTAACATAGTGATTAAAATGACAGGCAGCAAATTAAAGCCCATGACTGGTAAAGTCTGCTGACTGTAGTGACTGAAAATGAAAGTGTGCTTTGAAAAGCTGGACTTGGAAGCAGAAAGAGATGGAGAAACATCTGAGTGAGGGTGAGAGTAAAAAGAGATGAGAGACATACAGTTGATGCCTGGCTGAGATGGCAGAACACTTGAGATGTTGTGGTGTTCCCTCACTTTGCACTAATGGTGTTTGTGTATGGCTGTGAGAAACAGATCACAAGGGAATCTGGGGAGATATTTCTGGTGGCACGGGAAAAAGTGTCTAGGGAGTAGCAAACTGGGGAAAACAGTTTCTACACCTGTAAATAGTTTCCTCTGGAACTAAACTTGAGTTTCATGGATGCCATCTGCCTACCAAAGGCATAATCAAATTTACCCGGGTGTGCTATCTTGTACAAACCACTGCTTTTATTATAATTAATCCCTTTGTAACAAACTAGTACCAAACACAGAAGTATTTCTATTTTTATATGCACTTACAGAGCTGGAGATCTAAGACATGCCATACTTTGACTTGTGCACACAGATGGACACCCTTGGATGTTTGGAATTCTCTTGCAATCTTTGATAAAATGCATCATCAAAGTCCAGTTTATACCCAGCTGAGAGCAGCTTCCTCTCATTCCACTGTTTTTATCACTACAGGCTTTTAACATTCTTTTTTGGGTTTTTTTTAGTTCAGTGTAAAATCCGCTGACAAAATAGTTCAGCAGCAACGATGAGCTTTGTGAAGTGTTTTTCATCTTTAGATCACAATGAGAATTTAACCATGCTTTTTTAATATATAGGTAAAAGTATTATGTGGTGTTTTATTTATTTAATATACGTACCTCCTGCAGCTGGCCTCAATTGGATAGAAACTGCACATTTTCATTAACACATTTCATCAGGGTTGCAAGAGAATTGCAGATATCTTAGAGAAGATTTGAAGTTGGGGATTTAGAAGTGAAGGGAAAGGGTGGCTGTGTGTGTGCACAAGTGTCAGTGTGGGAAGATCCCACCATTCTTCGATTTTCATCTCTATAAATAGCGTATGTAAACATCCAGACACTGCTGTGTTTGGTTGCTGCACACATAAATATTCAGTGCATCAGAGTCAGACCTGTACAAACATACCCCTTTAATGCTTTGCTTCCCACATTCTGTTGTTGCTGTGATGAGTTTTGTTAGAATTGTGATTTAACAACTTTTAGTCAGAATTTCAGCTGCTTTTCTGCCTCCCAGGCTGCAGGTATAGCTCCTCTCCTGACATACCTTCCTCTGTTCCCACCTGACTGCTGCTTTGTGTTCTCTCCCATATTATTTTGAGATGCAGTTCCAAATTGTGAAGTCTTTAATAGGTAACATTATTATTAGCAACTACTCAAGTAATATCAGCATTTTTCCTTCTGAATTATATCAGGATTTTTCAGTTCCACAACTGATACGATCAGGATGGTAGAGCAGTGCTCTGCTGTATGGGACTACATTCTGAAGCAGGAATTCCTTTCTGTTTTTATGCTCTTTAAAACTAGGGACCAGAAGTACCTCTAGTGACAGTTGTTTTGCAGTGCTCACCTCTGACCCTGCAGCTCAGTGCCTGGATTTCTCTACAAAGTTTATTCAGCTGACAAAATAGAGTATGGGAGCTTAGAAATATGCCTGTTTTGTCCTTGCCATGTTTAAATAGCTGTATTGAGATTTCATTTATCCAAGCAGAGAGGAAGAAAACTCAGATTTCATTAGGAAAAGGTCCCTTCTGTGTTTATGTATCCTCAAATACATTGTCCAAGCACTGCTACAGATGAAGTACATTGTGTTTGTCATGGTGCAGTCCTGCTGTCTGTTACAGGTGAGAGATGGCTGGCTTTGGGAAAAGCATGGGGAGATCAGGAGTAGACACTGTCATGGGAGGACCTGAGGGCTGTAGCAGATGGAGAGCCAGGGACCATGTCCCTGGAAGCAGCTGGGGTGGAGAGGCAGGGCTACAAATGGTACTGTAGGGTCTTCCAGGTGCTTTGTGAAATTACCACAGCACTCAGTTTTTCCTCAGAAACCACAAGTGATTGGGGTTTTAGTGAAATTCAGGGAATTTTGGACGTGGCTCTCAGAATTGAAATTGGTAGTCACTGAAGGTCTTTGAAAAATCTGCTTCTGTATTGTATGAAATGCTGAGAAAATTTTTGGTTGCTGTAGTTTGGTCTTGGGTTGCACAATACAGCAAGTAAGAGCAACAAAAACAAATGACTGGATGCCTCATAAAGCAAAGCTTTCTAAATAAGAGCTTGGCCTCATTTTGTAGAGATGGTGAAAGCATGGGGGACTTGGGGAGAGAAGGATGACCCAGATAGAAAACTACCAATGTAAGATCAACAATGAGTATCTAAGTTGTATTGATGTAAAAAAATTGCTGTAAATAACAGTAATTTTCCATTCCCATTTCACTGCCACAGTGGTGTAAAGCCTTCAACTAATCCCGTGGATTTTTGCACTGGCCTTCATTTTCAATGTTTCTTTGGCCAGAGTTGCATTATCATTCTGTCTTGGAGAAGGGGAACATATGGAAGTACAGCTCCCAGGAACTGGGTGGCCACTATGACAGGACAGATGCCTGTGGGACAGGATGTGCCACAGCTGATACTGGACGGGATGTCACTGGCGCTGCACCTTGTTCTGTGTGAGTGCCACAAGTTCCCTGTGCACAGCACCAGCGACTGCCACTGAACAGGAGGAGCCTTAGTGCCTATTCCACTGGAATAGCTGAAGCTTAAGAAGCAAACCCAAACCTAATCCGTTCTGTTGGCAGTCTTCTCTTTCCTAAATGAAATCTTACGTCTTTCTATGAATTCTCCTAGAGAGACCTCATTACTATATGTAGTGGTTTGGTCCAAAATACTAATTACTGTTTATTGTCTGTGAGATAAGAATTAGGAGAAACGCAAAGCAGGCACCAAACTTGAAAGAATATAAAGAAGTTTATTAACAGACCTAAAAGAAGGGGAAAAAAAAAAATTATACCACCTTCAGAACTCTCCTCCTCCCCCCACCTTCCTCCCTTCTCCCACTGACAATGTAAAAAGACAACCCTTCAGATGTTCAGTCTGTTTACCACTTCCATAATAACCTTGTTCAGTCCATTTAGAAAGAGAAGTCTCTTCTTGCTCGTGCTATGAAAACATTATCACAACGAGACAGCCGCCCACTTCCAAATATTGTTCAGTCCATTTTAGGAAGAGGAGTCTCTCTGCTCGCATGTGAGTCCCTTCCCCCGACTTGCAGCTTTTCCCGCAACTGCTTTCGAGGGTCCACTCTTGAAGTTTTTTGGGGTACAATTTTAAGGTTGAGCCGTTCAGAAACAAAAGTTCTCTTCACCCATCTCTGGGAGCATTTCATCTCTAAGAACAGAGGCCCTCTGCCTTCCCTGGCAGCAAAGGGTCTTCCTCATCTTCATCTCTAGGACTATCTCTGGGAGCATCTCTAGGAACTGAGGTTTTCTCCTTTCCTGTGTGGAGCCAAAGTCCTCATCTGGTCCATCTCTCCCTGTCCAAACTTCTCATGAAATTACAGCTGCATCAGCATCTGCCTATCTCAGCGCAGGTGCTTTTGCTTACGAGCTGAACACTCCACCCCCCATATCTTCATGAAATTACAGCAGGATACTCTGATATATCCTAGCTTTACAACAGAATTTCAGCTTTAAGCATCTCCTCTTTCTCTTCCCTCACGTTTTCAGCTCTTCACAGCAATAAAAGGGTTAATCTCACCTTGGCCTTGCAGCTGGAATGTGGCTTATCGCAGTGGACACGGGGGAGAGCTGAGCTGCTCCGGCTGCCCACAGCAAGGCAGTGGGGGGGGGGGCGGGGGGGGCACGGGTGGAACAGGGAGGCCATCGGCTCCAGGATGGCCGTGGCCTGGCCTGGGCCTGGGCTGGGCCCACTGGCCCCCACACGGGGCCCGCAGCCACCTGTCCCAGCACCGGAAACGAGAGAGAGAGAGCTGTGGGGGGGTTTGGATCACAGAGGCGGTCACAACTTGAAGTGGCTTAAAGAATTGTCCATATTCAAACTGGCCGCTGATAGGTTCGATCAGGTCATGGGGGGAAGCTGTAAGAACCCCTTTGCAAGAACATCCCTTCTGGGACTATGCTAGCTAACCCATGACACTATAAAAAAGAGCAGATTGTTTATTTCTTCTCTGTATTCGCCACTTTCCCATTACCTTTTCTTCTGCAGCAAGTGCTGATTCCTGATGAATTTGTGATCCACTAAAACTCAGTGCCTCTCACTGTCCTGCTGTGTAGGGACTGACTCTCCATGTTTATCTCTGGGTTTGATTTTCCTACATGAGGGCGCATGTATTTTTTTTCATTGCATCTACTTTTTCTTCCTGCTTTTCTCAGGTAATTCTTAATTCCAGCTCTGGCCTCCTAGCCTATTTCCTTCTTCTTCCACATCAGTATCAAATGTAAGTTCATTAGGCATTCTCTGTATTCCCTTCATTCAAGTTATGAATAAAGAACTGAGCAGCTCGGACAGCAAGGCAGGTCCCAGAGAAACCAGGTTCCTTCTCTTTTGCTCTCCACTGTGACAGTGGCCCTTTGATAACCAGTCCATCGTGGAGTGTGATCTTCCAAGTTTGGCATCTCCTTAGCAATGACTTAATCTATTTTCCATGTATTGTATAGGCAGTTCATGAAAATGCAACAGGAGAAGGTTTCAGAACCCTGCCTGAAGATACATGGTATTTACAGCTTCTAATCTTTCCAGAAGCCATAAAAGCTTATTTTCTGTTAGTCTGACAATATTTATGCTTGAAAAATCATGTGGGCTGTTACTCATCTCTGTTATATTCTGCATGCTCCCTGTTTGATTGCAAATTGATAGGATTTATTTGCCCTCAGCAGACACCATTTGGAACTGACAAGCAAACAGGGCAGCTGCTCTGCTGGCATTGCTGCCAAGAGGTTCAGAAGGGCAGGGTCAGGGGCTGGCTTCTGCACAGTCAGAAAGGTACCAACCCAGTTCAAACCAGTATTACCCAGAACAGCGTGTGCAACACTCCTTTACAAAATACTCAGGTTGGGTTTGTGCGTATCACCCCACTCTTGCAGTACAAAGCCTGTGCTTTTGGACCTCCTCTCCCTTATTCCTCTTGGAGGAAGATGCAGGCCTCATGTCTTAACAGTGCAGGAGGGCAGAAAGGAAAAGAAACTCCAGTATTAACCCCATTTTCACTTCCAGAAATACAGAACAGACAGATACATATATAAGCTGTGTTCACACTGCCTGAAACTTCACTGTTCCATTCCTGGGTCCATAGAATCCAGATATTTTTCCGAGTCTTAAATTCCTTTACTTACAAAAGGTATTTCTACCTACAAAATGCTATTTATTACATTAAGTTTATGGTTTTTTATGTCATGCCTTTTAATGTTTTTTTTCACACTGCCCTTTTCTCATCTGGCTACACTTTCATTTGTATTACATTTATTTTGTTAAGAAATAGACCTGCTTCAGCCATTGCACCTGTAAATGTTGAGTGGGGGCTTGGCCTTCAGTTTTGCCACCATTAAGAGTTCTCTTCTCCTGATTTCCAAACCTGTAAACCCAGACAGGGACAGAAGATGTGTGAAACTAAAATCCTCCTTGCTCTTGTGTGTACAGCTATAACGAACTGGCAGAGGTCAGCTCTGGGATTCACCTGTACAATCTCCAATTACCTTTTCCCCACATGGATTTCCTGAGAAGCTCTGCTGCCTCCTGTTTGTGTAGGTGTAACTGATAGGGATGTGCAGCCTGGTGTAATAAAATGGATTTTTGTTTATAGCCATGATTCTAAAAAGCGTAATTTTTCATCCTTGAACACCAAGCCCTTCACAGATTTAATCTAAAACTATGTACATTCAGCTGGGAGGGGCAGGCAAAGTGATCTGCAGGAAAAAGATTCACTCAGTTAAGTTTAGAGCATTTGTAATGAGTGAGGTGTGAATCCTGCTTCCTTATCCCCGCTCCCAGGACTGCACACAATCACTGGGTTAATAAAAGAAAAAGCAAACTTCAGAAACAGCTCGTGGAATAGAGATCAGAATGTGTGACTGGAATCCAGATTTCCTACCATGCCAGTACTCAAGTGTTTTGCAGGGCAGCAGTGGGAGGCAGAAGAAAGGAGAAACACACAGTGTGTTTGGGGAAGAACTGCAGGAGGTACAAATGGTACCTCAGAATGTGGTGACAACTGAATTAACTAACTACAACAGTGTCTATAAAAGGTAATTATTATTTATAGGAGTATCTTTCTGTGAGTAAGGTAATGGCTGTGCCTTCTACAACTGCACAGCATTGTAAGTAATGCACTTTCCTCAGGACATGTTACTTCATGTGCCTTGAAGTAACACTTTTGTCTCTTGGATGGGAGCTGTGACCTTCTTCACCTCAGGAAACATCCTGGTCCACTCCTACCACCACGGAGCCCTGCCTTGCCAGCAGTTGGCCTCCTCCGGCCCTAACAGTGCTCCAGACTGGGGCTGCTCAGGTGGACACTGGCCTGGGTTTGGCTGGGATTGCCAGACCTGATCCTTTGCTGAGCTCAGGTTGGAGTAGCAGAGAGATGCACTGCTGGGTTTGGAGTTGTTCCTCTTCTGCAGTGCCCCTGGAAAACCTGCAGTTACAGTGGGAGCTGTCAGGACCTACAAACTAGGCATAATGGCATAGAATGGTCAGAGCCCAGAGCTCAGGACTGGAGAGTGGCTGTGGCCACTGGGGTTGTGTGTTGGAGCTGCCGGTGAAGCTTTCAGCTCCTGCCATGGAGCACTGTGAAATGTGGCTGTGTGTTGGGGGTGTGAGGTGGGAGTTTTGCAGCCACTGCTCAGTGCAGCCCCTCTGGCTGTTTCTGCAGCCCCTCTGGCTGTTTCTGCTGCACACCAGGTACAGAGCATCTGCTAAGGGGAGCACAGCATGTAGGGGGAAGCCACCGGCTTTGCTTGCAGACAGAAGACTTTCTCTTCCTGGAAAAGGTGATGGCAAAGACTTTCTGGACTTGAAGTAGAAGTTTCCATTACTGTAAGAATCATGAGTATCACTGCTTTTCAGAGTGAACTTCCAGTGTGAAACAGAAGGTAATGCCCCATGGCCATGTCTGCTAATTGCTGTGGTTAAGTTTAGGCAGACAGGGATGGAGTTGCTCTTCGGTTTGTCCTGGCTTGGAGCAAGAATTAGATTTGAGAGGCTTCGGGCTCTCTTTCACAATTACCCCAAACCCTTGTGTTGTACTAATTAACACAGTCCAACTTCTTTCCTCCTATGATTGACCTTTCAAGAAACATTGAGGTGAAGTTTTGGGTTTTTTTCTCCTGTACCTTTGTGGAGATACTCCAAACTGCTTTCTTTGTACATAATCCATTTTCTGCCTTGTTACACTTACCTGGATGTCTCTCTCTATATTATTTATGGCCTATTTCCAGTTTTGTTGTTGGATAGAGCAGGTGATTTGAGCTCTAGTAACAATCCATCATTACCTTTGGGAGATATAATTGCTTGTAAATACAGTACTTTGTCTCTCCTTTGTTTTTCATAGCCTTCAATGTGTTCTCAGCTTGCTCAGCCTGTAAGGCTTTATGCTTGGAAATAGTGAGGTATGAGGAAAACAGATGTATTAGATCTTCCATGGAATGAATCCACGGTCTACTGTTGTAGGTTATGAACTCTGTGAAGTCACTGGGGAAGAACTTCAGTAACTGACTGTGTGAGCTGAAGTTTGGCCTTAAATGTTAGAGACTGGAAGCAGGGAAAAAATAGTAAGATTAAAGCTGACTTGAAAAAAATGTTTTTAAAAAATTCCATGGTTTCCATAGCAGAAAAATTAGAATTTCTTTAGGGGAGAAGGTGGAAAACTCCACAATGAAGAAATTTTGTGATGTTATTGACCAGCAGATGGTACTTGGCAGAAAAGTTTTTTTATATTTGTTTCTTTAACAGCTGTAGGTGCATGAGCTATTGCATGCAGGTCTGCACTATCCACCATAATTTGGGATGCTTCAGCATGTGGTGGAGGAGGATCAGGGACTCAGTCTGTAGGAAGAAAGGGATGCTATTACAATGATACAAAGAGAGACCTAAGTGAAGTATCTGGAAAAGCGTTCCAGAGAGTGAGATGGATAGCTCAGGGAAACAGCCTTCAAGCAAAGTGTTTTCTCATACTTGAAACTTGCCAGAAAAAAATGCAAGTGCATATAAAACTGGTAGGGAGCTGCACAGTGGCTGGGGAAAACAACCTAGATGATTTAATAGACTTCTTGTGTCTCTAACATCTGGATTCAGGGAGTTAATCTGAGTTAGTGGCATTCTGAATCTGCTGATTTGGTGCTAAATCAGGAAAAGTGGGAATTCACGAAGTGCACAGCTGCACTGCTAGCATTAGAAGGCAACGTGCATTGAAACTGGTAGTAATTCACCAAAACCCATGAAACTTCATTGTTAGATTTCCAACAATAAAATCATTGGACTGAAGAGCCCTCAGCAGAGGATGGAAATGATCCCACCCTCAGAACAGATGCCTGTCTGGTCTTGTCCACTGGCAGTGGTGGCACAGCCACATGGCTGCTCTGCACCTCCCTGAGACTGCTCTTCCAGAAGGTGGGCTTGGAACCACCTCCCCAGCAACCACATCATCTCCGTGTGTCCCACAGCCTCTCCTGCTCACAATTCCTCCTTTGTCCCACTCCAAACCTCCAGACTGTTGTGCGAGTAAACCCTTCTGTCTCTCCGTATGTTTGACATGTAATCATCCTTTTTGCACAGCCTTCCGTTGTGTCTAAGCTTTCTTCATGGAAACCCCCACAGACCCTGCAGCTGCAGTCTTACCAAAATAGGGAAAGTGGCAGCAAAGCTTTGTTTAGGATATTACCTGTGTGTGAACCTCGGTGTGGTATCTGCTGTTTTCTCAGCAGCTCTGCCTCAGGGACTCCTGTTCACACTGACCCACTGAAATAACCCCTCTGGCTTTGTACAGAAATACTATAGAGACGCTCTCTTCCTAAGCAGTAGATTACTTACATCCAAATTTACTGTTTGCAGTTGAACTAGCATCCTGTTTCAGTTTTTTTGGTTTTTCTCTCTGTTTCTTCCCTTTGGCTGGTGATTCAGCATATCTGGTGTACTTTCCCAAGTATTCTTTCCAAAGTACTCAGAATTTCCCAACATCATAAACTGGGACTAGTGGCTTATGATGCCATACCCCAAGGCAGCTAAGCCTGTGCTTTGTGAGAGGCTTTGGATTTTACATGAAGGTAAAAAAAGCAGCACAGGTAGTTCTTGGTTGTGTTTGTACCTACACCATGATGTGCTGGGGTTTCAGCACTTTTTAATACAAAGCCGCAGCATTCCTAACTATTTAACATTTACTTCAAGACTGAGCTGTGGCTGGCTGCTCAGAAGCATCACACTCCATGTTTCTTAGGGACTGTAGTGGAGAACTTGAACCATTGGTGCAGTAGATGCCAAGCGGAGCAGAAGACTCCAGAACAGTCATTGCTGAGTGTCCCTCTAGCAGTTCTCATGGTGGCTGTGTTTGTGGTGAAAAGTAATACTTCATTTTCATCTTTCTGAAGTAATTTTTTTGGGGTGGAATTGCTTCATTCTCATTAGATCTCTGATGGTACAAGAAAATGGCTAGTTTAATTAACTAACTTACCCTCAAAATACTAAGCTAGCTTCAAATGTCAGCAAAGCTGCTGATGATACAAGAGTTACCTTAGCAGAAATGGCTTGAACTGTTCCTGCCATCTCTCCTTTCCTGGCCATTTTAATGCTGGGTTGTGTTCCCCTTTGGTATTGCTTGGCTGGTGCCTGGGTTGGACCTTCCCAGGAAGGTACTGGGCTGCTGGCAGTTTGTGGAGCCCCTAAAGGATGTGCTGTGGATGCCTGACAAGCCTCTGGCCTTTGAGCTGCTGCAGTGCAAATAGCAATGAACCAGTGGCCTGGAATGGTGGGAAGAGTCAGTATGCACTCGTAAGAATTGGGTTGTACAACTAAGGATTCAAAGGGGAAAGACCAGGAAAGGCAAATGAAGGGTATGAGTGAGGGTTCGAGTACTGATTCCTAGCTACAGGGGATTGCGTTTGCAAGTTCATTCCCCACATACACTGTTACTTTTATACAGTGATCAATCTGCCAAGGAGGTTTGACATAACAAAAAGGTGCCTTTCTGTAGAAAAATCATGTGTAAAATATCTGATTCTAGGTTGTTCCAAATGTGGGCTTCCAGACTTGAGAACTAGGAACTATAATTATTAAAGTATGCTTTCCCCCAAGGAGTTCTTTGCTAAGCAGTGTGATTAATCAAGAAGAGATTAAACATTATCTGCCATGTTGTGTTGTCATCACTATCATTTCCTGACTGCACTGTTTGTACAGGTCCATACTATAATATTTTTAGGCTAAATGAGTTTTTTACTGGAATGTTCTTCATACATGAAACCATACTGACTTTGAGGAAAAGGGTCTTCTCATTTGAAAAATGAGTCACATTAATTTTTTTCATGTTGTCTACTTCCTTTGTCTAGTGCAGAACTTGGAAATTGATTTGGGGCCTTCAGGAATTAAATGCATAATAAAACTAAAAGTATTCGTGTCAAAGAAGTTGGAAGGCAAAGCTGAGTTCAGGAGCATTGCTCACTTTATACATACATGAAGTACAATTAAATGTCAATTTTAGTTTTGCTGAAGTGTTTCAGCACTAAGGAGGCTGAGGCTCAAGCAAATGTGAAAAAAATGGCTGTCATATTTCCTGCCTTAAATATTCACATTTTACTTCTTAGTTCCTAGAAACGTTCTCCTGTAATTACAGCAGCTTTTTGGGCTTGGGAGGGGAGCATACAGAGTAAGAGGCTGACTTTTTGGCAGACTGTTCACAGGAACTTGACTGTTTTCCTAGATTGAAATTCTGAAATTGTTTGGGAAGTATTTTTCAGATATGGCATATCTGTGTTCTGAGTGGCGTGTGCAAGTTGATTTGCAGCCCTGTTCATACATCTCATACAATGATGTTCATACATCACTGGTGCTTGGGTATACCAACTGAATTTTAAAAAACCCCAACCAAACCAACCCCACTATTTTTCTGAGCAGCTATCCATAATGACACCACACTGAGCTGAACTTCCTTTGAACATATTACTAGAAAATTCATGGAAGGGAAAGGAACTTCATATAACCCTGGGAAAAGCAAACTGCTTGAGAAACTTCTTAAAATCAGGATTTGGCATGGGTTGTGCTTTCAGTATGGAGAAACTGTGGGACATCTTTCTGGTACTTCTGCATCATCCCATTGATGCCAAACAATACAAATTTGTGGGACATGCAAAATGGTTGGGGGGGGGGGTGGATTTAATTTCTGTCACCTGAGTATGGATTTGTTTAATTGAGTTGTTCAGCACCTAGTTTGCATGGCTGTGATTCATTCTCAGTTTGTGTTTCCTCTGCAGGGGGAGAGGCCCACTGAAGCACACATCTGATGTCATCAACGCAGCCAAGATGATCTCGGAGTCGGGCTCGCGCATGGACATCCTGGCACGGCTCATCGCTGACCAGGCGAGTTACTGATGGAGCACTGTGGGAACTCTGTCCCTGTCAGCCACACACACCTGACACCTCCCAAGGTCACTTACAGGAGTGCCTGTGGCACTTCTAGAGCTGCCTGTCGTCCTGTTCCCCTCTTCTGAGGCACCACATATACAGATCTTGTCTGAGTCTCTGTGAGGATTCTCTTCTCCATTTGTATCAGTGGTCTGTTTGTGTACACACTGAAATGGATGTGTACATATATCACACATGTCTAGGTACATGCATTGATCTACACATGCATTTGTACATGTCTCTGAATATTTGTGAGCTCCCTTAAGCTGTGAATGCAGCATTTTAGACACAGTATATATGAACAAGTATATGCATGCATATTTAAAATACATATATTCGTAGCTGCTTTTATATATACATACATATATATATATATATATATATATAAATATATATATATATAAAGGTATATGTTAGTATATAAATAGTTGTATAAAAAGCTGTTGTCCTGGTTTAACCCCAGATGGCAACTGAGTACGATGCAGCTGTGTCGTGGTTTGGTCCAAAATACTCATTACTGTTTACCTTCTGTGAGATAAGAATTAGGAGAAATGCAAGGCAGGCACCAAACTTGAAAGAATATAAAGAAGTTTATTAACAGACCTAAAAGAAGAAAAAAATTCATACCACACCTTCATAACTCTTCTCCTCCCCCCACCTTTCTCCCTTCTCCCACTGACAATGTAAAAAGACAACCCTTGAGATGTTCAGTCTGTTTACCACTTCCATAATAACCTTGTTCAGTCCATTTAGGAAGAGGAGTCTCTCTTGCCCATGCTATGAAAACATTATCACAACGAGACAGCCAACCAGGTTGGTTCTCTGCTCTCATGTGAGTCCCTTCCCCCGACTTCCAGCTTTTCCCACAACTGCTTTCAAGAGTCCACTCTTGAATTACTGGGGTAAAATTTTAAGGTTGAGCCGTTCAGAAACAAAAGTTCACCCATCTCTGGGAGCATTTCATCTCTAAGAACAGAGGCCCTCTGCCTTCCCTGGCAGCAAAGGGTCTTCCTCATCTTCATCTCTAGGACTATCTCTGGGAGGACCTCTAGGAACTGAGGTTTTCTCCTTATCCATTTGGAGCCAAAGTCCTCATCTGGTCCATCTCTCCCTGTCCAAACTTCTCATGAAATTACAGCTGCATCAGCATCTGCCTATCTCAGCGCAGGTGCTTTTGATCACAAGTTGAACGCTCCACCCCCCATATCTTCATGAAATTACAACGGGATACTCTGATATATCATAGCTTCACAACAGACTTTCAGCTTTAAGCATCTCCTCTTTCTTCTCCCTCAGGTTTTCAGCTCTTTACAGCACTAAAAGGGTTAATCTCACCTCGGCCTTGCAGCTGGAATGTCGATTATCGCTGTTGGTCACATGATCTTTGCTGGACAGCAGGGCAGCTTCAGCTGAATCTTGGCCACACTGGAGAGGGGGAGCTGGGCCGCTCTGGCTGCCCACAGCAGGACTGTCGGGGGGTTCTGCGGGTGGAACAGGGCCCATCGGCTCCAGGATGGCCGTGGCCCGGCCCAGCCTGGTCTGAGCAGGGCCTGGGCTGGGCCCACTGGCCCCCACACGGGGTCCACAGGCACCTGTCCCAGCACCGGAAACGAGAGAGAGAGAGCTGTGGGGGTTTGTCTATTCTTAAGTGTGGATCACAGAGGCGGTCACAACTTGAAGTGGCTTAGAGAATTGTCCATATTCAAACTGGCCGCTGATAGGTTCGGTCAGGTCATGGGGGGAAGCTGTAAGAACCCCTTTGCAAGAACATCCCTTCCAGGACTATGCTTTGCTAACCCATGACAAGCTGCTTGGTCACCTACTCCTGGAACAAGGAGGAAACTCACGGATTGAGATAAAATGCTTAATAATTTAAACAAAATATAATAGTAATAGTAGTAGTAATATTGATGCTGAAAGAGAGGGAGAGAGAGGACTGAAACCGGGAGAAAGAAGTGGTGCCCAACACAATTCCCCAGCACATGCTGACCAATGCCCAGCCTGTCCCTGAACAGCGATTGGCCCCTTCCAGGTAAGTCGCCCTCAGTGTCCATACTGGGCTTGACACTCCATGGAATTGGAATGGAATAGCTTTCAGCCAGTTTGGGTCACCTGTCCTGGCCATGCTCCCCCCTAGCTTTTTGTGACTGCTCATTGGCAGAGCGTGGGACACTGAAAAAGGTCCTTCACTTGTGCTACCAACTTCCTTCCCATACTTAATCCAGCACCGCACGGGGCCAGCCACTGAGGGGAACATGAACTCCATGCCAGGCAAAGCCAGGCCAGCTGTGGAGGCAGCAGTTTAGAGGTGCAATCTCGTCCTCTCCTGACTGACTTTGGTAAATAACCTGGCAGCAACCAGAGCTGTTCCAGGTGAGCTGTGGGAACACAAGATGATGGCACTGGCACAGAAGCTCTGCTGCTCTGAGCAGGTGCTTGGTCTCAGCACCAGCTAAGGAAGAGCACTGACTTGTCTGGCTGCAGAATGATTTGTTTTCCACCCTCTGCAGAGTTACTGATTCCATGCTTTTGCTGTACCTTCCTTCTCTGCCCCCCCCCAGCTGTTTTGGCCTCTGCAAATCTGCAGTTTCAAGGTGATTTTTGGTTTTGCCTTTGTAAGAGTTATTTATCACCATGAAATGCAGTGTTAGAGCTGGAAGGTGTGCTTTATTTCTGTTGGATTTTTAAATCAGCAGATGGCCCAACCTCTCCCCAGACCAGCCCAGAAGGACCAAGGTAACTCAGCAGCCTGGCTAAGGGAGCTGCAGTGGCAGCTGAGCACACCTGCAGCCTCCTCAGCAGGCTGGCTGGGTTGGGTTTGGGCCCTACAAGACCAATAGAGGAATGCAGGAAATGGCTGTGTGCAAGTGTCATATCTGAAGCATTTCTTTCCTGTGTGGCTGCCTTTCAGGTCCAGGGCAGCACAGCAGTCAACTATTTCCACACCCTCATGTGCTCTCTCTCTTCCCTTCACTCTTTATTTTCATATTCAGTGCTTGCTTTTCTATTGTCTAGGAAGCAACACCAGTCAGTTAGTGGTTGTCATTAGTCTCCTTGAATTCCAGATAACAAGACAAACAATTTCTACTTTGCATCTATACAGTTGTGATTAGATTTGTGGAAAAATACGTAAAATGTCTGGACTCCCCATTCCTGATCTTGACATGTATTTTTCCAGCACTGGACCAACAGCTCCTTTCAAGATTTTATCTGTTACAGATTAAAATTCAACCCTGTCACTTACACACTGCAGGAAACTATGTGATAGCAAAGCCAAAGATGAGTAAGGGTCATAAATTCTTGCTGGTTTTAGGACAGGGAATCCACTCTCACTGAAACATTTCTTTTAGGAAAGAAAGATTTCAGCTGTGTTATTACAGTGACTCCAGACTAGAAACATGAACAAATCAGCATGAGGACAAAGTGTGAACCGCTGGTGGTGGTAACTCGTGTGTCCCCACAGAGCTGCTGGGAAATGTGACATCATTCAGGTTATTGTAACCTTTTTCTGAATTCACTCCAACCCCCTCCGCTTGCCCTGGCTCAGAGCTGCACACGACTGACACCTGGGAGCCACCTGACCCCTGGGATTTGTTCTGTGCATCTGAAGGGCAGTCCTTACTTACAGGTGTAGCTTGGATTTTAGATGCGATTTTACATTACATGCACTAAAACCAAATGAGCAGATGCAATTGAAAAACCCAAACACAAATCAAACCAAAAGATGATCCAAAGCAGCCCTTTTAGTTGTGGTGAACACAACTGCAATTAGTGCTAGATCGGTGTCAAACTTAGTAAAAAAGACAATCTTGCTTTATTGCTCCTATTACAGATATTCTTAGTATGATCCTCTCATTCCTTGGGTGGCTAGAGATCTTCTAAATTCTGTAACCTTTTTTGGCTGTGCCAAGTATCCTTTAACTTAGAAAGCTCTTTTCCCATTGTGGTGGTTTTTTTTTAATCTCAAAGGTATTTTCAAATTAATTTTCTTAGGTGTTGTTTTGCTAGGGTTCCTATGCCGTGCACTCCTGGGGTCTTAAAATAAAATAAACTTTACATTCCTCTGAGCTAGCAAATAATTGTTCTCTGAATTTGGGCCAAACTGGATAAGCCCTTCAGGAACTTGGTGCCCAGACTAAACCATGAATGCCAGTAGTGCCTTCCTGAGCAGCATTCAGACTTTATAGTGGGGTATTTCACATGTTGCCTTTTACTAACATCCAAATTATGTAGAATTTCTACTATGTAGAAAAAAGGATTTGTATGATTTGCTTCAATTTTCAAGTAACTGATCTTCCAAGATAGTCCTTCCATTCTTCCTGCACATACTTTCCTGGACACTTTTTCTCTCCTTGCTATCAAGCTTAGCCTGTGCTTTCAGTATTTGTCACCACTTCTGACACTGCCATTTAATCAGGTCCCATCATGTCAGTGCCCAGGTTCCCAGGACTCAGCTGTTCCTGTGCTTGTGCAGTGACCAGGACAAGGTAATGTGAGTGCATTCATTCAAGAAGAGAAGCCAAGGCACTGCTCTCCTTCCTCTTCCCTGTAGCTCAGACCAGAGCAGGGACCCTACAGAACACACCACTGTGTAATGAAGAATCACTGCTGTAGCTCTTTGACCTCTTCCTGTTTGTAAAACATTTTCAGATGAGCAATTCTGATTTACACTCCATCTAATTTCAGAGAACCGAAAATGGGTACTCTGCAATTGCATCATTCATGGTGTCTTTTTGTTAGGAAAAAAGAAAAGAAAACCACACCAGAACTGCATTTGCAGTCTTGTGTAACTTGTCAGCCACAACAGAACCTCTCTGATACAACTGTTCTTTGATTTCAGATTTTTATAGCTCCCTGTTCCTGTGTCTGAAGGCAAGGGATACAGTGTGGTACAATTAGCAGAACTCAGCTGTATTTCAGTCCACAGTCACAGCACTTTTAGAATGGCTCTGAGTTAACAATGGTGAAAGTAACCACAGTTACAGCATCAACGTCAACCTATGCACATGAATCACAAGAGCATTGTAAAGTCATTATCAGGAGACATTTCCTTTTGTCAGAAGACTTTTGCTATTTAGTGACCTGGAAGCCCTAAGATAACGAAGGCAGTGAGTACATCATCCCAGTCTAATGAAATGTGCTGAAGATTGAGGTCTGTATTAAGAGCCTCCTCAGAGTTGCAGTTGTTTGGCACCCATTAGGATCCCAGGCAGGCAGGCCGGCCCTGTTTGTCAGAGCTAATTAAGGTGGTAAGGGAAGCACAGTGTAAATAATCCCTTTCGGTGATGGGAACCCCACTGGTGGAGCACTGAAGCTGCCTTCTGTCTGTGCACAGCACACATTTGTAGTAGGTAGTGGGTGATTATCCCCAATATTGATCCCCTTGAAGCCAGACTTGGATTCTAGAGAAATGCTACTGACTTTGTTAGCAAAGGGGTGAATTGAGAGCAAACCAAACCCAGAACTGTCTGCAGTCAGGATCTCCTGTGCATCCACACCCCTTGTGCCACTGCTCTGCCAATGGCTTTTTCACTTGTATGGTGAATGCTGGTTTCAATCACTGCATCATTTTAATTTATCAAATTGTTTGGAGGTTCTGGTGGATATTCTGTTAGGTAAAAGACCACTGCATCTTTGGGATGCAGGTCTGTTCTGCTGCTGCTCTGACAGAAAGCCCTTGTTAGCAACAGCCCCTACCTGCAGGATGTGTGGGGAAAAACCTCTCAGAGCTTGCTGGGCTCTACAGTTAGGAGGGTGCAGCACTAGACTGGTAACCATCACTTGCCTGTGGGATGATGAAACTCGGCATTTATTAGTTGTCCTTCTGTTGCAGCCTGGTGTTTGGTTTCACTGGTGAGCAGGTGCTGCTTGTACCAGCTGCTCCTGAGCAATAGGGAGAAGATTCCTTCTGCAGTGTCCTCCCTACAGTACGTTTGTTCCCAACATCTGTTGATGGTTGGTCTGATACGCTACAAGGCATGAGGTTTAATTTTTTGCAGGGCTTGTTCCTACTCAGAGAGGTGTAGGCTGTGAGTAAACACGGCTGTGTGTGCTGAGCAAGGCCCTGGCTGGGCCAGATCCTCTGCTGAAGTGTTGTGGCCAGACCTCAGGCTTGTTTGGGCTGTTTCCTGTCTGCTGACAGGGGTTAATAGTGAATATTGACACAACTGGAGAGATAATGGTGTGACTTTCATGGTGCTCCCAGCCTCCAGCAGCCACACCAGAATGTACTTAACCAAATGTATTTTTGATACACTTGACATGTGAAATAATCCTTGATATTTTTCCATTCATTTGTCCAGTAACTTCTTTAACCTGTGTAAGTTTTTAATATAACCATTCTGTAATAAAGATTTTTGTCAACTTCACAACCCCATGTTAAAAACCGTTTCCTTTGTTTTGCACTCCTGGGAGTAATTTTTAATGACCCCTTGGGTTTGTAACAGAGGAAAAAATACCAGGATTCATTAAAATCTTTTTCTGTCTGGGCTTGGCATGGCCAGTGCAGGGCAAAGATGCCCTGTATCTCCTTGGATAGTGAAGTGGTGGATATGCCGCAGACTTGTACAGTTGCATAATTACATTTCAGGAGAACATTCTTATTCAGTGCCCTGCATGTGCTTTTTTGAATGCTTCTGGCATTGAAACTCTTTCCAGAGAACTTCAAGGCCTTGTTCTTGAGTGCAGTTTCCTGGCCTTTGATGTGTATCATCTGTAGCATTCCAAAAATGGTAGACATTTATTCTGTAAAGCTGTGTAAGGGAGACAGCACCTGTGACTAGCCTGACACTATTCTTATATAAAAGAGTACTATATAATGATCATTCTTGTTGCTGAACTTTGGTAATTGGTATTGTCACAGCTTGAAGTGGGTGAGGCACTCTACTGGCACCCTATACACCTTTCCCTTGAGTTTTTCTGGCCAGAAGGATAAAATCAAAGTGTAATTCAGGAAAGAAAAACAAGGGAGGAGGAAGAATCTCATTCCAGGAATACACACCATCTTGGTATAATTAGTTCTGATGCTTTAAGGGATTACATTGTAGTTGACTGGAAGTATAATTTTTTTATTAATTATATGAAACAGTGTTTCTTCCTTCCTAAGCACTGCTTTAAGGACTGCCCAAATCAGTATTTATATAATCGTATCTCAGTGACTGTTTAGAAAGCTGGAATACTCAAAGATATTTTAGGGCAGTTTTCCATAATGTGCTAGTATTTTGAAAACACCGTGCATAGAACATGTCAAGGTTGTCTTCTGGTTTTGTTGTAAACTGTGCCCAAATACAGGAAACAATAATGGGTGTAAGAGAACATGAGGTAAGGACTGATGTTAAGTCATATTATTAATTTAAAATTGTACACGCTGACCTTCCTTATTTGCTACGGTACGACCCCGGGCGAGCACTTTGTCCCAGTACCGAGCAAACTGCTGCCTGCCCCGAGCGGCACAGTTGGAGTCCGATGGTGGCGCGGGGGAAGCCAGTGAAGCACCTGCTCGTGTTCACCTGGCTCCCCGATGGCTGGGCACGCAAAGGGGTAGGATAAAGCGGAGGGACTCCGCGTGGGGGAGGAGCATTTATTGCAGGGTAAAAACGCACGAGGAAACACCAGCCACGCACGGACAAACAGGCGCAGAAAATACACAGTAACCAATGATACATCAGCCAGGGGGTCTTACTGGGGCAGGGAGAAGGGGTTACAGCCAATGGGGGAAGTGGTAGGAGGGGAGGAGTAACACAGACCAATTAGCTGCTGAAGAACATAGAACTCTTTGGAAATACAACCGAATACGAGAAATATGGGAAAGGGAGAGCTGCAGCTACAGGTAAGACATGGAGCACAGCCTCTTGGCTGCTCTGTTAAGGCTTTTTGGCCCTGGGGTTGGTCATGGTTCACCGCAACACTTATTTACGGTTACCTTTTGCTAAGTCTAAAGCCTGAACTTGCTTAACAAACATCATTGCACAGCCATGGAGAATCGTCACATCAGCCCTTTGAGCACATCCTGTTTCTTTAGCAAAGCCAGGGGCTGAAATATTTTTGGAATTGAGCAGAGTTGGTGCTTTTTCTGACTCCTGGCAGGTTTTGGATTTAAATCCCTTGACCACAATTCATATGAGCAGAAGTTTCAGTAAGACCACAGGTGATTGTTGAGAGTGTGCAGTTGGTGGGGATGTATCTTTGCTTTTTCAATATGCGAAGCTGAGCAGTTTCCTGTTGAAAGGAACGAGCTGTATTTATATCATGTAAGTACCACACAGGCCAAAGCCATGGCTCTGAAAACCTGCAGGGATCTCATGCTTATTTATCACTCTTACTCTGTCCAGCTGTGGGAGCACAACAGGGGCTCACCATTCCCCTTATGATCCCTTTCTTCTGCCAGATCAATGAAAATCAGCCTTTGGTATCTGGCCTGGTACCACAGAGCACCATTGTGCTCCAAGTACTCCACATATTTTGGGAGTTCACAAAAATTAGGTTAGAAAGACCCTATTTTTATTTTTAAAATGCGTTGTTAAAAATACTGCAATCGGTGAGTTTTCTGTAAGACATTCTTATTTTGCTGTTCCCACTGCTAGAGAAGATCTGCAGATTGAGTTGAATACATGCTGGATGGAACACAGAAACCCCCACAGATCAGATGACAACAAGATAAAGCATGATACAGAAATGTTAACATGTTTCTGCATGTATGTTTACACTGCCTACAAAATCTGTGTTTATATTGCCCTCATCACTGTTAGTGGAGGTATTTTCTTAAATAGAGATTATCTTAGGAGTTGAAGTAGTTACTCCATACCTTGAAGGGGGTGTATTTAGAAATACTGCTAAGGCAAGCACAGCAATGTTAACTACAAGAGTGCACATGGGGAATTTGAGGCTTAATCTGAGCTTCCAACTGTTGCATTGAAAAGCTTCCCAAGAGGAATGAACTTTGCAGCCTGATACAGCTGCAGTGAAAAGCAAGGCTCCAGTAGTGTGCAATTGGAATACTCCTCAGTGAAGTTTTAATGTGATTCCTGAGACATCATTTTGAACCAGCAGTTACTGAAATGCTTTATTTATTGTTCTTTTCAGTGCCCAGACCAGTCATGTAAGCAGGATTTACTGGCTTACCTAGAACAGATCAAGCTATACTCCCATCAGCTCAAGATCTGCAGCCAGGTTAAAGCGGAAATCCAGAATCTTGGTGGAGAGCTCATCATGTCTGCAGTAAGTAGAAAAATGGCATCAATTACTCTGTTAGTCAGACTACATTTTACATTTGAGTTGGGCTTTCCTGTGCTTGTAGCATGTTCCAGTGTCACGCCAAATCCTGTTTTCTAACACCCACTTAACAGCGAGAACCTACGACAGTGAAGGCAAGACTTACAGCTTTAAAGGAAGAGCAATCACCTTTTTCTTTTTTTAAACCCTCCAACCGCATTATGCGTTATCACTCTTACTCTGAAGGAGTTTGGCTTTAAGAACTATAACCCACTTGAAAATGCTGGTGCACTGATTTACACATGTGGAATATGCTCATGTGTGTGTCTGAACACAATAAAGACACTCCAGGGGTGGAGTTCCAGGTCAGAAAGAAATGCTGCAGGGCATTCTGCATGTCTACAGAAAAAAATAAAATGAAGAGCAAGGTGACCTGATTCCTGAGTGAATTTCTTGATTTTGCTTTAAGAGTTATTCGTGCCATTACAGCCAAGTATCATTAGTGGTGGAAAAGACATTGCTCATGATTTTATGGAATGTTTATGCACTTGGCATCAGCACAGCCATCCATAAAATGCCTTCACATTCCCATGTTCTGTGATGTGTTACTACCCCTGGAGCACATGGGATTATGATTTCAAGTATAAATCTGCTACATGGCACCAAAACCAGGTAAGACACCAGGCACATTGCTACCCTTTACGTACTTGGCACTATATTTAAGAGAACTTCACATTCACATAGTCTGGAATTCTCTCTGTATCTCTCTCTAGCTGTAGCTTTCTCTCCCCCCAGCTCTACCTCTGTCTCTGTCTGTACCTATCACTGGCTATCTGTATTCATCTATGGCTATCTCTGTATATACCTATCTATGTCTGTCTATATGTATCTATACCTGTCTGTATCTGTACCTGTCCATCTCTACATCTATCTACCTAATCTGTCTCTGCCTCTCTATATTAATCTATACATGTGTCTACCTAGCTCTGTCTCTATCTTTATCCATTTACACCTGTCTCACGTTACCCATCTCTGTCCATCCCTATCTATTCCTATCTGTATACCTGGTCTGTCTCTATGGGTCTGTATCTATCTGTACCTATCTACAGCTGTCTGTATTTGTCTTATCCTATCTTTGCCTATCTATACCTGTCTACGCTTATGTCCTATGTCCCTATCAAACCATACCTATTTATACCTATCTATACTTGTATCTGTCCATACTTACCTATACCTGTCTATATCTTTTCTCTATCCATCTAAACCTGGTCCATACCTGTGAACACCTATCTGTACCTGTCTATACCTGTCACTATTCAGCTCTACGTGTCTAAACCTATCTCTGTCTATATATATCTATCTACACCTCTATAATATAGACACATCTACCTATATATCTATATTTATCACTATTTATCTATACACGTCTGTACCTATCTATACCTATCTCTATACTTGTCTCTGTCTCTATCCATCTCCACTTACTCCACCTGTCAATCTCCCTCTCCGTACCTGTCAATATCTGACAAAATCTAACAGAATCTGTTGGAATCTGTCAAAATCTAACAGCATCTGACAGAATCTAACAATCTATCTGTACCTGTCACTATCTCTGTGTATCTGTCCATACCTCTATCTGTCAAAAATGTCTTTTATCTGTCAATATCTATCTCTACCTGTCAGATTCTGTCAGCACCTCTGTCCATCTGTCAATATGTCAGTCTCTCTCTCTCCTTGTCCATGTTTGGCTCTACCTCTCTGCACCTGTCAATAGCTGTTTTTAGCTGTCTCTATTCATCTCTGCCCCTCTCTAGAGCTGTGTGTCTACCTGTGTCTACCTCTCTGTACCTGTCTCTGTATCACCTCTCTATCCATTGATACCTGCACATATCTATCTCTGCCTCTGTCTAGGCCTACCTATCCCTATTTATCTCTCAATAAAACTATTACTACATTTTATGTGGTTTATAAACTAATCAGAAATGAAGCCTTTTTTCCTGAGGTGGGATTTGAAACCCTCATTGCTATAGGATACTTGTGCTTGGCTATTCAAATGATTATTTAGAGACCACATCTGAACCTCTGGAACCTACTGTTAAGTAATTTTAATTGACTCTATAGTTTCTGAGGCCAATACTTGTTTTCACTAGGGCTGCACATTAACAAAGCTTTCTCTTCCTTCCTTATTTCTTTTCACAAGCAGTTCTGTGACCAGTGTGGGTTACAACAAAGCCACATGTTGGAACCAAGTTTGGTTCTTGCTCTTTCTGCCTTCTGCTGTAGAATACTCACATTGTTTTCTTTACCTTTTTGTTTGTGGATTAGATTTTCTATTCTCTCCAGTCCTCATCTTTTCTGAATGAGAATCAGAAAAGGAGACAGCAAGATGATTAAGAAAAAAAAAAAAGAGGCCCTGAGCTTGCAGATAGTAAAGGTTTTACTGTGCATTAAGTAAAAAACTCACGAGTCTCCAAATACCTGAAACTGAATCTATCCTCTGGTTGGTGAAGACCTGCTACAGGGAAAAAAAAACCCTATCAGAAACAACATTAGGAAATAATCCTACTTACAAGGTTACTGCATTGTTTGCTCCCTCCTGCAGCCATGTACCTGTGTGCCAGGAATGACCTCCCTGGTCCTTGGGCATCCCTCCTCTGTCTGGCCTTGGCTCCTCACAGTCTCTCCTTCTCTTCCACCTCCTTCAGGAGCTGGGACAGGATTAGGGTTAGAAAAGCTGAGGGGGGAAGCTCCTCTCCTGTAAGAAACAACACATTTCCACATTCAGATGAGTCAGTACCAACTTCTACAGTGACAAATCCACTTCGAGAAACAAATAGAGAATGACTGAGTACAAGCTGGTGGAATCCACACATAAAAAGCACAGTGCTGAGATGGGTCATACATTCACCCCACACCTCCCTTCTCCAACCATTAGAGGTGTGCACAAGGATCTTGGATTTAAATCACCCTCAAGCAAAATTCCTTCTCTCAAGAGTAGCAGTTCATTAAAAAAACCCCTAAACCCCCTTCTATTGAAGCTTAAAGACCAATTCAGAGGAAGGAAGAGAGGGATGAAGAGCAGAGATTGTAGTGTCACATCTTTGCAGCTCTGCAAAAGAAAGAACCATCTTCTTGAAACAGAGCTAAGTCACAATCCCTGCCTTACCAGTTCAGGATGATGCTGTGGTGGAGCAAGTAAAGGAGCCCTGAACTGGTGTTACAGGTTAACCCTGGATAGCACCATGAAGCAGTGCCATGGCACAAGGGCAGCTCTGTCTCTGTCAGCAGCAAGTGTGTTCTCACCTACATGATGACCTGCACTGGAGGAGGAGGTGCTGCTGGCTGCCACCATAGCTCAGTGTGGCACTTGCTCTGTGACAACAAAGAGCATTATGCATGTGAAAAACTATGCTGAAATTCATAAACACAGCTCCGTCTTCTTCAGCTGCTTTTGATCTGCATGCCCTGTGCCCTTGTCTGCCCTGCAGCAGTGCTGGGCCCCCCTGCCCTGGAGGGTTTCTTACCTACAGTTCATAGCAGGCTGTACCATTAGTGTGGGTCCATAAGCCACTTTCTCTGGGGCAGCTGGGATGCTTAGGGGACTTCCCAGCTGATAGTTCTCCTCATTTAGTGGCTTTTGGACTTGAGGCCACACACTCTTGCAGTCTGCCTTTCTCACTGTCTGTCCCCAAGCTCCAGTACTTTCCTTCTAGTCAGGCCCTGTTAAGGAGGTTAGAAGATGTACAGAAAAAGAGAGGAAGAGATGTGGATCATCAGCTTCTCATTCTCCATTCACTGCAGTTTTGTTGTTTTCATTAATTAAAAATTCCTTGCTCACTATTTAGTCTTTCATAGTCCCATACAAAACTTACATTTGTAAATAGTGCTGCTTACATTGCCACAGTCTAAGCTGCTCAACTCCAAATGGTGAGGATTCACTAAGTCTTCATTAGGAGTGATTAAACAGGAAACGGACATTTCCCTCTATTAATTAGAATAAACTGGTGCCTCTTCAGGCACAATATAATGGGGTAACAGTTGCAGTATGCAGATTGACAGTAAATGCATTCATTTATGCAGATAAGCTGATAGTTCACTTACAAACACTGCACAGTGATAGGCTTGCACCTTACCTTGCCAGTTTGATATTTTTCCTAGAATGGCTTTAAGAGAATTGTATCCCAGGGCAGAAAATGAACATATCTTACATATTAATGTTGTGCTCCCTGACTTTGCGAAGTAATTCTGTTTTGTACTATTTATAGTCGTTATCTTCTTCTGTTTCATTTTTTATTGTACTTGGCAAGAGAGACAAAGCTTCTTGACCTTAAAAAAGGAATGGTCTGGAAGAGCAAACTCTGAAGAGTTCCAGTATCCCAGAATTTGCTGACTGGCACAGAAACCTCCTCTCAGGTTGGCCAGCCTTGCCTGTGCACTGAGGGCTGTTCCACTCTGCTGTTCCTGCAGATGTCTCATTTATCTTCAGCTCTTCCTCCTGCTATCTCAAGAGCCGGACTTTAACTTAAACACCGACATCAGGCCACTTTTGTGCCAAATGGAGGTGGCTTTAATGTGTCTAACTTCATGCTCCAAGGCTGGACTGAAGTATGTTTCCCTTCCTGAGTTCCCAGGCCTGTTAAATCACAAGTTTCCAGCACGACATTGCAATGAACATGTTGCAGCTTTGAAGGCTGAACCACAGGTGAAAACACAGAGGCAAAGCTATAAGCCAGCAGGTAGAAAAATACAAGAGAGGGTCTCTGCCACCAGCCCTTTGGCTGACACAGTCCCAGTCCCTGGCTATCCATACTCCAGGTAAAGGCTGCCTTGGCCAATGTGCACCACTGTGGCAGCTGGCCAACAGCCCCACGCCTTCGCTGCGCTGGGAGGGGTTCATCTGCTGCCAGAGAGGAGCTGGCACTGTGCTCAGCTCCTGTTAGGGTCTGGGTGTGCTTTCCCCCTGGAAGAGAAGTTGAGATGGGCAGAACAGCTTTACTGTAGCCCCAGCAGGAGTGGAAGGAAGGAACAAAGGGCAAAAAGCAGCAAGCTGGGAATCACACTGGGATAGGGGCTGCTCTAACAGCCCACTTGAGTCACTCCAGGTCCCTAGTAGTTCATTCCTCTGCCTTCAGTGCTACTGCCATGCTCTCACTGCTGCGCAGACTTTGTAGAAAAGCATCCCTTTTTCCTTGCTTCAGGCTGCTCTGACAAAGATGTGCCCCCGAGCACCAGGGCACAGCTCCTGCTCCATGTCCAGCCAGTTTGCTTCTCCTGGCTGGCATTTGCCTTGGCACTCCTTGAGAATTCATACTTCAGGCTGTTTGAATGGATGTGGGAGGTTAATGTAGGGCGTCACACCATGTATGAAATTAGGTATTTCAGTACTTGACTCTGAAAATACTGAATCGCTCAATTTCTAAAAGCTGACATTAACCCCCAAGAGCTGATACAATAAAGTTTTCTTCTATTGGAGTTGACAGAAATGTTTCACTCTGTTATCTACTAACACTATACCATTTTTGCTTTTGCCTAGTGTACACTGGCAGGTGTGTGTATATAGAAATCCTGGCCTTTGGAAGCACAGCAAGGGATGGATTTTCCTGTCAGTCACTTACAGACAGCTCAGTTACTATTGCTTTCCAAACTGCATCTACTGAGAAAAACTAATTTAAAGCAGTAAGAAGTGTTTCTGGTAACGCACACTACATGACAGTTAACTTTTCCTAGTAATGATTAATCTGCTAATTAGCAAAATCAGGATGTGCCTTAGCCCCAGTGCATGTAAAAAGACTATTGCAACAAACAATTTCTTCCTCAACAGCAAGGAAAGGATTTATATTAAGCTACTGTTCCCTTTTTCTTAAGGGCCTGTTTTTAAAAAAATAGATTCCTTTTTTTAAAATCCTCCCTGGAAGTGAAAGCAGCAGTAATGGGGAGGGGCTGAGCTATCCTCCTGGCTAAGCATCTGCTCCATTATGGTGTTGCACAGGAACAATTCACAGCCCTTAATGTAAGTTGTTTATCATTTAACTTGGACACAGGCCTGAGCTAATCATAGAACTCAGTTTCAGTTCTTTGAATCCTACTTAGCCTGAAGTAGACTCTGGTAATGGTTAGTTTTTAGTCCATTAGATTCAATTTCCCCACCTGAAAAATGGGTAAAAACCCAGAACAAACTGCAGACACGCCTGAGGTGTTCAATGCAATCACTAGATGGACAGGCAGACATAGATAACAGCCACGTTTTTAGGAAAACTCAGTTCCTTGAAAAGAAATCCAAGCAGTGAAGCTGATTTCCTGAGGCCACTTCCATGAATGGGGATGAAATCTCTCCAATATCCCAGAGGGAGAGCATGGCAAAGAAGAGGTGAGCAGAACACTGAGGGAACAGTTCCAGAGAAAAGAATCACCATGGCAGGCCTCTCTTTGGCTTATTTCCTATCTAAGCTGTACTGGCTTGAATCTGTGGCAAGTTCTGAGTGTCACCTGGCAGTTGCATGAGCAAGCACAGCAGGTGATCAAGTGCTTCCAGTTCTAACTTTGCTGGGCTTTCTTGGACACCCATCTTCTGGTGTCACTGTTAGACCAAGATCTCCGTTTCCATTAAAACGAAATTAACACTACACTCTGAGTGGGGAAAAAAGTGTGGATCAGAACACAAGGCAAGTAAGTGGTGTTAAAACCCTGGCCAAGGCCCAGCAAAAACTCCAGTGTCTTCAACAGTCGAGGTTTCACTCTTAATAATTCACCTGTTCGAATTGTTCTGCTACTTTTAATCTTAAGGGATTCAATGACTATTTCATATAGAAACCTTAGTGAAAGAACCATAAAATAATTCAAAACAGCAAATAGCTAAACCTAGTAAAAAAGTAGGGCTAAAATCAAAAGCACGATGTAGTGAGGAATCCTTATCTTAAATGCAGCACTACTCAGACACACAGTGCTCTCCACAAAATGTAGAACTTGTGTTACTTTCAGATGTAGCTGTCAAAGAATTAAAAATTCAGTCTTGGTCTCTCAGTATAGTGTAGCAAAGGAAATCTGCTTCTAGGAATGTATTTAATGCACCATGCGTTTCAATTAAAATAAATTTTTAATAACTGAGCTTGTTTCCAAAAGAATTTTAAGTTCAGACTTCAAACACTGATAAAAAACTCTGATGTTCAGTTCTCAGCTTCCACCTGTATGAAAAACCTAGAACTGGCTGAACTGTAAATACAACTTGGGAGATTGTAAACAGCCAACTGCTACATCTGTTCTCCGATAGAAAGACCTTACAGTTCTCTGTAAAAACCCCAAGAATCCTCCCAGCAGAGCAGTCTGGGTGTCCCAGGCAGGGCTTCAGGCACTGCCACGTTACACAGAACCCTTTGGGAGGGTTGTTCTGCAGGCCCTCACAGCTTTACTCCAGAAGGCACGTCTGTCACTTCCTTATGGCTAAGGGACAGCACCTGCATGTCCACACAAGCAACAGGAGCGGGAGCCTGGCTTCTCTATGTGCTCTGCAATAAGGAGAGTTTGTACTTAACTGCTACAGGAGTTACAGCTCCTGCTGACATGTGACAACACAAGCATTTCTTAGTGCACCGAACAGAAAATACTTAGCAGAAGGGTTTCTTCAGATTCTAAGTCATGAGTCTCTTAGTTATTCTGAATATTAAAAATAACTGCCCATATCAGTTATTATATTGTTCAACATTTCATAGCAATGGATCGCCACTACTGCCAAGACATGAAATTACTTCGCAAAAATGAGAAAAATACAATGCATGTAAACAAACTGAAAAGTTTCAAAATTCATTTCTTGTCTAACCTCCTTTCAGCTTTGTTACTCAGTGGAGGGTTTGCTTTCTTGCTCTCAGGACTCATCACAGAGGAGGAATAAAAGTGCTGGAGATCGGAGAGTGGATTTCAGCATGAGTGCTGCCAGCCTGATTTGGGGTGGGGTTTTTTCTTAAAAAATACTGGCATCTACTCTGTATCTTGTGTGTTTCACACCCCAGTGTGAAATTACAGTGGTCAGAATAATTCTGAATTCCCTTTGCAATGGAAACCAAGTAAATGCTCACAAGACAGGTGAGGAAAGAAACGGCAAGGGATGTTTTTCCTAAAGCCTTTAATGAATTACTGTCTTAACTCACACAGACCTGTAAAATCTGGAGGCTGGAACCTCGCGTCTCCATAGAAAATGCTGAAAGAGCCAAAGTGGAGTTAGGCAAAAATAAAACAGCTTTTAGTTTGGAGTTGGTTGGTTTGTTTGTTTTGCTAGTGAATCTTTATGTACCGCTTGCTGTGCACTGGAGAGTTTGCAGCTACATCGCTCTAAGTGAAATGAACTTAAACGCTCAATGAATATTGTATCAGTCTTTCATTTATGCCAAGTTTCATTCCTTCAGTTTTCCTGGATATGAGACCTTGAAGAGCCTGCTGAATATCTGAGATAAAAGCATCCAAGTGAATACAATTCTCGAGTACATCAGTTTTACAGAACAACAGATTTGCACCAAACTCTACAGTGTTACTGGCACTGAGGTAGAAAAACAGCTGCTCTCTAAAGCCAAAAAAAAGAGATTGAATGTATGGCCTGATTGTTACCATCTGTAGTACACACCTAAGAACATCTAAAAGCTTCTCCAAAATTCTGAACACAGTTAATACCCCCACTCCAGCACCCCTTCTTTAGAAGACAAACGTGAGAAATGCATCAGAAAGCTGAGGGGACATATGCACACTAAGACACTGCCAGTACTGTAGACAGAAAGCCAGAAGGGCAGCATTAACTGAGTGTGCCTGTACCTCACTGCCTGTGCAGAGCTGCCGAGTAAAATTCCTGGGATCAGTGCCTGTCCCGACTCAGCCCAGCCCCACCCTGATGCCCAGCCCCAGGTAATGCAGCAAAGCCCCAGGTCAAACACCGCTGGTGGGCTCTGCCTCTCAGCAGGGGACACACACAGCTGTTTTCTTACAGCTTGGGGCCCGGTACCTGTATGGTGGCTCAGGGCATCTTTCGTAGAGCTTTAACGGTACAGCAGACGTTCAGTTCCGCTGGCAGGGCAAGGGACAGGGGAATTCTGCCACTTTGAACAGCTCTACAGTTGGGTTTGAAGTCAGGCTTTGGATCTTTAGCATTTAAAATGCTGCAGTTGACAGTTCCCCACCCCCGAGCCTGTGTCAGACTACGAGGCTGACATGGCTGCATACTGCTTTCCCGTTAGAACCTCATCAGAACTAGGCACCCCTGCAGTGGTTTTGCTGCTTAAAGCAGATACCTGTGATTAGAGTTTGAAAAAGGATAAAAACATTGTTTTCTTGATCCCAGTGGTGGGGTGAAGGAGCCCTGGACTGTTCCACAGGTGTTTTGTGGAAGGAGCCCCAGGGGGCAGACGGAGGAGGTAACAGTTCAGTCTCCACAGGAGAGGAAAGGCCAGCTAAGTTCTAGTGCTCACCTCAGCGTTCTCCATGTTCCACAGTACACACTGAAGTCACAATAAAAAAAAACATCTAGAGTTTTGTGCCAGCCTTTATCCTGCCTGGATACTACCAGTTTCTTCTAGAAGCCTTTTCCCTGCCACACAAACAAATTTTTTTGCTGCCCAGCCTGCTATCCCTCCTCATGTGCCTCTATTGCCCAGCAGCTTCAAAAAGGACGAACAATTACACACTCTAGAGTCACTGGGAAACTTCAGGGGAAAAAACCTGCCCCTGAAGCCCATTCACCAGCTACCACAGAACCAAAACCATCTTTTCCTTTGTCCCAGCAGCTTCACAGTGGTGTTACTACTATGCCAGTGTTGGAAAAGGGATTGCATGTGTTTTACCCATTATGGTGAGGAAAAAAAGAAAAGGTTATTCAAAGCTTTCAAGAAGCTGTCAGGATTATGGTGGTGTCAGCTGTTCTAGAAACAACAGGTAACTGAAATTTCTTGTGTGTGTACATGCACAGGTGTGCCTGTGTATAAGCAGCCTCAGGTCAGCATGAAGGCAGGAGTTCCTATGAAGCTGTATCTCCTCCTGCCACAGTGAACACCGTGTGACAGCATCCAGCAGTGAGGTGTGGCCAGGGCCCCCCCCTCCATCTGCCCCTGAGCTAAGGCTGCACTGCCAGGCAGCCTCCCTGGGGAAAGGGGCGCGCTGCACACAGATCGGGGTGTGGGACAGGGGCTCTGAGCAAAACCTTCCCCACAGCCTACAGCTTTGGGAAATGGCTGGTTTAAAATGTGTTAGACGGGTTAAAGAATTGTTTGAAATTAGGCTTGATGATCAGTACGTGCTTTGATGTTCACATCAAAGCGTGTGACAGAGGCTGTGCTGCAGGGCCAGGACTGCTGAGGGGCTGGGCAGCCCCACTCCCTAATTCAGTTTGTATCACAGTCCCCAAACACATCCACCTACCCCCTTAATGGCAACAGTGCCCTGCAAGCACCATGTGGCTGCCAGAGACTGGCAGCCCTTTCTAGAAAGTTCACATGCTGCAGCAGGGAATGAACTTTAGAGGCCATCTGGTAAATTTTACACCTTTTCTTGGGGAATTGAGATAATTTCAGTTTGCCATCACACATATGCATTCTACCAGACCTCTATTTTTTTTTTTTTTTTTTTTTTTTTCATTTTCAGAGAGCAGCAGTGTGTGTTTTATTAACTGGAAGATTTTTCTGCCAGTTCAGAGGCATTTCCAAATTGCAACTAAATCCAGCCTCTTGGCTGTATTTTTTATTTCTGCCTTACCTGCATTTGTGTTACACAATCAGAATGAAGACAGACAGTAATAACACACTCTCTCCCCTGATCGTTTGACCTGGCAAAGGGAGGAGTGTTTGCACCTTTCTTAATAACCCAGTTTGTAAATCTGTAGCTTGCCCAAGGCTCTGGGGTTGGGCTGGATGGCAAAGCACAGGATCACTCTGTCACTAAACGCATGGCCCTTCAGAGAACTGGCCTCAGTGCTTTTACACAAGACAACTGTTTCAACAAAGGGGATGTTTACAAGGTAAAGTGTGAAGGCTCTCCAGTTTTGTAGAGCAATCCTACTGTTTCTACATCCCAGCCCGAGTGAGCTTCCTCAGTACTCCTGTTTCCTGTCAGCAGGTGGAAGGCGCCCCTGCTGTGGCACTGGTATGGCTGTGTTGAATGCTGGGGAAAGTGGCCATAGGTGATGGGCTTCGTTGTTTTGCATTCTGCCCTTGGGTGGCACTCCCCAAGCAGCTGGAGAGGCCACACAGCCACTGGGATTTCTGTGGGTTATCCTACTTTTGATATCCCATACAAATCTTGGCTGCTGAGAACAGGCTCAGCAGCTCTGCCAGAGCCAGACACTTCAGATTATCCCAGCACTGCTCAGGAGCACATATAGGAGCCTGGAATATGACAGGAGCAGCTGGAGACCTTACCTAGAAACAAAGGAAGCAAGGGGTCACATTTTCACAGCTCTTCGTCAAGTTGGTTTCAGTACCCATCAGTAATAATTGCAATAGGACCCTGCAGACAAGCATCATGAATTCCTGTTAAAGAAAAAACCAATCAGCATTATCTTCAAAAGCATTTATATATTCCTACAGCTGAATTTCTGTACATCACTTTTAAGTCTGAGCCGCAGAGCATGAGTACAGTGATCAAACACATCAAGAGAAAATGAGGAAATTATGGTTTAGTCTCTGGTAATCTTACTTTTTCTCTCTTGTTTATTCCTGTGCCTACTGTGATTAAAAGCACACTGACTTCTAAGCTGATGTTTCTGTTTCCTCTTACAGTTGGACAGCGTCACTTCACTAATTCAGGCCGCCAAAAATTTAATGAATTCTGTGGTGCAGACAGTGAAGATGTCCTACATTGCATCCACAAAGATTATCAAGATTCAGAGTCCTACTGGCCCACGACATCCAGTTGTGATGTGGAGAATGAAGGCTCCAGAGAAGAAGCCCCTGATTAAAAGAGAGAAGCCAGAAGAAATGTATGCTGCTGTCAGAAAAGGTTCTGCAAAGAAGAGAATCCATCCTGTGCAAGTCATGAGTGAATTCAGAGGCAGAGAAATAGTCTAATATTTTGCCACTAAGTCTCTTCCTATCTTGAATTTCTGATGATTTTTCACCTTTCCCCGACTTATTTAATATGTTAATGTTTTGCTTGTCTCTAAATCTGTAAGATAACACTTGCTTAAATTATTTGAAAATGCTGTTGGATTAATTAGAAGCACACAGTTGGAAGCAATACTGATTGTCTTGCAGGGACAAACTCTGGTGTCTCTGGCACAGCAGGGCCTGTGCTGCAGTTGGGAAGGTGCAGCAATGTGCTGAGTGCCCAAAGCCATCCTGCATTCACCAGGCTTTAGGAGCTCCCTCAGCAGGGATGAGAGTGGCCCGCACTGCACTGGATCTGTTTTGTGACACACAGATTTTCAAACTCGTGCTGCTGGGCCAGGTCCCTGATGGGCATCATCACCCCGTGACCAGGTCACAGCTGGGCTGCTCAGGTGAGCCCAGAGTCTGGGCCCTAAACCTGAGCCCACACTGGAGCATCCAAAGACCTGTCCTTGGCCAAGGCCATGCCTTGGAAATAGAAGTCTAAAAACATTTGATGAAACACACCAAGTGGTGGAACAACATGGATGTAATAATGTAGTAAAAAAAGCCCTGACTGCAAGCCAGCAGGGATGACAACTCTTTCAAAGGTCTTTGGAAACATGAACAGCAATCTGTGTTCTGCTCCCTGCTCTCTCCTGTGAGCCCCAGTAAATCTGCTGACTGTTACATTTGGCAGTTCAGATAAGTCAGACATGAACAAGAAAAAACTTTTCTAATTGCTGCACAAAAGAACCACGTTGAAATAAATCACTGTTCTGAGACCGGTGTGTGAAATACACGTATCTTGAATCTTAGGAATGGGGAGACTTTTCCAAAGCAACTGTAGGGAATTAAGTTATTTCTGACACACAAGTCCTCAGTGCAGGACTGTGCTGGTGAGTGCTGAATGGCTGCACTCGAAGTGAGTAATGAAGGTAAATCCTGCTAGTCCAGACCTCTGCAATGTACTTAAGAAAAACAAATTTTTCCTAAATCCTTTTGAATCTGAAATCCCCTTGGACTATTTTCTTTAGAAGGATCTAACTTCCTTTTTACCATGTTGTGAGTTTTCCCAGACTACATTTGTTACTCAAGATGTCTTTGCTTGGCCATTCAGTAGATCCTTTGGTATGGCCACCTGCATTTGCTAAGGTGAAAGGGCCCCCTCAAAAGCCAGAACTTCCTGTGTGTCACTGACTGCCATTATGGGATGGCTCCACATCCCAGGCTGCTGCTGTGTGTCATTTATTACCGTGTTTGCACAGCAGTGCCTGACCTGGCCCAGTGTGGGCACCAAGAATAACCGTAAGCTGTGCCTTTCCTCTTGGGGCTGCTCTGTTTGGAAGCTCAAAATGCTGGGACAGGAAAATTTCTATGCTGTTGGTTATGAAACCCCATGAAACTGTAGTGCTCATGAATTAAAAATTCTACAGATCACTCTTCCTTCCACCTTCCCTAACTTTGCAATCAGTTAAATGGAACAAAAGGAGAAGTTTGGAAGAAAAATGACCTCTTTCCAACTCCAGTTCCCTCCAGCATGTTTGCCTTAAGATCTTAATAACGTCTCTTGGTCTTTGCTGCTGCTCCTAAGGCTCCAGAGGCAGCAGGTGAGCTGACATAGCCTTGTGACCTGCTCTGGGGGGTATGGTTGTCCTGAAAGCCTCATGTCTCCAGGTTACACCTTGGATGCAGGTCACCTCGACGTCAAGCATCTGTAACTAATGCCTTGGTATCACATTATTAATAAAAAAGCGTGTACACCCCTGAGAAGCTGCCTTGAGTGTTGTGGGATTTTTTCAGTGTGTCTCAAGTCCACAAGGCCTGCCAGATGTGCTCAAAGGAGCACCAGCCTTCCTTCCAGCACACTGCATGTGCTCCATTAGCTGCTCTAAGGGAGGGGTTTGGCAGCATTAGGATCACTAAAGCACAGTTTACTGCTTCATTTAATGCTCCTGACTGCAGAGCCAGTCTCTGCTCTCACCCTGGCCATGCTCAGTAGCCAGTTTGATCTCAGTATGGGAATTTCACAAAAATCAACCCTCTAAATGAACAAGGAAGTCAAAACCCACTGCTGGTTGTTGAGAAGAGCCAAAAGAATGATAATTAAATCTAGACTAAATTTATCTTGGGTCAAATTCAATCCCAAGTGAAAAAGTTTATTCCTGGCTAAGGAGGCAGAGGCGTAAGGAGTCCTGGAGCTGCAAAAAGCCCATCTCGTTACCCCTCAGCCAGTTTGGGAAGCACCACTTCCCTGCTATGGCTGAGAATTCTGAAGGAGGATGAACTGCTCAGTAAGTTTTATTTCAAAGCAGCTCCTCAGTTCATCCTGCAATCGCCTCATTCCCTGCTAGCCCAGCTTTCAGCGAGTAACTTCTCCCCCAGTTTCTGTCTGTCCCTCACCAGCACATCCCCTCACACTGTGCCCTCGCTGCTCTCATCCTGGCAGAGCTGCAGCTTTCTCACCTCAGCAGCTCACATTATTTCAGTGGCCTGCCTTGGCCTCTCCCCATTACCACACTACGGAGCGAAGTGTGATGGATGATTGAAGGCAAGTTTGTATTAAAAAATTTCACTAGAGCACTAAAAGATAAGACTCCAATTGCTGAAGCACATTAGCGTAAGAGGACAGATCTGCATCATTTCCATGAATCCCAATGCTGCTGATTTTGTTTTTTTTAATAAACAGCTGATGTACTTTTTCTCCCAACATAAGCTGGTACCACTAGGGAAGCTCTATAGCTGCCTCTCTGCTGAAGAACACAACTAAGCAGCCTAACATCAGGCCTGGCATAGTGTTTTAAAAGGGTTTTAAGAGGCCTGCAGCTCTTTTTGAAAGGCTTGTGTTCATTTTCTGTGAGTCTACAACTGAAGCATTTGAGAAAAGTGTATTTATACAGCAAGTTCTTTCATGAGCTTTTAGAAGTTTTCTTTTTGACAAAAAATAATAACTTTTAAGTCTTTATCAGCAGTAGATAATAAAATTCTATGTAAAACCTATTTTTGCTTCCAGATATTACTTATCCCTTGTGTGTTGCTCCTGGTTGAACTCTGGGGACTTGCCTGTACATTTGGCCCAGAAAACAAGGAGATAAATAAACCCCTATTGCCTCAGGTCAGATTTAAAACCCAAACAGAACAAATACCCTGTGCTGGAAGAGGCAGAGAGGGACGGGTGTGTATGGGAGTGCTGGACAGGATGCTCACAGGGGTGGCACTTTTGGCAGAGGACATGGGAGCTGTGGAAACTCCAGAGCCAGAAGGGCTCAGCGAACAGCACTGGGCTCTCACCGTGGTACCTGAGCCCAGCGCTGGGGATGCAGCGAGGGATGGTGCCCGTTCCTGCCTCACCACCCTGCCTCCCAACAGCCTGGAAGAGCATCACTCACCTCCCCCTCCCCACAGCTCTCAGGCACCCGAGGCCCCAGGGACCTTCCCCAGCCCTCTGCTGGGCTCCCACCTCCCTCCCTTCTCCACAGAATCCTCTGCATCCCACGGAGCCACGCCTGGAACACTGAGGGAGCTCTGCTTGGTTACACACAACTGGCAATAAACCCCCTAAGGCCCCTGGGGGGGCTGGGAAGAGAGAGCCAACAGAACAAAAGCACTCACCTGATACTGTTTGATAGCAGCAATTTAAGAGCATATGAGCAGAGTAATTAAATAATAATTAAAGATCAAGCAGACGATGCTATACACTTTTGTCTTCCCTGTGAAATCATCAGAACTGGCTTCACTCTCTCTCTCCCCCCAAGGAGCTCAATGGGCTTGGTTTTTGCAAAACTACTTCTTAAAGGGGAGAAAATAGACCAGCAGTGTTAATTAAAAAGCCATGGATTTTGTGTAGTGCACTGGAAGTGGTGTTGCTACACTGAAAAACACCAGCTTTCAAATAATAAACCACAAGTCACTGGAAACTTTCTCAGCATAAAGAAAAACAAAATACATCCAATGCAGAAATGGCAAACCATGAAAATACTTCAAAGCCCCTGATGTGTCTCATCAACAGGAGGAATGTGCTGCTATGGTCCAAGGAACTAGAAGCTGAGAGACTAATTTTTGGCTCCAGCCTACAAGCAGTAGTTTAGATGAAAGCTTACACTGCAAGAGGTAGATCTAACAGGTTTATGTTTAAGGAGCTTTTTACAGGATAGGAAATATTCATGTTCTGGGAGAGTGGCAACTGTTGGGCAAGATGGTCTTCAAGGTCCATTCCTACCCCTCAACATTCTATGATTCTATATGGATTATACAGGTGCCACAGATTTCATACAGAAATAGTGAACACAGAGAGACAGACCACAAACACACACTGAAAACCATCTGCCCTTAGTGCTTGGCTGATCTTTGCCCTTGGCTGATAGAAAAATAACTCTCTCTTATTTACCTATTTATATAATTACAAAATTTATTATGTATTTTATATCTATTACAACACACATTATTAATGACTATTATAACATAGTCATAAAATACGAGTAACATAAATTAATGTAACTATTTTTAATATAATTAAATATACAGATATAGTTAAATGTATTTATATAATTACATAATATTTAGTTACTGGTAAATTGTTAGAATTCATAGCAAGTACACAGAAGTACATGAATGTGTCACCTTACAAAGGTGCAGCATTTCACATACTCAGCCTCAATTTTCTGCTTTTGAATTAATCTGACAGGGGAAAAATGGCTGCATCTTACAGCAAGAGTAGAGCAACTGCATCTAGTCAGTCAGAAATCAAACTGGAACTTGAGCCCCCAGCAACTAAAAATAAAGCACAGAATAATTATGTCTGCAAAGCTTTCAAGAGTTTGAATAGGATATTAATACTTTCTATACAAAGAAACGGAAATGAAACAACTTTTTGGCTCAGGATGAGCTCTATTATCACTGAAACAATTTTTGTCTAGCTACAAGCATTACACCAGCCAATATAACTTCAAGACAAGTAGTTGTTATGTTAACAAGAGTGACTAAGATGCTTCACTTCCCCCAGCATCCTATCCTTCAACTGCTCTTCCCTATTTTCTCCCCTGGAAGAACCTCTTGTTCTCAGGGCTCTGGAATGAATATAGCACATACAAATGTATTAACATTTCAGTTACTGTATCCATCGCAGAGATTACATCCGAAGCAGTTACTGTGAATTAAACCCATAGTCTTGGCTAAAAATAAACAGAGTGTAGACAACCCTGTCACTGGAATAAAATTCAAGACTCAAATCTGCCAAACCATTCAGTGTTCACTCCTCTTGTCCCAGGCCTTCTCTATTCTATTTGGCTTTTTTAGCTTGTATGTAAGACACTGCCCACACTGGATATTCCCAGATATAGATCTCAATAAAATGGGTTCAGTCTGTGATCAAAACGGAAGTTTGGTTTTTTGGGAACCCAGTCACAAGCCAAACTCTGTTATAATTCCCTGGAGCTGGGTGTGTAACAGAGGCAAAGCTTTAAGGTGACAGTCTCCTCCTCCCCCCATTCCAGTACCTCTAACAATACCAGCTGCTGTGCCACCTGGGCACAGCTCCACCTTCCCAGTGCCCTGCTCACAACTGTCTCCTTGGGCTTTCCTCGCTGTCCCCACTCCCTCCTTGGCACCTTCACCCCGAATGTGGAGCCTGTGGGCTGGCAGAACACCACCTGTGAGTGCCAGTGGCCATCCCAGTTCTCCTCTGCGCCGCTGCTGGGAATGAATTCTGATGAGAGAACGTGTTACCCCTTTCTGAGCTCAGGAGGAAAAGGGAGGTAAGAGAAAAAGTGACATTTACAGAACATGGGAAACTTCTGTTTTGTAATTCCATTCTTAAGGCAGCACTTCCCAAGGGGGCAGAAATAGGTGCTGCTTTCCTCCAGAAATGCCTCTGGGGGAGGTTCTTTGTATGCAGTTCCTCCTACATGTGCCCACCTTGTACTCAGCACTTGGAGGCTACCAATTCATTATCAGCACACAGTAAGGATTTTGAAAGTAGCCACCAAACACCTTCCTAAGTAAGCTCACTTGTCATTTTCACTGGACTGATCTCTAAAGACGGGATTCAAGGGACATTTTGCCTGTCACTGAGGAAAAAGGTAGTGCTAGGACTGACACATCCCTAAGCACTGGATAACAAACACCCTCATGGGCCAACCTGCTGGAAGCAGATGAGCTGGGACAGCACTCGATCACTTTGCAATGCTTTTAATACTGCATTACTTATACACATCCAACATTTACCTGAATTCCATCCCTGCTTCTGGAGTGAAAGGTTTTTCTTTGTTCTGTGAAATCAATATAATCCCAACCCTGCTCATGCCCTTCTGCTTGTCTAACCTGAGAGAAGCAGAGAGATAAATTCCCCATATTTCTTCAACACATCTCTTTTCCCCTTGCAGACAGATTTTCCCTTGTATTTAGATCTCCATAAATGAATAAAAGATCCGCTGACCAGCTTCAGCCTAATTGTCATCGTTCCCACTCTGCCTCCCTGGCAGTAAGACTCCAATCTTTTTTACTGAAGTGCCAAGCTGTTTTGGCAAGCTGTGTTAATTGCCCACCGTAATGCCTAAATATTCTGATACCTAAAGGGAGGATAAAACAGGGATTAGTAGCAAAACACTACAAGAATTAAAGCAGCACATACAGAAGAGCTTACAAAGCACTCAAAACCTTAGACTGCAAACAGCAGGCTCCACCTACAAAGTCAACAAACTTAAATGCAGTAGCCAAAGGCTTCTCCCTCTGATCTATAATTTGGCAACAGCAATAGTATTTCCTTGTTTAGAAAAAGGTTATTTTTTTAAAATTCCCATCCTTAAACTTTTGTGCTCTGAGAACAGATGGCAAACCATGTGTCCTGAAAGAAAACAAGACAGAGATTAGAAAACAAGATTTCTCCTTTAAAAACAGGAATCATTCACCAGACTCTGGAAGCCACAGCACTGCAATCTCTTGGTAAAGGGGCCTCAAGGTAACCAGCTATCTCCCAAGAACTAGAGTAACAAAGGGAAGAATAAGAAGTATTTTGAAGACCTCAGCCACCTCTCTGGCACTGCTTACTACTTCTGTACTGCTGTCTCAGAGTTTTGGAGACACTGCTTTCAATACTCTGATCTCTGAAGTTTAGCTCTCCCCAGAAGCACAGCAACCATCAGGTTTGTACTTTTATTTTAATTCTGGATCTCTGAGGGAGCCATTTTATTTCTCTCTTAGCCAGGTAGGTAAGGACATAACAGGTATGCAAGACTGTAGGGAAATTCCAAGAAGCAGTGCCTACTGCTCTCCATCAAAATGGTAACAGGATGCAGGCAATCCTCCCGAGATGCCCCGTGCAAGGAACCCACTGTGAGAGCCCAGGCTGGTCATGCAGACAGAGCTCCACCCATGCAGCCTCCCACCCCCACAGCGCTGACCCAGCAGCAGGAGGCACCCCAGAGGGTTCTGTTCCCAGCCTTCAGAGCAGCACACACCCCCAGGTAACTTGGTATCATCTCCCAAGAACAGAACAACTGAGTATGGATTGGACAACTGTGGGCATTTCATTGTAGGAGAGTCCAATAAGAGACTCTCTTACAATAAGGCTTTTATTCAACGCATGACAACAAAACAAAGCCAGCGTTTAGGTACTCAAGTCACAGTTAGGATCATTTCACTGCATGCTTTGCTGGGCCACATAAGCAGCAGGCCCTGCCTTGCTGCCTGAGGTGCAGCATGCGTTACTCTGACAGCGGAACTGATCAGGAAGAGCCACACTGGCAGTGTATTATACCTCTGTGAACTCCTGCTAACATTTAAATTGCTGTGTTTTGGTGATGATGAATTCGTTCAGTAGGAATTTATAACAAGTACAGACCAGAATGACTTATTTGGATAAATCTTTTGTGCACGAGCTTCTGTAATTTTGTTATATCTGACTGAAAAAAACCCAGAAACATTTCAAGACTTAGATAAATTAATTATCTAATCCAGTTGAACCTCCTTCTTCCAATTATTTCTTATATTGAGAGAGTGGATTATTATAATAGAATTGGACATAATGAAGTTTGTAAAATGAGAAACTGAAATGAATTAAAAACCACTGATTTTCTCCTCTACAGATGGATTTTCTCTTGACATCCCTTTCACTTTTTTCACTATCTTTGCAGGATCACTAAATACCATATTCAGAAGGCACCAGGCATCTCCGAAACAAAAGAAATTGATTTTTGTACTGACATTGCAATACAGTAGCAAAACTACCACTTTTGTTCACCCTCTTGTGTTTAATACTGTTGGAGGAGGGAGACTGGACCCTTCTCGCAGCTTTTTTATGTATCATCTGGGGAAAGTCACTTGTCCTGAGACTTACTATAAAGCAACACAAGTGATGCAATTAAAAAAATGTGTATAATTCACTTCTGTAAAGCCATTCAAGAATCAAGGTAAAGGCTAAGGCAAAATTGATTTTGCCACTGCAACCAGTTTTTTATTACTGCATATGTCAGCACCTTCGAAAGCAAATTTCATTTTTTCTGCCTTTATATATAAAGCTGTTTTGCTCTCCATAGTTCCTCCTGAGAGTCTGCATTCACCCCACCACTGCTGGGATGCCTTAACTGTTTCCTGCTGCAACTAAGCACCAGGAAATTATATTATCACCATGCTCATTTTTCCAACTCTTCCTGTAATCTGAGTTTATTCAGTACCCTGTTTCACATGCACACAAACAACAGAAGAGAAGAAAGCCACAGAGAACTTACTTCAGCTGAAGAACAGCAACATATAAACCAAAACCTTAAGGTGAAATCCCTTGTAAATGACACAAAGACACAAAGAATGAGCGACAAGCTTAATGTGATGTGGCAGGGCTGCACACTGGTGATTCACTGATGGCTGGAGAACAAGGGAAATGCTCTTACAGTGAACAGCAAGTTCTGAGCAAGACAGGAGAAGAGACTGCAAGAAAAACATGAAACTGTGGCCTGTTTGGAAGAGGGAGAGAGTAGAGGGAGACGGCAGGGAGTCAAAGCACTTAGTGTTTAGAAAGAGATTAGAATTTCTTCAGTATTTAACAAGTAAATGTCGTATAAATGTTCAACACTCTAGTTAGTTACTTTTATTTCCTTTAGCCAAGTAAGACACAAGAAAGGCCTGGCCTGTGCCACCTCCTGAAAAGCAAACTGGGACACAATGCACTGGAGTAAATTTTACGGGTAACCCGTGTCATTCATGTACCCCTGGCAGCCCATATTCCAGGTCCAAGGCAGTACTCTCTACATGTTACTCCAACCTGAATTACAGGAGAAGCTAAATAACATTCAGCAGGAGAAATAAATTACATTATTGGGCAGGTTGACAGTACAGCTATAGGAAGTATCCCAGGAAAAACTACTCCACCCAAATGTCACTGTGCACTGATCCAATATTTTACCCTGTTTTAATACATGATCCTGATCTGCCCACAGAGATTCAGGACCTAGAGAAACACTAACAATAGCACTAAGACAAAACGTTAAGTGCATCATCCAGAGCAGCATAATCTGAAAAACCCATTGTCAGGGCTCTGAAGATGAAGCACTTCCACTGAGGGGGAATTCCAGTGCAAGGGGCTGGGTGCTTCTGCTGAAGAGTGTAAATTTGACCTTCTACCACGGGACAGCTCCCAGCACTCCTGGAGCAATTGAAAGGTATCTTGGTATGCATAAGGATCACAACCTGTGAGACATTTCTGATATAGATTCTGCTAGAAAATCGTGTTCTGCTGTCCTAGATGCCTGGACACACTATTTTTACATTTGCTGCTGCTGGTATGTCAGGACAGTCTAGCGTGAATACGAGACACACACTGGCTTCTCCACAGTAAAGAACAGAAATCTTAATTCTCTGTTTCAGAAAACAGAATTGCTGGTTCAGAAGGCTATCTAATACCAGTCTTCTCTATGGAGGGAAAACACTGAAACAGAATCTTGTAAAGGAAAGCTCTCATATGCCAGCAGTCCTTAACAAGCTGAATTTGGGTGGTACATACGAGAGAAGGTGGAGAAAGTACTGAAGCAGATTTATAACTCTGCAGAAAGACTTTTAACTTTTTTTGCAGAAATATTTATGTATTTATTCTGTCCTGCACTGATACAGTACTTGTAGCTGAGAACCCTTCCTCAGAAGTTTAAGACTGACTATAAGAAACATTAAATAAGGCAATTTGTATGTTGAAGCTATGATTTAAAAAACTCAGACTATTGCAATGTTTTGAATTATTATGAAACAGAAAAGGTATTTTTTCATGCACTATTTCACACACTGAAGAGTGCAAGACAATTAATTCCAAACTGTCTTTATCAGCATAGAATTTTAATGAGAAACCTCATGTAAACCAATAATCTAAACGCGTACAGGAACCAACACTACAAATTCTGTTCATGCCAGTCTGAAGGGAAAAAAAAAAAAAAATCATCTGTTCTCTTTATCTCAGTGTGAACGAGAAAAGATGGCTATGAAGCACACCAGGCTGATCTACTCCAGAATTCACCTGGTTTCCTCCTTCCAGACAACTGCCCATGGGTACGTACCACTGTAATACCAGGGGCCTTCACAGCCTCAAGACTCTGCTCCAGAACACAGGACACAGCTCTCCTCTGCTTGATTTGGACTGACAAGCACACTACTCTGTTTTCTCAAAGCTGTCCCACAGTGGGATAAAACAAACAAACTAAATACCATGACAGGGGCATGACTTTTAATCTTTATATATCTGGAGTGTGCTCTTCTTTAAATTCTTTTCCTCTGTGAGCCTGTAAACATACACATTTTACTGTGGAAAGTGGAACAGATTCCACAGATAAGCATATTAGATGGAAGGCTCAGACAGTGAAAGCATAGGTAGCATGGATTATAAAATAGTGATTTTTGCATGGCTTATAAATGGACTATACTTAGGAGATTTTCATAAGAATAAGGCAGTACTATTCAAGAACCACCCTAACTACACACACCCATGTCCTACCCCAAAAATTTTTTATGTTATTTATTGAATAAAGACTGAATATAGAAATAGCAGCACAAGCAGAGCTTGGCAAGATCAAAGGTGATCAATAGAAGATGGGAACTTCAGATTTCAGAAGGTGAGTTCAGACAGGAAAAGACCTAACACTCAAGTGTCCAGGCACCCAGTGAAAACATAACCCAAATCTAGCCCTGCATGTTCCCCATGGATGAGTGTTTGAGCTATCTTGTTGAGATGACTCCTTACTCATCAGCATCTCTTCAGAAACACTCAGAGCAAACAAGGGTTTTTTTATATCTTCCTGATCAATTACCCTTTAAACTTAATTTAAAGAAACTCAGCAGGTCAAATAACAAGTTTCAACCTCACCTCTTTTACTGAGACCTTGTTTAAGAATAGAAATGGAATTAATTTGCTTCTGGTTACATACATCCATGACTACAGCTCCTCACATATACACTACTTATTTCCTTAATAAAGCAAGTCTTAGCAGAAGCATTTTTTCCCCCAGTACTCACAGTGGAATACTTCAGCACTACTGATGTTCTACCGTGACCTTATGTAATTACAAATTGGAATGGACAGCTACTGAACGACATCAAACTGAGAAAGATTTCTGTGCTCTTTAGAAATGAAAGCAGATATTCAAGATGTTGCTGAATTTTTACAGCAGTCTGTAGTTAAGAACGAAATTTCATGACCGTAAGTGTAGCTGAAATTTCTTCTAAGGGAGTAAAGCAGCACAGAAAACAGAGCCTCTTACAGTATATTCAGATCAGCTCAATTGGGAAAACTTCCTTTTTAAATGTTTCAACTTAAAGAAATCTAAAAGCCAAATTACCTTGGAAGGCCTGTAGTGCTTGTACAACAGATTCATGTATCTCAGAATGAATACATTAGCAATGAAGTCACAGAACGCTTGCATCAGTTTTCCTGCAACATTTCATAGTATATTAAGTAATTGGTAGCACAGAGCAAAGCAGAAATTTATTTACAGAAAGCCAGAAATAATGCACCAAAGTCTGTATTACATGTACATTTTAGAAGTTCAATGGATTGTGGAAGCACCACCCAGTAAACACAGCACATTCAGTGCACCTCAAATACAGGAGCTAAAAATGGAAATCAACGGCATGAGGTGAAAAACATGACTCACAAACCCCCAAGAACAGCCTGTGAGTTGTGAGTCCTCACAAAACTTACGAGTTAGAAAAGGGAACATTAGGAAGAAAATAAACAAAAAGTATAAACACATGCCAGTCCCCTCCACTAAACCACAAGGAACTCAAGAGCTGGCCGGCACACAATAATGGAGGGAAGCTCTGCAGGGCTTCAGCTGGGCAGCTGCCAGGGAAGGCAGGCACACGCACATTAAGCCATGAAGCTGCAGGGAGAGCACAGTGAAAACTGCAGGAAAAAAGATCAGGCATTAGAAAGAAGACAGACAGACTGACTTCTTGATTAAAGACCTGAACAGGAACATGAGTAACAGAGGATGAACATCAGTGACATGATTCAGGAAGAGAATTCAATTTCTTCTCATTCCATTAGGGAAAGTAGCACTTTGAAAAAAGAGTGTAAGGAATTGAAAAGGTAAAATAAAATACTACTATCTGGGACAAGAAGGAACAATTACTCAAGTGTTAACCATGAGCAGATTGCCAATCTATAATTTCAGCTTGTAGGCTCTTGGTATACATGAGAAATACTCCTGTAGTGGACCAGCATCTCTCTACAGGATTGGACTGCTTCCTTCTCTCCCCCCATCAACCCCAAGGAATGAACTCTGGTGTCAGTTTAAACCCATGTCACTGCAGGATCCAAGGGTATCAGTAAACAGCCAGCACTGACAGGCATCCTTGGCTCCTGTTTCTGCCTTTACCGCCCTGCTGGAAGCTCTCTTCTCTCTTCCTGCAGCTCCTGGTGCTGGTCCTTTTGGGCTGTGTCAGGACACAGAACTGGATCAGCAACAATGCAGTGGAGCAGGGGAGCTCAGCTGAAAAGCAGCATTCCAAAGAACACCGGCAGTAAATGGCAGATGTCATTTTGGAGAAATGTTCTTTGTACCATGCTCATCTTTGAGCTGGCAATAAAGATCTCACCCGCAGCCACCTTTGCTTTAAATGCTGCTACAGTTTTGCCATTAGCGTCCAGCCTGAAAATTTAATAAAGCTACAGAATTTCATCTGAATTTTAAGCCCCCCCCTCGCCCCCCCACATGCAGACTCTGAGTTAGCTGTTACTCTGGCTTCCCAACAAAGGGTCCTAATTAATCAGTTTGCCAGTATGAAATGCATTGCATAATTGCTCAGAAATCAAGTTTCATTAACACTGGCATTAACTATTGAAAATTGGCAGAAATACCATTAGAAGATGAAACATCATTTAAATTAAATGCTTCATTTGTATTTTTCCCCTCAAAATTAATGCATAGGGAATGGGCATATGAATGTCAGAAATAATACTTCTTGCTGGTGAGGAAGAGAGTGAAAATGAATTTTCCACTGAATAAAACTCAATTACATTTATTTTGTTACATGTAATTTTAGAAAGGGAAATGAACACTTGACCCACTAGTTTTCAACATAAATGTAGGCACTTCTGAAAGAAATTTAAGTTGTTTTCAAGATTAAATTAGATATCTAACTTTGGATATCCCAGTTTGAAAAGCTCTACTTGCATTTATTATAGCATGATACAATATTTAGAAAAATATTTTACTGTAACCTTGCCAAATGACAGGTCCAAAATAAACAAAGTGAAGGGGTTTTTTTTCAGCATATAATGTTGGAATTTACTGCCTCATATTGCAGTGTTAACAAAAGATTGTGGAGGGAGATTGGGAATTCAGCCTTCCCAGTCGTTTTTATGAAAGGGAGGCTGGGAGGACCCACAAATATAAGAATATGGGAGCCAATTCCCTACAGAGAAATCAAAGAGCTTTGCAAAGTTGCTAAGGAACACAGGGGGATCCCATTTTTTTAGAAACTTATTAGAAGCCACCTTCTCCACCTACACGCTCGTTCTGCATGACATTAAAAACACTGTTAACTGCTTTCTTAGGCCAGCTGAATATATACTATGGGAGAGGCATTTGAAAAGACAATTAAAAACACTATCTGACTCTTATTCCAAAGATGTGGGTTGGCCAAATTCGACTGTTGAGCAATCAGCCGGAGAAGGTGAACTTCAAAAACCCTCAGACCAAACAAACACTGTACCTGAAGCTGCACTGCAGGATATATCCATTGCAGCAAAAACACCACTTGCTTCTTACCCTGATGACTCCATACCCACACAACATTTTTCTAACATCAAAGAGTGGACAAGAGTTTCATTAAATTCGTGGACAGGTTAAAGGTAACCCTGGAAAAACAAATAAAAAGTCCAGAGGGACGAAAGGAACTTTTGAGTAAACTTGCTGTGGCAAATGCTAATGAACAATGTAAGGCTATCCTAAGGGCTTTACCCCTGGACATGGAAGCCGCCATAGAGCAAATGGTGGAAGGCTGCATGAGCCATACGTCCACCGAAAACGCAGTTGCCCAAGCACTTGGAAAGGGCACTGCAGAAGGGGTATGTCTTGGTTTGAAAGACAGGTGTCTGCTAAGGAAGGCAGAAGCCTCCCTTGGAATGGCAGATGCGACCCCTCTTTCCTCTGAGTTATTATAATTTTGAACTCAAGGGGGCTTTTAGGCAAAGATGTGGGAAATAGGAATAACAGTTCTTTACTATTATATATATAACCAGTCAAACAAACAGCAATAACTACGGCAGTAGCAGCAAACAATCACAAACCCAGTCCCAGCCTTCTCAGCTGTCCGGCCCTTTCCCCTCGGGTGCAGTTCCGCTCGCAGCCGGCAGGGGCGCTGGCGGCTCCCGGTGAGCAGGGCAGGCTGCAGGGGGTGCTCCGGAGCGAGCTCGGGGAGCACGCGGCACCGGTGCCCTGGGATCCCGGGAAGGGATGGGACAAAGGCTTCACAAACCCCTGGGCAGCCGATCCCGGTGTCCGGCCGGACCCTCAGAACAGCAGGCTGGACCAGCAGGCCGGAGCGGCAGGGACGAGCACAAATCCCGGGTGGCAGATGAGGTGTATCCAAACAGAGAACCCCCCCCCCCCCAGGGGTTGGGGCAGGCAGGGCAAGCACGGCTACAGCGTAGCGAAGGCTCGAAGCAACGGCGGGGGCAGGGCGGCCACAGCCCAGCTCCCAGCAGGGCAGGGAAGGCGGGCTGGGGATCCCGGGGTTGCTCCGGCAGAAAGAAAAATGGCCGAAGGACAAGCAGCTTCTCTCTCTCTCTGAACACCCAGACCGACTGCCCACACACCCAGGTGAAACAAAAAGAGCAGCCAGGTCCTTTGTTTTTCTTAAGTACTCGGCCATTTGTTCCCCTAGCAACATGTATAGGGGGAAAATTCCTTTAACAGAAAAAAAACTAGGACTAAACTAAAACCCCAACAGGGTATCTGGTGCATTTGCAGCGGTGGCTTCAAAAGATAACATCCACTGTTTCAACTGCAGAGAATTTGGACACTTTATAAAGGACTGCCCAGAAAAGTCACCCACCCAGGACCGTTGCACTATCTACCAAAGGCCCCAGAGACAGCAGTGGTATCAACAGTGCCCGGGAAACTTCCAGCAGACTGTGGGACGGCACCACACTTTGACAACAAATCAAAAGCCATATCACTTCGACCAGTATGCAAAATCCACTGCCAAGTGTCAGGAGCAAGCAGGTGGATCTCGGAAGGCACCATCATCCCCGGAGATCCCAGCGTGCATGAAAGGGACCCGTGACACAGAGCGATACAGATGGGAACCCAGTGCCAGCTGGTAACCGCGCTATCCACTGACTTTGCAGATGAGTCTTTTTACCATATCCCCACAGGGAAGTACAGACTGCAAAACGGTCCATGGGACATTCTCATCCTAGGTGACACTTTTCATGGTCCAGAACAGATTTTCATATTACTGGAAATACAAACAGTACACCCTGGACAAGAGCTCTTTGTCCAGCTTTGCTGCACAGACCCACCCTTTTACCTTTCACGGGAAACACCGCTTGCACAAGCCTTTTTGCTTCCACAGGACTGCCCAGAACAGGCTCCACTCAATCCACCCATAATGTGGGCACAGGTTGTGGGCTCAAATAAGCCTACCATTGAGTGCGGCCTGCTCTGTAAGGGGGAGCAGATCTACCGACCAGGGATGCTGGACACTGGCGCAGATGTGACCATCATCACCCGCTCCAAGTGGCCAGCGAACGGGGAACTGCAGCCGGTGGCAGGCGTGATTTCTGGGATCGGTGGAGCCACAGGATCTATGCAGAGCAAGCGGAACGTCATCGTCGAAGGCCCCGAAGGCAAGCTAGCGACCATCCAGCCATTTGTGGTGAGGGCCCCCATCACCTTATGGGGCAGGGACCTCTTGACCCAATGGGGGGCTTCCTTATACATCCCCAGTAAGGATTTCTAACTGGGGCCACTGAGAGGCGCACACCACCTTCCATCCCTCGGCTCACCTGGAAACAAAAGGACCCAGTGTGGATCGAGCAGTGACCCCTTTCCAAGGCAAAGTTGTGTGCTCTAGAAGCCCTCGTGGAAGAACATCTTCCCAAAGGTCACATCATTGAGACCATCAGCCCTTGGAACTCCCCTGTCTTTGTGCTGAAAATGCCCGGCAAGGACAGGTGGAGGCTCCTCCACGACCTCCATAAGATCAATGAAGTCACTGAGGACACGGGTCCCCTCCAGCCCGGCCTGCCCTTGCCATCAATGCTGCCCAGAGAGCGGATGCTTGCCATCATAGATATAAAAGACTGCTTCTTCAACATCCCACTCCACCCTCAGGATGCCCCCTGGTTTGCTTTCTCCATCCCCTCCCTCAACAGAAAGGCCCCACTCAAAAGGTACCACTGGCTTGTCCTTCCCCAAGGCATGAAGAACAACCCGACCATCTGCCAGCTGTCTGTCGCCCACGTTCCGTCCCCCATCCAGAGCCTGTTCCTGGACGCAATCATTCACCACTATACAGATGACACCCTGATCTGTGCATCAGAGAAAACTTACTTGGACATGACTGTTAAAAGGACTATCGAAGCCACAGAGGAAGCAGGGTTTGAGATCCGTAAAGACAAAGTGCAGCACTCCAGCCCATGGACTTACTGGATTCCAGATCTGTGAGAGGACCATCGCACCCCAGCAACTCACCATCCAAGATGACCCAAAGACCCTAAGAGATTTACACAAGTTGTGTGGGTCCATCAATTGGCTATGTCCCCTATTAGGGATTATGACAGAGGACCTTTTCCCCCCCCTTCAGTCTTCTCCGCAGCAGCAAAGACCTGGACTCTCCATGCACCCTCATACCAGAAGCCCAAGATTCCATCACCAAAGTCCAGGAGGCCCTGTCTTCACGCCAAGCCCATCGCATCGAGCCCAGCCTGCCCCTCCAGTTTACCATTTTGGGTAAGGCCCCCCATTTCTACAGGTTAATCTTTCAGTGTGATCCTCAACTCAGAGACCCTTTACTAATACTTGAATGGATCTTTACAAGCAATCAGCCTACAAAAACAAAAACCACTCCTCAAGAAAGGATGGCACATCTAATAAAAAAGGCCAGAACTTGCCTCTGCTCTCTTGCAGGGTTGTGAGTTCACATGCATTTACTTGCCATTGACCACTGGGGATCTGGAGCATTTGCTCCAGACCAGTGAGAGCCTCCAGTTCACCCTGGATAGCTACCCAGGCCAAATTTCCATTCACGTGCCAGCATAAACTTTATCGCGATTCAGCCTTTAATTTGATGCCAAAATTAATCCAAAGTAGAACACCTCTCAAAGCTCTAACCGTTTTTACTGATGGCTCAGGGTCATCCCATAAGTCAGTAACGACTTGGAGGGATCCCAAGACTCAGAAGTGGGAGTCTGATGTCCAAGTAGTGGAAGGATCACCACAGATTGCTGAGCTAGCCGCTGTTGTCAGAGCCTTTGAGAAATTCAAAGACAAATCTGGTCACAGATTCAGCTTACGTTGCTGGCATAGCTATGAGGGCTGAACACACCTTTCTCAAGGAGGTCTCCAATTCAAATTTACACCAATTAATTTCTACATTAATTAATTTAATCTCCCACAGAAAGCAACCTTATCATATTATGCATGTAAGGTCACACAATGACCTCCCAGGAGCCGTTGCTGAAGGGAACAAGAAAGCAGGCACGCTAGAGCCATGTCAGCAGAGACTGCTAACATCCCTGACGTCTTCACTCAGGCGAAGTTATCACATGCATTTCATCATCAAAATGTACCTGCCCTCATCAGAATGTTCAAGCTCTAGAAAGATCAAGCGAGAGCAATTGTAGCAATGTGCCCAAACTGCCAAAATTACCAGATACCATCTATGGGTACCGGAGTTAACCCCTGGGGCCTGAACAGCTGCCAATTATGGCAGTCTGACATGACCCACTTCCCATCCTTCGGAATGTCTAAGTATGTGCACATGTCAGTTGACACATTTTCTGGGTCAGTGTTTGCATCAGCCCACGCAGGAGAAAATGCCACCCACACCACCAAGCATTTTCTCCTTGCATTTGCCACCCTGGGAGTCCCTGAACAAATAAAAACAGATAATGGGCCCACCTATGCCTCCTGCAAATTGAAAGATTTCTTCAACCAGTTGGGGGGTAAAACACATGAGGGGCATACCCACTAATCCCACAGGACAATCCATCGTAGAATGGACCTATCAGACCATCAAAGAGTCATCAATCAACAGCGGAGAGAAACAGAGATTATGTCTCCTGTTGGGAGACTCTGTAAGGCTCTCTACGTTATTAACTTCCTAAACTGTACATCATCTGAGCCTGACCCCCCAATACTCCGGCACTTGTCGAATTTGACCGGAGCTAAACTCACTGAAAAACCACAAGTGCTGATCAAAGACCCAGAAACACATCCGATTTCTGGACCTTTCCAGCTGATTACCTGGGGGAAAGGGGTATGCCTGTGTTTCACTACCATCCAGCCCAAAGTGGTTCCCAGGAAAAAACATCAAACCATACTTAGGCCCTGCACACACTGCCTCCACAAATAATAACCGAAATAGCTGAGTCTGACACATCCGGTCCAGATAACCAGAGAAGCTCAGCCTGGAGACAGAGGAAGCGTCGACTGTCAGAAAGAATCCACCGTCCTGTCACCAGGCCACAGACAAAATGCAGCTCCAAGAAGAACTCTACTTAAAAAATTGCAAACTACAGGCCAGACATTCATCGGGCCAACACTGTTATAAGTAACAAATTATTCCCCAGTTATCCCTAAAACCCCACTTACCTATATACCTACTTTCCTGTTCCCTCCCCTCCCTAGCCCTCGCTTACCTCCAACCAGAATATCCCAAACCCTCTACCCCTGCCAACAGTATTCATTAAAAAAAAAAAAAAAAACCAAAGAAAAGGGGAAATGGAAAGGGAGGAGGGAGGAAAAGTGAAGACAACCCTTCCCTTTCACCTCAAAGCTAACGAATTTTCATTTATATTCCCTATCAGAAGCCCCATCCCTATCTAAAGATGAGACCCATCTACCTTGGTGCTGCCCTCACTGCTGCCTGGACGCTCCGCACAGCGCCACAGGCCCTCAGCTGGGTTGTCCCACAGCCCAACCGTAATATCCGCATGACCCTAGCAAAGACGTTAAAACAAGACAACTTGTGCCTGTCCATGGGCAGCCTAGACAACCCACTGTCGACGTGCCTGGTAGGGATTCCTCTAGCAGCACATGAATACCCATATATAGGTAAGAAACCCAATCCGGTAGACATTTGGGACGAGTGGACCAAGAGTCTTCTGCAAGCACCAGAGGAACCCCAGGAATTGGACTTACTGGGGTCCTCCAAAGCTCACTACTGTGTGCAATTTTATTATAAACTATCTGGCCAACATTTGAATCACCTTGACCTTATTAGGTCTACCCATAAAAAAAATGTATCACCAACTAACAAAGTTTATAATTCTCCAAATTGGTCCAATTATACCAGTCATATGCCTTCTTCATCCTCACTCCATCCCAAAGTGTTGCCCCGGGGAGTGTTTCTTATTTGTGGAAACAGGACATGGGCCAGGATCCCCGCACACCTTCAAGGGGGTCCTTGTAGCCTTGGCCAGCTTACCACCCTCACCCCAAACATTACAATACTCCAAGGTTTAAAGAATAATTCAGCACACAAATTGGCACACCAAAAATGATCTTATATGGACTATGATGGTGTACTAGCTTGAAAACAAACTAGTGGGAGACACCAAGTCAGAATAACAATTTAATAGGGAAATTAAAGGAGGGGAAAAGAAAAAACAATAAAAGCAGATAACACTGGGTTAAACTGACAGAGTCAGGATACAACCTGGCACCCTGTTACTCAGGGTGGTGGTAGCAGTCTGGTAGAATGGTGGCTGCAGTCCTCCTGAAGTGGCGATCCTGTAGAAAAAGGGTCTGCTCCTCCTCAGAAGGTCTAGTGGTGGCTGTGTAGCTCCTGTCCTCTGGAAATCCAGTGGAAAGGGTTGTCTCTGGTGTTCAGTCTCAGATTATATCCATGATGGGATGCTTGGTTCTTCCCTCTGGGTGGAGCATCTCACAATGGGGTAATGAGTCATGAGGCCAAGTGTTGATTAGGCTCATTAGCAGAAGATAGTCCAGAGGGAGTTATCTCTGAGTCAGGCGGCAGGACAATGATGGGCAATTAACAGAAAGATAGTCTGGGGGGAGGAGGCAAGGAAACACTGCCCCACCTGATTTCAACAGCTCATGAGGATGGCAATAGAATATACTGCAACCCAGGACAGATGGAAATTGTGATTCTCAAGTTGTTAACTGGAGTAAAGGAAAAGGGTAGCAGTCTCCCTCCTTCTACCTTGGGTAGCCGCTGCTAAAGCCCTTGGTGAGCTAAATCACCTGGGGTGTTGGCTTAGCAAGCAGGCCAATGCAACATCTGCCACCCTTAGCGATCTCCTCCGAGATGAAGAGACCACCAGACACGTGACACTGCAAAAACAGGCAGCCATTGACTTCCTGCTCCTAGCCCGTGGACATGGCTATCAAGATTTTGAAGGCATGTGCTGTTTTGATTTAACATCATGTAGTGACTCCATCTCAAAGAACATCCAGCTGCTAAAAGATCAAGTCCACCAAATCAAGACAGAAGAAAAAAATCACAGATGGTCTCAACAACTTTCTCGGTCAATAGGGACTCCAAGGGTGGGCACTTTCTTTAGTCAAGGGCACTTTGTGGATTTTCATTGTAATTCTTATTGTATTGCTTAGTTTTTGTGTTTGTTACGCTGCTTTAAAAAGGCTGTTGGGGAGAGGCGTTCTTGGTAAAAAAAGAAGGGGGAGTTGTGGAGGGCTGTGAGCCCTTGGCACAGGAGCCCTCTGCACTCCCTTGGAGGAGAGAGGCCTGAGGGCAAAAAGACTGTCCCCAGAGGTAAACAACCTTCCTCTGGGTCATGGTTACAAAGTGAACCACCCCCAGCATGCCTTGTTTTTATATGGTAATAACCTGTACCCAGTTGGCTAGTTGGTTTCTACCCCACCCCCTGCCTTTCCCATAAAAAGCCCCTGTTTCTGCCCCTGACCAGGGAGCCTTTGTCCCTGGCCTTCCCTTCACAGGGGCTGCTGGACAATAAAAGCTACCTCTGTGGAACTGCCAAACGAGGCTCCTGTCTCTCTGTCCCCGAGTTCACCTTAGGTGATTTCACAAAGCTGAATCACAAGAGCTGGAATCACTTGTCGCTGAGAAATCGCTACACTTGCTGAAATCCCCTGCTGCCCAGGGAGGCCTGCCACCGCTCCTGGAAGAGTTGTTCTTTGCAGCACGCTCTCTCTAGGAAGGTCGCAGCACACCGGTGCTGACCAGCATCAGACCCCCTGCGATAAAAGATGTGTGTTAAAAAGGAGAAATTCTAATGGAGAATGGATTGTCTCACATTAACAGACTCAAATCCCCTCACTCGTAAGTAACTTCTTTCAGGGATATCTTCCTGCTTTCCAGCAAAGAATCACGTTATGTGTGCCCTGCTCCTACACAGATTCTCTCTGAATTTGCTGCTGCAAGTTTCACAAGCAGCGAGTCAGATACCCCTCTCCATAGTCAGAGCTAAATGCGGAAATTTTCAGGATTAAACAGCAATGTCCAGCAACTACAGTCAGGCTAAGCTGTGCTAGGAGAAGGCAAAAACACTGGGAATTGCATCCCCAAATACCTTCTGACCACCAAGAATAACGTCTGGTGTCCTCAAAGGACCACAGCTGCTCGTACTGTGTCCCCTCAGTGGCACCAAGGGTTTCCTTCAAGCTGAACCTCTGCACAGCAGGACTGGGAATGCTCCTGAGGCCCTGCTCATAGCTGTCCTGTCCTAACCTGACCAGGGGTTCTGTGGGGTTGAGCCCAGCTGGCAGCAACTGCAGCCGGGGCACTGTGCTCCAGTAATCAGCCAAGGAAATGACATTTTGCTTTGCAGTTACACAGGCTCCCTTGGCTTGGTTTGCTTTGTTTTTTCCTACAGGAGGAGAAAGGGAGGAATTTACTGTAGGAAACCACCTACACTACTCTTAGGCAATGCATGTAAAAGCAATTAGATGCAATGTTAGTAAATGCTACTTATACTGAATGTTATTAAAATCTTAATAAAAACCTCAGTATCCAAATCAAATAATGGTGAAATTAATACACCAATAAGTTAGCTTCAGTGTTTAAATTAAATGAAATTACTTAGATCCAAGGATTAATACCATGACTAATCAAGCTTTTAAATACAAATGGTAACAAATGGCTAGTTATATATTCAGCTAAAGAATTTAATTTGTCTTCGTCACAACTCAGTTTAGGGGCTTATTAAATAACCTAAAACTGAAGGCTAAGTCTAAGTCACAATATCAAAAGCAGCTCCTTCATGTAACTTAGAATTTTGGGCCGGAGAGAAAAGTCTTTCTCCCCCAGCAGAAGGCAAAAGGTTTTAACAGTAATCTCTAAAAAGAGAAATTGTTGTAACCTTTGCGACTTCTAATGGCAGGACATACCTTAATGGGAACTTTCATGACACATTCTCAATGGGCACTTTTGCCTATTTTCCCTCATCAGTCTGAAGCCAGCTTTAAACTCTTGTGACTCTTGCCTGTCCCCCACACTCAAGTGCTAGTGCTCACACACGCACAACTATGGATTCCTACCATAAAGCTGGTAACCAAGAAAGAGCTGGACTCGCTCTCACTGTTTAGATTTCTAAAGTTAAATAAAATAACTATGAAATAGAAACAGCACAAAACCTCTTCCTGAACCACTGACCTCTCACAGGCTTCCTGCCTGAGAGCACAAACTAGGGTTATAAAACATATTCTCCTGGCAGAGAGCTTTCTGCTCGAAGTCTTTTTCCCATGAGGGACACAGGCCAAATACTCAGGAAGAAAATTTCTAAACATCACCACTACTTCCACCTAAGGCAGCTGTATTTTGCAAGATTATGAAGTTTACCACATTCCCTTAAGATTTTTCACTACTACAGAAGGCAACAAGGGAATTTTTCTGTTGTCAAAGTCAACTTGCTCTCAATGATACCAATGGCTTCAGGGAAATCTGTTAAAATGCTACTCTGGAACCACAGAGCTTGGTACAAAGTTGAACTGGTGTCCAGGTTGGCTACTGTATTTCTCAGATGTCTCCAAAGCACATTCATCAGCATCTTTCTTCCTTAGAGTTGATTTTTGGCAGTTCCACATAGGAAAGTGGATAGCTCACACTATTTGATAGTACAACTATTTGTTGAAAAACCCATCAAAATGAAAATAACATGGAAAATACAACCAGTGGGTCAAATTACGGAAACTCAGGCGCAACTTCCACCTTAGAATCTCTAGCCACTAGTAGAGACATCCACAAAAATTACTCCTGTCACTGCCATTTGAAAGCAAAATCCAAACCCATAAACTATCAATTTCAACAAGTTTCCCAAAAGGTCTGAATATGTATGGTACAAAATGAGCTTTTCAAAAATCCTCTAACTATGTATTTATATCATGGGAGCTGTTTTGCTTTATGTCACATCAAATAAAGAAGAAAATACCAAATAAGTAAAGCAGTTTCCACTAGTGGTATGAAGTTGGCAGCTGTGTGAATAGAAAAAAACCACAACTGGGCTCCTTTCTGTAACACTACAATACTGTTTGCAGAGTGTCTTGTAGGTTTTGTATCAACAAAACCACTAACAAACAATTAATATTTGAATAAGTACCTCCCTTCCTGCCTACCCAGAGAAAGGGGGAGCTTCAACATTAACAACTGCAACAACAGCTTCACAGAAAGGCAAACTGATCACTGAGGCTCAGCCAAGCCAGAAGTACAATCCTGGGGCTTTGTCTGTTTTTATAAAAATGCACCATCAGTGAGAATGGAGAAAAAGAAAAAGCAAAAGCAATACTGGAACTAACACCCTGTATTAAATATAAGCCATGGAAGCTCTGTTTCATCTGATATCTCTTACTGTATTGAGTACACGAAGTGTAACATTCTAACTCACTAATTTTTTGTGGCTTTCAGGAGAGCACTTGGAAGCTCACAAGACCGAGCTGGATTCTCAAGCTGAGTCACTGAGGTTTCCTGTCCCGGCTCCATGTTCTGCAGACAGATGTGTGACTGTCGCTACCACACTACAGATCAATGACTGCCAAGTTCCAAAGGACACAAACAGGTGAGAAACATTTACAGAAAAAAGGTGAAAACATGATGATGCATTTCCTGCCCTTAATACACCATTAAGTACCAGAACTGAAAACCAAAGTCTAATACACAGTCACATGGGAAGGGGACAAGAGTAAGTAAAAATGATAGATACGGGACAGGAAAGAGTGAAGTAGGAGTCACTGGTCAAGCAGATCTAGGAGGCTGGAATTCTGGAGGGTTTAAGTCAGTTTAAAATATAAAGACATAAAAATAACATAATTATAAACACAGGTCACCTCCCTTTTAGCACCCTGGATATTTCATGGACTGCTCTATGCAAGCAATGATATGCATTTAGAAGTAGGAAAGCATTTACTTGAAATTTATGTCTGACAATGTGATCTGGATTTGAACTTTCTACGAATCATGCCAAAGGACACTGGAACCATATGGTAACAAGCTGGGTTTGTACATCTGCTGGCTTCTGCATGTCAAGTATTCCAAATAATTTTCCTTGTGTCTCTTCATCACACACAAAATTAATGTAAACAAGAAATTCAACTGGTGTTAACACCACCTGTCATAGATCCAAAGTTGCCCAGTGGAGAGTTGGTACATTGCTTCTATTTCTCATTACGTGTCCCTCCACTGCAAGGACTCGTTCACATATTATTTTATAAATAAATAAGCAGTGCCTGATTTCATATAATGATCTTGCAGTCAATTTTAAACTGACATTGGTCAGTATAGGATAATAAACCCAGGACTCTCAGATTCATGCGCAGCCAGAGGCAAAGGACTTGCTGGGATAGTAAAGGTCATAGGCCAAACCAATTAGTTTTTTGAAAACTGCAAAATAACACAAGCCAAGAAGGAATCACCAAACACAAACAGATTTTTCATATATGGCTTAGCATCCAAAACTGAACAAAAAATCTGTATTTCACAAGAGATTTTTCCCTCCTTAGAAGGGAGCACACCAGTTACCAGCTGTAACTCAGTAATGTCGCTTATTTTCTAAACAACATCATCAGCTGGATGAGCCAGTAAGACTGGCTGTATAACAACCATGGGAATAAGGAGTTTGGAATTACAGGAATTCTTGTTTTATAGAGCTGGTTATCTACATCACGGAAACTCTTCAAGCCCTGTCATCTTATGCATGTAAGAACTGGAGCCTGTTAAAGCAATGAGCTGACAAAAACGGCAGGACCCTGAGTTAGCAACATTTTTTTTTATATAAAGAGATTAAAACCATGCAGTTGTGAACATCTTACAGGCTGAGAAAACAAACCAATCTCCGTTTTGAAAACATGGATTTTGGACAAAAGCTGCTACCCCAAACAACAGTTTTTTCACATAAAAATGTCTCCAGTGTTTTCCCATTTTCTGTTCTTGCTAGAATGCAGAAAAACTCTAAAAGTTCCTTTTGAGTTTTAGGACTTGAATGTTTTAGTGCTGAACCTCCTATAGGAGACACTCACAAAAGCATTCCCTTAAACAGGAGCAGGGAAAGACTCAGAGGCAACAGAAAAAAGGGCCGGGAGCAGTGTATTTTTAATAATAAAAAGGTTACAGAGTTAGGGGGTAAGTGTGCAAAATCCAAAGTATTTTTTTAAACTGCAGGCTGTCAAATCTGATTAAAAAACTTTGCATCCCATTTGTGAAAATGCATGTGCTTGTAAACCACTCCGCAGTTTCCCTGGAGGTGTTGTGCCAGTGCTGGGGTGCCCTGGGTTTGAAGGCTGCAGAGAGAAACGTCCCAGCTGCAATGTTATCCCTCAGAGCACCACAGCAGGCCAGGGGGTGCCTTCAGGGACACAGCTCGCTGAGCTCCTGGGCAGGATCAGCACCACACTGACAGCACACAGCCCTGGGACACCAGGCCTGGCCTTCACACAGGAATAAACCCCAGGAAACTTACAATCAATCCAACCTGAACGCAAACCTCAGCAATTACACTCCACTGCAATGATAAATAAAAGCCCAAACAAACCAACTTGCAGCTCAAACAGCTGACATGAAGGTGTGGGGTGTTTTCTACCCTTTTGAGGATCAAATGCTGTACATGGGTGGAGGCTCAGAAAGCAGTGCTGTGCATCCGAGTGAAGTGAAAAATTATGGAATCAACAGTTCTGGTGTGGATGTTCCCAAAGTGTGATGCACATACAAACAAGAACTTGAAAGGAAATTTCTGAGAACAATCAAGAGAGATGGTGGGATGCCTCCAGGTTTAGCCCCAGGCTGACTGAAGGCAAATACATGCTTCTCCCTGCAGACTGCAATGCTGCCTCAGAACTGCCATCATGATCCCTCTACTGCTGAAATTAAATTTATCTGGACTTCAAAAGCTGGTGTGAATCCTGTCCCAGTTTGATCTCTGTTATAGAACAGAACCATGGGGTAGATAAAAAGCATCAGTTAGTGATACATAATTATTTAAGCACCTTTTTTTCAACTTTCTAACTGAATATGGACTCATTTTCTGTTGTGGGCAGAGCACATTCTGATGCACAATGAATTCTGCATAATGCACACCGTTTCCTCCTCAGCCAGAACAAGTATTTCTTGCAGAGTAATACCAATTTTGGTCTTTGGATCCTGTTTACATTAATTATTATACTGACATCAACAATTCAGTGAACACGTCTGTTGTAAATACTGTCTAAAATTAATGAACACTGTTAAAGTAGTGATTTAGTAACAACAGAGTTTTCAGTTCTGTGGAAAGACTGCTGTGTTAAAAAAAAGCATTTGAAAGCCTTTATCCAAACACTTTGCACGTATAGTAAAAAGGCATAAACATTTTTGTCTTATTTGACATTTCAAGGATATTCCCAAGATTTGTAATAACAGTAAACCAGGTGGAACAAATCTCTGAAGAGTATAAAACAGAATATCCAATCTTTTCTAATTACTTTCCAAAATCTTTATGTGTATTGCACATCTGCCTCCTCCCTGCAAGCTGAATTTCCCCCCCAGTAAGCCTTGAAACAGTTGTTGCATTCTCTGACTACTAAGGAACGTGACATCTGGATCCCAAGGCAGCCAGATGGCAGCTCCTCATTGAGGACACACAATTTCCCTTCTCCTCTGACCTGCTGCAATCCGTGATGCCAGCACCAGGGAGAAAGGATGTTCTGCTCTTCCATCTCTTTCAGTTCTCATTTCTGTTCTTATGCCTGAGGAAAGCCAAATCCTCCGCTGATTCTCTGCTCCACACACTGGTCTACTGCTCAGAATGCTGGATAAATTCTAATGCAAAAGAGTGGAAATTCAGAAATATAAAACCCAGGGAAATAAGACCAGGTTTCCGGTACTTAAAACCTTTCATCCCTCACATTCACATGTGAAATAAGTATTTTTCAGGAGAAAATAATTATACTCATTAAAGGACATTTTTCTTTTAGAGAAAACAGGACTACCCACGACTGTAAGGCTGCAGAATGAAGTTTAGAAAAGATTGTGAGTCAACAGGTATATGTACCTACTTGTGTACACATACTAACCAGCAAAGCTATCAATATGGCTTTAAAATATTTTCCATCATCTCTTCTGCATCAAGTTGGTCTCAAAATAATTCCTTTTAAACTCAATCTTTCATATACATAGCCCCAAACCAAAATATTTCTTCTCAGAATGCTTGAGATCTAATTCAGCTGGTTTGAAGACATCTAATATGTTCAGAAGGTATTTTCCATTTTCATACACTAAGGGCATCATTTTCTTGCCACTGCTGCTATTAGAAAAGCTACTGTTTAGAACTTCAATTTGTATAACCTCCATGTAGAGTGTTCTGGTTAGACTGAGAAAAAGAGCCAGAAGATAATGAAAGAAGTGAATGTTGAACATGTGCAGTAAGTTTTGGTGAGACCATCAGCATAATCACTTGACTTACAACAACATGGGTAGAACAGCATTCTTTCAAGTATTTTCAACACACCTTACTTCTAAAACCTGAAAAAACACCCCAAACCCCCATCCCTGTTCTAGAGTATAAAAGTGCTGGGTACATCCTCTTAATGAAGAAGAAATCCTGTAAATCAAACAGACTTATGAATAGGAAAAAAAAGTTCTGATTCCTCAGCAGAAACAGAAGCAAGTTCTTCACCTTTTCCAATGTGAAGGAAATTAATTTTCTGTTAGGCCAGGCTGAACTACTTTAGCTGTTAGACTCAAATAAGAGCAGAAGTCACTGAGGTTCCCCTCAGTCCTCTCCTGCTCTCATTAAAGTAGGAAATCAGAAGGGTGATGATGTAAGGTAAGGGTAAGAGTTTGAGAAAGCATTTTTATGATGCAGCAACTTGACCAAATTCAGATATAGTGGTTACTGAGTGCAAAAATCAAACCCAACAAATTTTAAAAAACACATTAATGGGTGGAACATCTAAGCATCTTGCACTGCAGTAACTGCATTGACTGTAAAAGAATTGCAGTTAAAACCAGCAGATATGTTGGGAATTTTGGCCATGAGTCACATCAAAATAATTTAAGCACATCAGTAAAGAACACAGTAGTCTTTTACACCACAGCAGGGAATCGTAACTTATACAGCTACTCCTACATAATGAATGAGTGAATGAGAGAGTTGAACAGTTACATTTTCAAAGGGGTAGGCTATTCAAGGTATTTTACCTTGAATACCAAAGTTGGGAAAAATGAAGGAAAAAAATCAAGAATAAAAGGAGAGTAAAATGAAAGGCTATTAATTGGTGGAACTCTGTACTGAAAGTCTGTCCAAACAAAACATGTATACCCTGACACTGCCAAGCATGGTGCAGGTTGTGATTCATTAGTTGTACTCAGAAGGCAGCAGGGAAAGAAGTGCCTGATACGCTGAGCTTCAACTTCATGTATGTAACAGAACACATACTGCAGATGTTTTCAAGCACTGTTAAAACTGAAAGCAAGATCCAAACAGAAAGTAACAGAATTAATTTTAGTAAGACACATTACTAAATTTTCTTGAAAAACATGACATTGGAACATTATTAAGAAACAGGGCTGCCTGCTAGATAAGCTACTAAGTATTAATTAGGATACCAAAAAAATATAATTAGAGAATAATTTATACTAATTCAGCAACAATTTGAAAAAAACTGCAATGAGGAGATCAAAATTCTGATTATACCAATAATCAGAAGTGGATGTAACATTTGACTCAAGGTGCGGATAAATATGCTGCTAGCAAAAATTTTTCCTGCTTCTCTCTAGTCCCATGAGATGCTTTTCTCTCTCACGGAAGATATTAGCAGAGTTCTATAAACTATGAACACCTGCGACCTTGCAGAGCTTTGTTCATGGTACATTTTGACAATGGATGTTTAGGATTTTAGCCATTCACCCCAAGGGGTGGCTGATCCTTTGACCAATTAGACTATGAAGAAAAAAGTCTATGAAAGAGTTTGTAAAATAATTAAATAAATCAATCTTGCTGCACAATTCCTGCCTGCTGGATCTCTCTTCTCCTCCCTACCACTGCAGGATACCACAGTATCAAAGTATTTTTAACAGTGTCACTGCAGTGCTACTGAAAAGCTCCTGTCACCAGTGCCCAATGAAAGGCAACAGAATCTGGGGAGAAGAGAAGCGAGCAACAACAGACAGAAAGAACACTAGCAGAGCCTATGAAAGGCAAGAAACAGATGAATGGTATCCACTGAGCAGGTAACAGAACCACCACTGTTACACTGCAAAGCAGCACAAACTGCTACAAGAATGAAGAATGGGAAAGTTCAAAGACAGGATGATGCACCAATACAGCTTCCTGAACAGCAACAGTGGCAAAGTTGCTTTCTGTACTCATGAAGCTGTGAGAAACTGGAGGGCAGCCAGGTTCCTGGAAAAGATCGATGCATATTCCGGGACCTGAGAAAGAGTACTGAAAGAAACATACAACTACAAATCAATCTCATTGATACTGCATGAAAGCAAGGTCATTATTCTGAAAAGGACTCAAAGATTAAAAAAACAACTCAGAATATCAATGTGAATTGATATGACATACACTTGGACAATGCACAAGGGACAAACCTCAAGAGCATGAACAGTCATGTTCAAATATTTCAGTAATCATCTCGTTTGTTGACTCCACTAAACCCTTTGACTCATGATTGGCTATGGCTGACAACGCTTGAAATGGGTTTTCTATCACTCTTCGAGAAGCTAAGGTGTAGAACTTAACACAATCAAAGTTGCTGTGCCAGAAGTGAGAATAACCTAAGAGTGGCTCTCCAACAAGAAAGGTGACAGGAAAAGGGGAGATGGTACATGCTACCCCCTATTCTGGTGGAGACAGCACAGACAAGAGCATCAGAAGATCCGAGAGGAGGCCTGTGACCTTACACACCCAGACTGCAACACCAACGCCCAGCTGGCCTGAGGATCCACGGAACACAACATGGAACATTGCACTGCATGGTGCAGATTGCCAGAGGAGCTCTGAGGAGGCAGGAGGGGCACAAGGAGTTGGGAGGGGACACAGTGGTACAGCTGACCCCAGGAGACCCACGGGATAGCCCAGACCAATCCATATATCCCTTCATTCCAAGTGGCACTTCCAAGGTTGTTTTTAATTCATTATGTTCATCCCTATCAGAATTGTGCGAGGTATTTAGAACAAGCACAGTCCCAGCAGTACTATGGACTACTAACAGAATTCCTGTTAATGTTCATAGACAACCTTCTATTAGAGTACTCATTTGGCTGAGTTTTAACCATTCTTAGCATGGCTTTCCATTTACTTACACTGGACCAATAAGTTCTAACCTCATTTCCATCAGCATCTGGCATAGCTCCAATGAAGCCAAATTAAACACCCTGTTTTATGTGCCAGTGTAACAATGGAGCCATAAGACGACATCACATACAGCAAGAGTCCCAAGTGAAGCTATAAAGTAATTAATAACATGCTGTCACAATCACAGGGCTCAAGGTGAGAAGAAAAAACAGTAAGTTAATTGCTTCCTAATGATCTATTAATACGGTTTTTTATTTTGTTAGGTCTGCATTCAGAAACATATTTAAGCAATTACCTAGGTCCAAGTTGCTTAATAGGCTCATTAAATTCTGTGGGCCTCCTCTCTTATGGTCATTGATACCTATTCTTGATTTGGAACTAGGGACAAGCAGAGAGGTGAAGAAGGCAGCAGAGAGAAGGTTATGAAACTACAACACTTGAAGAACGCTTTTATTACGTGCTGAGTGCAAGACATTCAGCAATGTGAGCAAGTCATGGGTGCAGAGTGAAGCTCTGGTGGATCCCGACTACATTCTAGGAAGCACAGCTGCATCAAAGTCTAACACAAAATATCTAAGACAGGAAGTACTCAGCAAAGACATCTTCGTACTACAAAAAAATGCGTAATATAAATATGCATAACTTCCTTTCTTCTCAACCATGAACTCATGCAATCTGCCAACTATTGCAGATGGAAGTCTCATTTCCTAAGTATCCTGCAGCAACAATCTGAGAAGCTGATCTGATAAGAAAGCAGACAATAAAAAGAGCATCTTCAACCCCTAAAATGAAAATGCGCAAATGTGACAAGGCAAGTGTGAGACAAAAGAGCAAACATTAAGAGAATAAATAACTTTTATAAATAAAAAGCAACAAAACTGAATAAAGAGAGAAGGATGATTTAATTACATTTTTAGAACAAATGAGGGGATAAATGTGTGATAATAACACACCGCATGAATTGTTTGTGTTTTCACCTATTCTTCTAAAATAAATTTGCCTTCCTCTCTCTTACTGAAACATCCCTACTTCTGAGAATGCAGAAATTATACACATTATTTTGCAGGCAATGCTTAATCTAGTCCTGCAATTCAGAACAGCAGCCTCTGAGCCTGGCCAGCTGGGTGGCCTTTCTGCCCTGGAAACAAAGAGATTCAGCCCCTCCCAAATGGCTTTGTCCACAGAGATGGAAATGGAAAGCACCACCAAACACACTGATTCTATGGCTTTTTGAAACTCACATGCCACAAGGTTTAGGGGTACAGTGAACTGAAGATGGTTTTTTACTTCCATTGAGTGAGAGTTCAAGAAATGATCTGAGGATAGCAGAAAAGAACAGGTGAAGATGATGCTTTTTTAAGATGTCCTTCAGCATCCCCCACCTACAGTGTTTGGCAAGAGTAAAGTAGAGGGGACGGAAAACATCTCTGCTTTCTCCTTCATGGGATTAACTTTAAAACAGAAACAGGCACACAACAAATTTTCGGTTGTTCTGGATATTAACAAACCTTGTCCCTATAGGCTTATTTGGACCATTTACCTGGGAAATCTACTATATTTAATCAGAACAGTTTTAGGTAAGCATACCCTGCATTCTGTAACATTTATGTAGAAGATGCTCAACACTGAATGAAAAACTTTGTAGTTATCCTGGGAGTCAAAATCTCCTAAACCTGCCCCAGAACTGCTGTGTGACTACCTGACCTGTTTAACCTACACGTCCTCTGGCTCAGAACTCACAGCCAGGGCTACTGTCACACCTCAGCTGTGCTGGGAGAAGGATTTAATTAACCTTTAAGGGAAGCACTCCAATGCCCTGGAGAGAGAACCAGTGATGTTCCTGAACAACCCCACTGTAAAAGCAGGACATACTCTGTTTAGGCACCAAGGACAAAGGCCCTGACCTGAATGCTCACCCTCTAAACCAAATATGCACAGACCACCAAGTCCTTCCAACTTCTAAAGCAAATTGCTCCGGAGACACAAACCAAAAACTCAGATCTGGTGGCTATCAGAGCACCTATGAATGATTTGCTGGTCTCATAAATTAATTATTTTACTCTCTAAAAAAAAAAAACAGGGAGGGGATGGGAAAAAAGCAATGAAAGCAATCCCCAAGAAAAACTACAGATTCTGAAGTGTATTCTTGTGAAGAATGTTCAGGTTGTGGATGCAGCTTGGCCTTTGCAGAAAAGGCTTAATATAATCCTACAACTGAGGGCAATTTTTTCAGTAGAAAACTGTACCAATTTCTAATTTCCACTTAACTGTGTGAAAATACTCTAAGCTCTCTCAAGATATTCCAAGTTCCTACAGTTCAACAGAAATTCAGTATGTATTTTAACAGGTCAGTTGAGTGGGTAAGGATGCAGGATGCCAACAAATCACGGTTAGAAAACAAGCACGATCACAACATGTCTGTTTAAAATAAACCATCATAGTGAGTTCCCTCCCTCTTTTTGGAGTGGTATTTCAAGCCCTGGGGCCCCTAAGTGAATTGCTTTTGTAATAAATCTTATGTAAGCTGGGCTACAGAAGTGACTCAAACTCCTCTGACAGTACAAGGTGCAAAATGAGGATAGAGCTTTAGCATCAGAAGAGAAGTACTCTATCAGATGAAGGTCATGAGAGCCAATATCCTGCCTCCAGGAACAGCAATAAGCACTTCTAAGGTAAAACTGTTCTAACTGTCAACTATTTCTGGTTTAGGGACGTCATGACTTGGATGTTATTTCTATAAATGTAGCATCCCTTCACAGCCATCTCTTCCATTAACTCATTTCTTGAATTTATCCAAACTGTAGCATCCACAACAACTTTGATGGGGGTTCCACAGCTCGCTGACTGGCTGCATATAAGACCCTGGCCAGTTTGTGCTGAAACTGGCTCTTACCTTCACTGGATCCACCTCCTCCTACTGAGATAAGAGTACAAACACCTGATCCCAGTTTCCTCCCTTCTCTTGGTTTCATGCATCAGCACCAAATCCCCATTGAGTTCTCCTAGTTTATGGCCCAGGACTACATAACTCAGGAACCCAAGGACAGGAATATGCAATTCAGCTCTAGGACTTCAAGGAAAGGAGGCCGCACTGCATCAGGGATTTAAATCAGCCGCTGGCCACATGCTATAACCCCAGCAAAGTAACTGCTTTCACAGCCCTTGGGAGTGATCCTTCCTTCATCAGAAGCCCTGACTATTCGATACATTTATAATTAACTTTTGACCCATTACTCTGTTGATTTTGGTTTTCAGATTGCTTTGTGACAGACGAAATATGAACAAACCTCAGCTGTTTATCACAGAAGTCAACCATTTTTCTAATTATAAGACAGTTGTTAATTATTTATTTGATCAAGCTGCATGTTTGCATTCCTTTGTGTATTTGGGAGCTTTGATTTAAGAGACATTTAGCCCAAGAAAGTATGCAAGTCCTTCCGTGTTTTATCATTTACCAGGAAAACTCTGAACCTCTCCATGCAAAAAACCAAAATGCACTGAATTTTTGGTGCAGTTTTGTAACACAAATGAGACAAGAGCATACTAGCCAGTTCCTCAAGTACTGATTAGGAAACTGTTTTTTAGGCTGGAACTCCTAATATCAGAGTTATACCTATGCACTAAGTGGTTCTTTACCAATACACATCAGTCAATGATACTGTTCCTTGCCAAGTTTCAAATATCTGGTTTGATTACAGTAAATTCTCCCAATTTTGCAGGGTAACACATCTCATAACTGAAAAGAGAGATTAAAAAAATTTCAATAAAGACTGGCATTGTATTTCTGCTTGAAATGGTCTCTTATATAATTCCCCAATAAATAACTGATGAATTTAGAACAAGCTGATCTAAAAATAAGTTTTACATGCCCACTAGTGGCCTTGAAAACACATATATAAGCTATTTCCTCTTACTCATATATGCCATTCAAATGGTTACAAATCATTGAACTGCTTACTCAGAAAAAACAACCCCTACCCGCAGCACTTGCAAGCCAAATACATTTCATTATACAAGAGTGTAATTTTAATAATTAGTGTTAATGGGGAGCAAGAAAAATAAATCTTAAAGGGGGCTGTGTATTCACAGAAACAACCAACTCCCCCTGCAGTGTCTCTGTCTCTTCCTGAAGTTCATACCACGATTAACAACCAGCCTTATACTTTTCAAGAGGAGGCTATTCATTGTCTTCCATTTGTAATTCCAGTGGTTTGTTTGTTGTTTAGCAATCAAATACCAACATAAGAGATAACATGACCACAGCAGATACAACTACTGTTATCCATAATCAAGAGAGAAGTACTAGTCACTAAAAATGAACACTTCAGGAACGATTCACTCCAGTATTGCTTTTCTGAACTGTCTCTGCTCATCACTGCAGCTACTACAACTCAACTTTCTCACGACTTCTTGGCAGGAACCATAGGGACAGGCCAGTACCTAAAATTCCCTTGATTTCAGGACCCATGAGGAGGTTCCAGATTCCTACAGGCCAACAATAACTGAAAGAACACTGAAAACATTTGCTCACTCAAATGATAATTTGCTTGTCTCCAGTACTATTGAGCAGAAATGAAAACTGCCATGTGGCTAAGGCTATGAAATAAACCAAATACACCATGAAGGCTTTCAAAGTTCAGCTTTAAACCAGCAGATTTTAGGAATACATAAGAAAATGGATAAGAACAGGAAAGACTGGGAGTAACACTGAAATGACAGAGTGGTAGGTACAGTAAAGGCTGTTTTAATACACCAGGTGTTTTCTCTGTTAGACGTAATTTAGAAGGCACTCATAGAATCCTTATGATTCTGGCCTGCAATTTTGTATTAATTATGGAGGAAGGAGGATTTAATTAGTAATTTGCTACACGTATGACAGGTGGTACTTATTCACCAGCTGAATATTTTTGCCTGTTAGGAAGAAAGCTTCTTTTACTGTCTTTCATCAAAAGACTGGCCAGGAAAGGGGAGTCAACACTCCGGCTAAACACTTTCCAGCAGCGCTGCCAAGTACAAAAGAGCAAGCTGTGAAATGGAACACTGGGACAACTGCTATCCTGCCGCTATTTAATAATATGTTTGACCCTAACAATTGAAGCAGCTGAAGGCAAATTATGTTACCCTGAAGAATAAAATATATCTGAAAATCTACCATGTTCTAGCAATGATCAGTATTTTAGAAATTCTTGTCCAAAACAGAACTTTCTCAACACTGCTCTAGAAAGTTGGATAGACACAATGTCTGTGAAGGCAGACTTCTAATGAAACAAATGTTTCTTTTAAAAAAACCCCATAAACCAGTGATCTTTTATTCTACACTAAAAGACACCTACATGCATTATTAACAAGTTATAAGGAGATGATGTCCTGTTGTCTCCGAAATTTACACAAACCAGTAAATCCTTTAATATATCTCTTACAGATGGTGAGAAAGAGGCTGAGGGTTTCTCCAAAATAAAATTACACAACACTTTATCTCTTGCAAGAAGTCTTGATTTAATCCCATTATAGCAATTGAGGTGATGAAAAAACTTTGTATAAAACATTAACCTACTGATTCTAAGCTGTTAAGACTTTTAAACACATTCCCCCCTCCCCTTTTCCCCCCCCCAATCCTAGTTATTCCTGGGCTAAGACATTCTCTTGACTCTAATACTTCAATTCACAGCTGTCATCTTCAAGTTTTATTTTTACTGAGAAAAATACGAAAGCATTTCCATGCTGGCAGGTTTTTTTAATGACTCTTCCTAAAGTAGCCTCTCTCCTCACCAATCTTACTTGGTTTCAGTGTAGGAAAATACCATCTCTCTGGCTCACTTCTCTCCCTCTTTCTCAGTGTCAGCATTAATAATTATAAGCCTTGAAATTTTCGTAGTTGTCATATGCCGCAAGGCCACGTAATCTATGATGAATCTGTGTCTCCAAAAGCATTTGCTTTACCCTGCCTGGCTGATACACCTCAATACGGACAGAAATATGGAGTTATTGTGGAACACACATTTCTTTTTGAAGTGTAAGAGGCACTTTTTATTGAGGTAACCTATATGAAAATTACTTTGACCTGTACTATGCCCATAATTAAGATAGGTCCTGTTAGCCTTTGAGCTCTATCTTAATTAGCAGTTTTAGAAACATAAAAATTTGAAACTATCTATACTTAAACATCAAAAAGACAAAGAAAGTACTAGAAAATTCAAAGTTCAAAAATATATGGGGGGTGGGTGTACATAAATACACAAAGCAGCAGCTTTTACAGCAGAAATAGCAACTTCAAAGTCAAGACATGCTTCTGATTGTTGTGTTACTCCAATACAACTCTGACTTACTATTTCAATGCACACATTTTGCAAAGTCTGATCACGAATCCAGGAATATGTTTTCACAGTTTTACCCATTCCTCTCTATTCAAATTTCAAATCAGTCTCCACCTTTCCCCAACAGAACGTGGCTTTCAGAGTGAACCCAAGGCAGGTTAAGGGGGACATTTTCTGCAGACAGAGCTGCACAGAGCTGACTGGTGCTGCACTAACATTAGAAGCACTTGCAAGGCAAAGTCTTTCAAGAGGCAAATAGGACGAATACCCCCAGCTAGAGAGGACAGAACACCACCACCCATACATAACCATGGCCATACACATTTTGTTCACAATCCCAGCATCCTGAGCAGACACACCACATCCCCAACTCCCTGCTGTAAGGTGTATGTACTCAGTGCAGCAGAAATAAGGCACTTCCACATCCTGGCTCACAACAAGCTTACCCCAGGAGATGGCTCTTTGTCACCCTCTGCCAGGTACCAACAGTTACTAAAGCTGAAGCATGTGCCAGTCCGATCAGATGCGCAATGAGGCACAGAATGTAGCTGCCATAGCAGTACCAGCAAAAATCCTCACTGTAAGGAGTTACAGTAACAAAACTGTTTCTACTACTATAACTACTATGGTTTCATTTTGATCCTGAATAATCCTACACCCGTAAAAAAGCACTGGAACTTTCCAAAAAGTGTTCACCAAAGTTGAAAAAAGTGTTGTGCTACTTCATGTCCCTGTGCCCATCTGTTTGTATCATTTTATTTCTGGTTATCTTACCTTGTTTTCCAGAGGCTTGCAGCTGCTCTTCCAGGTCCCAGTCCAGAATACTTGTATTTACAACAGGGATTGCTCTTTCCTCTTCCTTACTGTGACTGACTGCTACAGGCAGCCCAAGGAGCACTTTGAAGCAGTGTTCTCACAGCTCTCCTCCTGCTCTACACCAGCCTTTCAAAGGCAGCAACTAAAACAAAGCTTTACCTTGTTCTCTTCCTACTTTCTGTGCCCCCTGTGCTTTGTTCCTCCTTCGCTCTCAGCTCAATTCCTCTGAAACACTCCCAGCTGTGGCTGGGTGGACTGCGCATGTTCCACAGGTGGATCTTGTTTGCTACTCAGGCACAGGTAAAAGGGATGATGAGGCCACACCAGGCTCTGGGGGAAGGGAGGTTGCCTGTCCTTCCTCAGGTGTTTCACATTAGTTGCTCCCCATAGTGGGATCTCAGGAGCTGCAGGTTTTGCAATATGCAGACAAATATCTGATACCTTAAACAACACTGTGCAGCTATTTGCCTTCAAGCAGTCAGTGCTGCAATAAATAACCATGTTGGGTTGTCTTTGTTTTGTTTCAATATTCATTTCTAACATTCAGAAACTTATTATGAAACAACTGAGCAGCACTTCCTTGTGTCCGTAGATGAAACTTGTGCCTCCTTCTTGTAGGAGGAACTTCTGTTTACTGTAGGTGGGCAAGCACCAGGTCTGGGAAGGGCAACTTTCCCTTCTCTTCCAGCCAGGGAGAGCCAAGGAACAGTCAGGTTCCGAGGTAAACCAGAGCATCTTCAGTAAAGCCAGCCTGTTTTTACAGGTAGAGGATATGACTCACTTGATTCTCTAAAGAATCCTTTGACTGTCTGTTCAGAGTTTGTTTATTGATAGCTCTTTGAGGGACATGCTTTTACATAAGATGAGCTCTCATATTGTTAAGGAATACTGAGAAATTTCAATCCAATTTCAATTTTTCCTAGAAAAACAGAAAGAAAAATACATCAGCCAGGATCTAAAGAACTCTACATCATGTGCTCTCACCATGAGCTGCTTGGGTTTTTTTACAGGCTGTACTATCATATGGCACAGTCCTCACTGAGGAGAGCACTGCAGAATTCTGGGTCTAGCAGTCCACAAAGCTCCACAATGTGGTTTAATGCAACGACAGCAAATAAGTAATAACCATCTCAATTTCACAGGTATTTATATGATGGGTGTCGAGTAAAACAGCCTGGCTTTCCATTGTTGTTTCTAGTAGCTCAGTAACAACCCTGCACTATGAACAAGAAGTTGTATTGTAGGGATCAAGCTCTACAGTTCTCAGTCCCCAGTCACGCTTTACCGCAAGGGCTTCCACAACAATTTGTAATCATTCTCTCCTTGGCTACTGAAATGCCCCTGGATATCCTTTGGTGTAAAAGTAATTCAGGGGGGCTGAAAGGACTGCTTGAGAAAGCTGTCTTCATCACCAGAAACTAAAGCTCCATACTAATTCCTGTCCTGCTCATGCATGTCCAACCTTTGAAATGTCATCTGCTTGTATTGCTGGCATTTCTCTCAAACTGCTACACTCAGCACCTCTTCTGCCAAACTCTTATTACATAGGTCAGGCTTTTACACTATTAACAACTTTAAGTATTATCTAGACAAATTTCTAATATAATAGATGCTCATGATCTCTCTGGTTCCAGTTCCTGTAGTTCTCCTGCACACTTGTACAGAGCATTTTAGATGTGAAATACTTCTGTGATATGTCTTGATACAAGACCACCACCAATATTAGACTGAACAGGAATGTTTAATCAGCTCTCTTCTCTATCACCTTGTCTCATATTCAGGATTTCTTGGAGCTGGGTCAGTGACAAGGCATCAAACAGGTTATAACCATGCTGGAGCAGGTCTGCTGGCAGCAGTTGTGACCCTGTGGGGGACCCATGCTGAAGCAGGCTGTTCCAGAAGGACTGCACCCTGTGGGAGGGAACCACGCTGGAGCAAGAGAAGAGCGTGAGGAGTCCTCCCCCTGAAGAGCAAGGAGCAGCAGAAACATCGGAAGAGCTGACCATGACTCCATTCCTGTCTCGCTGTGCCACTGTGGGGAAGCAGGTAGAGAATTCAGAAGTGAAGCTGAGCCTGGGAAGAAGGGTGGGGTGAAGGAAATATGTTTAAAGAATTCACTTTACTTCTCATTCCTACTCTGATTAAAACTAATTGCCCCAAGCCGAGTCTGTTTTGCACATGATGGTAGCCACTGCATGATCTCAGGAGCCTTTGACTGCATTTTCTTCTCCTGTCCAGCTGAGGAGGGCAGGGACAGAGGAGCTCTGGGGGGCACCTGGTGTCCAGCCTGGGTCAACCCCCAACAGTTGGATACACTGAGTTACTGCATTCTGGATGAAGGAAAGGTTAATGTATTGCTGCAATAAGTTCATATAATACAGAAAGCTTGCCAGAAGTCAAAACCTTATTTATGTAATCCTTCCCTTTAATTCTGATTCAAGAAAAAAAGGGAAAATCTATTTAACGCCATCAGCTAGATGATGAAACACATCCTTCATTATTAAAGTCAATAAAGAGAGATTAACATCAGAAAAATTAAGAAGTTACTGTTTTATATGGCCAGAAAATCACTTTCAGTTGGTTTAGAATCAAAGACTAATTAAGCTTATTGATAACACATTGCAAACAAGGAGCAAGAAATGCATCCTACTTATCAAATTAATTACCAATATAGCCTTCAATATGGAGCCTTGACCGTGATTTACTAAATCTTCCTAATCAGAGTGTACTTCTGTATTGGTAACTAACACTGGAGGCAAACGCAATTTCTGCGTGTGTCTTATCTGCTCATTTTCCAGTCATAGTTTTCTCCCAGTGTTTTTTGGTGTCAGTCTGACAAAAAAAGGGCAGTTTCAGGTATTTGAATAACTGATGTGCTCTGGATAGTTTTAGCCGAACTCTCTCGTATGTTGCGATCTGACAGTAGCCACCTTGGGGAGCCCTGAAAGACTTCCCAGCTTTGTGCTCTGGGGAAGCACACAACTTTAGCCATGTTCCTGCTGGCCTCGGCTGCGGTGCAGGGCAGCGCAGGCCGTGTTACAGAAGGGGAGTGCACACAGTGCACGCCGGCAGTGTGGCAGCTCCACCATTCCCAGGGGCGACACTACAAACACACATATCCCGCTGCCCTTTCAGGCTGGTTTTTTTCTTCCTGCCCACATAAAACTCCATTAAATAGTGTATTAAAATAATAATCTAAAAGGAAAGTAACTGACTTAAAAAAACTCACAAACCCTTTAAAATTGGAGAATTATAGAATACCTTTATCCATCTGTTCCAGTCATTCTGTATTCTTCCCAGCCTGGAGAAGGCATATGCAGGAGCCACAGTGACATCAAAGAGCTTCTGCCTGTATGTGCAACATGCCACACACAGTGATTCCTCACAGGACAAACAAACAACTGAAACTGCATGGAACCAAGCTGGAATTGCTATATTTGGTTTGAAAAGCATGTTCAACATATGGCTACCAAAAATTTCCAGGACAGCCTCAATTTAAAGGATGAGAACAGTAATTATCACCAGGAAACAAGTTAACTAGCAGTAAAATATGTGACAATTCTTAGTAGGAGATGTAGCTGAGACACTCTCAAATTTACAAGTTTGCTGATTAAGTAAATACTTTTTGTAAAAGCAGTGAATTCAAGCAAAAATGCACACTTAGCATTAGCACAACACTGTATCTGTAATCCCAAACCCCAACATCTGTTTGAATATTCCACTACCAAACTGGAAGCCAGATAGCAAGTCTGTGATAAACAGGAAAGTACTGGCACCTATATAAATAAGAGCACAAAGCAGCACAAACAAAACTCAGCTGTCCTAGCACAAAAGAGTAAGTTTGGATGAGGCAGTTCGTACAGCACACAACATAAGGCAGCCTGACACGCAGACAAGCCTACTTATCACACTGCCTCCTAAGTCTCCTTACATTTAAACAACAGTCCTTGGAATCTACTTTTTTCCATTTATAGAGGCACCTGCAGCAAAAATAGAATTAGGAAAAAAAATAGTGTTTAAGAGCCTATTTTTTACTGTTTATTTATTCCCCTTTGTGTAGATACAAAAATGCTGCTAGCAAGGATTTTCTTGCTATTTTCTAAGTCCATGAGAGACTTTTCACTCTCACAGAAGAGGTAGCAGAGTTATGTAAACAACCAAACACCTGCAGCCTTGAAAAGTCTTGTTTATGGTATAGTACAAAAATATTTTGACAATGGATGTTTTAGGATTTTAGCCATTCACCCCCAAGGGCTGGCTGATCCTTGTCCAATTAGACTATGAAGAAAAAAGTCTACAAAAGAGTTTTAAAAATAATTAAATAAATCAATCTTGCTGCACAATTCCTGCCTGCTGGATCTTCTCTCCTCCTCCTCCCTATGGCTGCGGGACACGGTGATATACCCTAGGGCCCAGGCCTGCGGTAATACCTGTGAATTTTGATTACAGACTTCTCTAAGTGAAAACTAATCCAAAAAACCTCCTTAACTTCATGAAACCCTTAAAAAGAAATTCTTAATGATTGCTCTTCTTATCAGCCGGCTAACTCCTACTGCTGTGCTTTTAACCAGTCAGAAAAGGAATAGAATACATTTGCAGAGTTGGGTTTTGCAGTTCTTTTTTTACACCTCCAAGGTTCTGCATATAAAAAATGTATTTCTAGATGCTGATGTAAAGTAGAAGAGATACTAAACTCCGCAGAGTGGAACTATGGAATACATAGCTTTGTGTAAAAAATGTAAGAGACATTTAGAAGGGGAAAGAAGAAAGGGGAAGAATTGTCAGCTAAATGTTCTATGAGAATATGTCAGTGCTTTTATACCAGTATCAGCTGTGAGATAGTAATTTATAGACATGCTGCTGCACTGGATCAGTCCTGATGGACTGCTGAACTTGCATTAGGTCTCTGCATTTGCTCCTGCTGAATTCCACAAGGATTCCAGCAGCCCACTCCTGCCTCCAGCACAGCTCAAGCTACAGTTCCATATATGCGTGAAACACCACAAAGAAGTTACAGGAAATTTTTCTTCATCACAAAACTTTGCTCCGTAAGGTGACTGTAGCAAATTGTGCACAAGCAGAGCTGATATGGTGCCATGAGACAGTAGAAGAGTAAAAGGTTCATAAAAAAATTAGAACTTAGCTTCAAGTTAGAAGCAGCTTAGCTGCTGGCAGGGGTAAAACTATGAGAGTCCCACAAATAACAGTTATAGATCTGGCCTCAAAACTCTAGTGTTTGTCACCTGAAAGTCTGCTCTGTACTGACGGACACGCATTAAAATGTTATCCCTATGTTATGCATAGATAGTTGCATGTACTTATTTCCTTTATCACTGCCTCTTTGCTACCACACTTCAAAGGCAAACAGTTTTCTTAACTTCAAATTATAATAAATTTTGTAATTTACTGCTACAGTGAACACGCAGGGAGCATTAATGTAATTTTGAATTTTAGAAGCAAAGTGTTTAAGTAGCAGCTTCCTGAATAAAAGAAAAAAATCACTTTTTTGAGGCTGTTTCCTTCAACAATTCACCTCGAGCCTGCTTTCTGTATTTTTACATAATTGTAGGTCATTTCCTTAAAATTATTAGTCCTATTTCATGGGTGTTGAAAAAGTCCGGCGACTTCGACGAGGGAAGACATTGCAGAACAACCAATATGATCGATAAAAGCAAGCTCCCCTTATCAGCAATCCAGAGGCACTTATATAGTATACCAGCTTGTTAACTCTTAATTGGCTTAAACCTATCAAAGCGCAGTTCTGCTTCTACATCATTAGACTACATTGGCAAGCTTCTACTAGTTATGTTATGATTAAAGAATTCAGAGTTCACCCTCCCTTCTCCTGGTCAGTACATCTTATCTGCACAGCTGCACATCCTCAAAACTCCCTTTTTGTTCTCAGGCTTCTCACACTAACCTCTGCTTGCAGGCTTTTGCCTGCACAGCTCTTCTATTGATCCCATAATTCTATCAATGACCCATGCCCCTGATCCTCTAATCATTTTGCAACACATGGGCATAAAAATACATGGGTATAAAAAACCCATGTATTTCTCATGACATCTTCATAAACTCTCATTTCTTACTGAACTTTCGTATGTAATGTACTGAACAGTTTTCTCTTTTGGATAGAAGTCAAAGAATATTTCAGTGGAACAGATCACACGGTTACTAAGCAAAGTCCTTCCTAATGAACTAAGTGGGCCAGCTTAACACTACTCAAGTACTTAATAATATTATTATTTTATTGAAAACCATACAACTCTAGGTATGTATTAAAGGATATTAAAATTATTTGAGAGGTTTCATAATCCAAATTCCCATTGACTTTTTAGTAGGATCCAACATTCTTAAATATGAAGATGTGTTTAGAAAGCATCTACTATAAACTACACTGTTTTTACTAATTCTGGGAAAATAGTTTATTCACATTTTAGTATGTTGTTGTTTCAAATGTTCTTTTTTTCTCAAGTGATAACAAGAATTATATGGGAAACAGAGGTGTTGTGTTATGCACTTCATGAAAACAGAGTAAAAGAATGGCCCTGGTGTGAAGACTATAACAAAGCTTGTAGCGATAGTCAATTTTACACAGGGGAGAGACTGAGGTCTAGGTTCTAGTCTATGGTCTTAGCAGCAAATTTTGTTAACATATTCACAATTCTTACTGGAATTGTAGAAATTGAAAGGATTAATTTCATAAATGTGATGAAATTCACATCTAGTGAAAAACTACTGAATAGATTTATTAATCAGTATTAATTGGCGTAACACATTCATAAATTATCTTCACAAACAGATCCTTTACAATCACTTGTGAAATTAAATGGTATTCTGCTCCTCACTGAATAGTTTAGATAACAAGAGCGGTGGGAATTTTGATACACACATTTTGTAGTTCACAGTCACATCCTGCTGAGGCTACTTGTGAGAATTCACAGGAGAGAAACTGATTCCCCAGACACACGTGGAACAGTAAATACAGAATTATTTCAAAGCACTCCACATTAATTAGTTTAAAAATCCAAATGAATATTCAGAGAAATAAACTGAATGATTTGCTCAATGCTTTGCTCCCTAAGACTTTGCACACAGATAACTCTAACTAATATCTCTGTGTACTGGCAGGAGAAGATCAGTGCTTTTCCACACGGGCCGAGGGGAGCTTGGCAGGTCATGCCATGCTTCCGTCTTACACAGTCCTGCAGACGTGATCTTGAGGGAGTTTTCATTTGTGTTTGGTGGCAAAATTACCTGAAGAACTTGGGGAGGCCTGGAAGTGACACTGGTGGAGGTGAATACTGATGTAAGGTAGAGATGCAAAGGGAAGAATACAGTATAATTTCAGTGTCTTTATGCAGAGGTTCAATGATCTTCCTTTCCCTACATCATCCTGAGTTCACTGCCAAGGCAGAACCAATGCTCTGTTCTTCAGCAATTGTGCAGATAAAGAAGGTCCTGTTTCACCCCATATCCAAGGTGTCTTTTGGCTGGCAGCATGATCTTTGAAGGTGGGCTACAAGAAATACGAACAGCAAGGCTTGGAACTGACTGAGACTGGTTCTTACTTGCTGAGAACTGATGCAGTGGTCTGGTGCACATAGAGATGTCTATATCCTACAGCCTGAGAAGTGACAATTGCTACCTTCTTCAACAGAATACTGCCCAGAGAGGCACCATTCTAAATAAGTAGTTTTGGGTCAAAAAATTCAAAACATTTTCTAGCCTTCATTCTTTTAACTGAGGAGAAGTTTCTGAAAAACTCATTTGCATCAAAGTGTATATAGGAAATCCATTTTATAGCACCTGGATAAAATAATGATAGGATTTCAAGATTCTGTGATGGTTTCTTAGAAAGGGAATGAAGAAGGAGGAATAGATTGAATATTCTCAAGAATTACAAAGTATAGCCATAGAATAGGATATTAAAAGCCTGTCTTGCAGAATTTATAGAGCGCCATTAGGATTTAAATCTGTCAGTCTATCCTTGAAAAGACATTTGACTGAAATTACGGGTGGTGGATCTGCGTCTAGGCTTAACAGCTTTCAGCTCTCTGGTGGCTCTGTCTCACTGCTGAGGTATTTGATGCTGAGGACTGATGACAGCAGACCATTATTTACTCAGCGAGATTTTCTGGAGCATATGCAAAGGAGGTGCTAGGGCAGAGAAACAGAAGAGTTTGCAAGAAAGCAAAACTGTACGGAGGCTTCTGCCCTGGAAATCTCTTGGAATATTGCTAATGGTCTCAAAACAGGTAGAGAATGCTCTGCAGAGTGCACTGCTTCAAGCACTTGGGAAGAAAATGGGGGTTTAGCCCCAAGGGGGGCACTGCTTCACCTGAAACAGGGACAGAAATTTGGAGGCAAAAGCACACTCTGGAAGCGTGGAGCTGTGGATCTTGCTGTGATTTCAGAGCCGTGCCCACTTTGAAAAGTAGCCCTGAACCTGTATGTTAAGTTGTCTGATGCTGGAGACCTTCCCTACTCCTGCTGGGATTAGGTTTGAAGGGGTCTTTAGTAGTTAAAAAAATTGGTGGCCAACATGAACATTAGTGATGAAGTGGGAAGTAGTAGGAAAGTAGTAAAGAATTTAGCCAGCAGGTGAGAATAGAAGGTCCATGCTGTTCACGCTGCTTGGTTTCCTTCTGTAACAAAAGCTGTCACTACTAAAGATGTTAGGATAGCTGAAGTAAAAATCTATATACCCTCAGAAGCAATAATTCCTATCAAAACTTTAACAGAGGGAGCCTCAAGATGCCATGTTTAATCAGAACATGCAAGCAGGCACAGGCTGGTAATACATAGCCATTAAAAATGAAAATTTTTCAGGACATCCTCTGAGGTTGCTAGTCTTTCTGAAAAATATAGGAAGAGTGTTCTGACAACACCCTCCTGCAGTCAAGACAGCACATGCTATCAGTGTTAAAAAATACAGTCTGAAGGAGTGTCCTTTTAACAAAGAGCAGTTGGGGATTTATAAGGAGAAAGAAAATACAGGATAAGCAAGATGAGAACGACTTGAGATCACCAGCAAACACAGATTTGTCTTCTGCACTGATTTGGAACCTGCACCTATAGAATGTATTGCACTGGTATTTTCAACAAGCAGATCCAAAGAGACTCACCAGGGACTCGGTGACTAAAATTTCCTGCTGCATGTTTCCCCTGAAGAAGTTACCCAGCCTAGCTCCTGGCCCTTCTTTCCTGGTGCACTGCTTTCAGCTGCAATAGAACTGATTTTCTTCTGAGCAGCTTGTCTAGTGCTGTATCTTGGAGCTGCGCTGGAATCGGTGTTGGTAACACAGGGATGTTTTGGTTACTGCTGAGCAAAGCTTACACAGAGCTGAGGCCTCTTCTGGCCCTCACCCCACCAGCGAGGGGTTGTGCCAAGGGATATCCCAAGAGCATGTGGGGCCATGCTCAGCACACAAAGCTCAGGGAAGAAGGAAGGGACATTCAGACAGATGCTGTTTGTCTTCCCATGTCACTGTCACATGTGAGGGGCCCTGCTCTCCTGGGGATGGATGAACATCTGCCCAGCCATGGGAAGTGGGGAATGATTCCTTGTTCTGCTTTCCTTGTGTGCTTGACTTTTGCTTTATCTGTTAAAATGACTTTATCATCCCAAAAGTTTTCTCCCTTCTGCCCTTCCAATTCCACCCCCCATCCCACTGGGGGCAAGTGACCGAGCAGCTGTGTGGGGCTCAGCTGCCTACTGGATTTTGCCTGTAACACTTGGAAAGCTTCCATCTTGGCACTGTAAACCTGTCCAAGGAGCTTCATGCTGGATTTTGGCCACAATGCATTTGTGCATCTTACACGACTGAACGGAAACCTGCATTCTTGTGTGGCTATCAGTATTTAAGTATTTAGATCTTAAAAGCTGCAAATGGCTCAGGAGCTCAGAAACACAGTCCTTGTCACTCCTCATGTCACGTACAGTGTACACGCGCTGGTACTGCAGAGGTCTCGCTAGTGCTGCCATTTTTTCCCCTCATATTCCAGATGTTACTGTCAGCTCTGTGTTGACTTGAAAGCAGCTCCAGAGGCCATGACAGAAACTACCACAGCTAATCACAAAGAGATGATATGGCTGATTTCAAGGAAATACATTATGATATAAACGAGCAGAAAAACCAGGAAAAAATACCCAACTAGTTTCTAAGATCTGAGCAGACAGTTCAAAATGAAGACAGACATTTTACTTTTCACACATGCAACTAATAATCCCCCTCTCTCCTCCTTTTCCTTGACCCCTGTCCCTGCTGTCCCAATTTCTATGAAAATGACCTAGCTTTCAGTAATAATCAGTGATGTCACAATGATGTTGGAGATCCCCTATGTATCACTGATAGCTTCTCAGAGTGACACTTCTCTAACACCTAACTTGTGCAAACAGGCTTCCAGCAGACAGACTTTAGATTTTGATATATAACACGTCACGATTTACAGTTTCAAAGCAAACTAGGTCTTCTATGAAGATTCCCAAGTATCTAAGTATCTTGCTATAAGCATAAAATACAGAGCAAAGGCAGATTCAAATAAAAGCAGCCTGATGAAAGGCTTACCCAAAGTAAAACTGAACAAATCTCCTCCTTCCCCAAGACACCAGGGATGCATGTGTGCAGATATAACTTAAGCCTCACTATAGTAAATGAAGCATTGACAAAAAGTGTCAACATCACCAATTACAGAAAGCATAGAAAGGGCGTAAGCCTCAAGTCCTGACCTAAATGGTTATCTTTGGGTTCAACATACTAGCTTTACTTCTTTTTCACTTCAGGTACTTCAGGAGACTTTATACATACCCAGGTTAAGGTCACTGCAGAAGTACCTGAAGGGGAAATTCAAATGGTAAGTGCTCAGCAGCGCTAACAGGGGACCAAAGAAATTACGTGGCAAGGAAGGCAAAAAGGCCCAGCTGCAGATGGGATGAGCTGGCTGCAGGCTGGAATGCCAGAGGCAGGAGGACTCCCTAGAACAGAGTGAAGTCTCCCTTGCTGCTGAGATAAGGAATATCCACAGCACTGTCCTGCAGAAATCCTGGAAAGCCATGCCCAGGGGCCACCTTTGGGAAGGAGAGCTGGCACTGGGGATAGAAGCCGGACTGGGCTGTGGCACCCTGCACTAGTGCTACTCCAAGTGTTTATAAGGAATCAGATTGTAATGCATCTTACAGGCAGACTCTGTGTAGAACCACTAATGGTGGTAGGACTCTGTCCAATGAACTTCAAAAATATATTTAAGCACAAATATGCATTTAATTTGCCTCAAGGAGTACAGTAAAAATTCTCTATCATATTGTACTAGTTTGAAAACAAACTAGTGGCAGACACCAAGTCAGAATAACAATTTAATAGGGAAATAAAATAAGGAAAAAACCCCACAAAAATAAAGGCAGAAAACACTGGGTTAAACTGACAGAGTCAGGATACAACCAGACACCCTGTTAATCAGGGTGGTGGTGGCAGTCTGGTAGAATGGTGGCTGCAGTCCTCCTGAAGCGGTGATCCTGTAGAAAAAGGGTCTGTTCCTCCTCAGAAGGTCTAGTGGTGGCTGTGTAGCTCCTGTCCTCTGGAAAATCCAGTGGAAAGGGTTGTCTCTGGTGTTCAGCCTCAGATTATATCCACGATGGGATGCTTGGTTCCTCCCTCTGGGTGGAGCATCTCACAATGGGGTAATGAGTCATGAGGCCAAGTGTTGATTAGGCTCATTAACAGAAGGTATTCTAGAGGGAGTTATCTGGGAGTCATGTGGCAGGACAGTGATGGGCCATTAACAGAAACATAGTCTGGGGGGAGGAGGCAAGAAAACACTGTCCCACCTGATTTCAACAGCTCATGAGGATGGCAATAGAATATACTGCAACCCAGGACACATATTACTGAAATTAGATTCCTACTGTGAGAGATTATTTTCAGATTGTAAATCTATTTGATCTTAGTTTGCTCTAACAAGAGATCTTAAATTACATAAAATATTTTTTAAAACTCAAATTACTGTTCCCTTCTCCACCCCACAAACTCACTCTCATCTGAGGTTGAACTGCTGCATATACAAACGGACTGCAAAATGGGAGCCAGATCTCTGTGACACAAAACATTTATCCTCCATTAAGTTCTGGAATAAATTATGATGGGCAGTTTTTAGTTATTAATATCTCCTTTTAAATTATGCTGTAATAGTACGTGCCATATTTCCTGGACATGTAACAAATGTTTCTGTGTGATGTGTTTACACCACTGAAAGCCTGGCATCAATAAGCTCCATTCCCCCAGGAGCAGTTCAGATTGAAACATGAGTGCTGCGTAGGGAGCACAGTAAAGTACTGCTCTGACTTTGCAAACCTGCAGGAAAATGAAATTGCTATAAAATAAGCACTGGTCTCTATCTATATTACCCTCCTAAAACATCACCTTTTAATCTATTAAAATCACTCCTGCTCATGTTACCCCAAAGGAACGTGCAGAGCCAGAAGCCAGAAGAACAAATTCTGTCTGCTATAGCACAGCCAGGCCTGTTTCTCAAGGACTGTGACATGTGGGAGCAGGCATCACCTACTATCCTCATCTCCATTTCCCCAGTTTGATTTATACTGACACTCCTCCCCCATGTCAGTGATTTGCTTACAAACAATCCTTTCTTTTCCTTAAAGTTCTCACTCTCCTATGTTTTACTGCTGTGAGAGTCTCATTGGTAAAGGTCTTGTCAGAAAGCTCCAAGGAATTTTTCTACCTTTATTTTACAATGACTAATAAATTATAGATTCTGATCTTGAGGAGAATAAACAAAAAGTAAGTCCCTTTGCTTTCCCTTCCCCTCACACACCTAGATAGTCTAAAGACTATCACTCCTCATTGGATTATCATGAATTTCAGTGCTCCTCAAAGAGAGAGATTCAGACTGAAGCTCAGGGGTTTTTTAACAACTTGTTGGCAACAGCTTTATTTAAACTCAGCACAGGTCACACACCTTGCATTAACAACTTCCACATCACACCTGCAACCTTCTACATAAACCACAGCAGATCTGATAAAGAGGTACAACCTCAACTCTGCAGCTGGCGGAGGATTTGCCTATTTTCTGGCTTTTCCTGCTTGTTCTAACAGTGTAACTATGTTTGGCACTGAGACACAAGAGCAGGCAATAACTGTGTTTGGCAACTGTCTTCTCCCATGCTCAAACTTCCCAAGTTTGGGAACATTACTTATTTAATTTTATATGCAGAAATTATACCTCATATACACAGAAGAGTATGGCAGTGTAAGTCACCTCCAAATAGGAAGTGTTTGCTAGCAGCCCTATGTAATTCTCATTAAGAATGATAATGCAGGCAGTCAAAGAGTATATAAAGTGATTTTCTATAAGCCAAACTTTCTAATTAATTCTGCATTGTTTCTACTGACATTATTTTATCAAAGTCAATGCTGATTTTATGTCTGCTGACAGTCATTTAGCAAACACAAAGTTCTGAAAAGGTGGAATGTCATCAGCATACAAACTGCTTGAATTTTAAAACTAAAATAAAAATAGTTATTCCTGATAATAACTAGAATTTGGAAATCTTAAAAGGCAAGAATATTTGATTAATAAGAAGTGGGAGAGCAGTTTCCTTCCTGGAATATTACTGTGTGAAATTTAAAAAAAAAAAAAAAAAAAAAAAAAGAATGCATATGGAATAAATGCTGAGTATAGAGAATTTCACATTATTACAGCCATGGAAACATATAGTACAGAATCCATCTGTCCATCAATCATATAAAGGCCATATATACTATACAGCCAGCAAAGCATTTCTACAATTCAAGCTTTAGTTACTTTCACAAAGTGTGGGGAGATACAAAAGAATGATGCTCCCAGCAAGTCAGCTTCATCTGTTTCCTCAGATGACACTGCCAAGTTAATCAGTAACACCATCCTGTGTGGCTGCTGGAATGTATGTGCTCTTAGCATGGATATTTGGTCTACTGCAGCCACAGTAAGGTAAGTTACTCTTCCTCAACCAAAACTGGCTTGCCCTGCATAGGAGATTTTATGAGCCAGAACTTGTTTTCCAAGGGTTCATAGTACAGAAATTATTTGGCATATTATCTGTCATAACAAACCTTGAGAGTGGCATACATGTTTTAAAGCCTTCAGCAGGTATTTGAATAATTTGCATTAATAGTCAGACTTTCTGCTTCCTATCATTAGACTATGGTCAGAACCAGCCCCTGTAATTCATTTACTATTCCCTAGTTTTCCCACCTTTCTGCAACACAGAATGAGTGAGCACAAATCTAACAACCAAATTACTCCTCCACAGTTTAGCAGGTCATGGAGGAATTGGAATGTGTTGTTTTGACAGAGCTAAGCCCTGCTCTATAAGCACAAATACTTTTTTTGGGACAAAGAAAGATGTGCCAATATGGAGCATTCCCTGTCCAAGCTGTACAATTCTGTGGCACTGACAGCAACACTTCTTCACCAGCTGAGCTCAACAGTACTGCAGGCTCGGAGGGGGACCTGTTCTGTGACATGGAGCAAAGCCATGTTACCTCTTTGCACCTTGTTCTCCTTACCTTCACAAAGACACCCCCAACACCCCCTCCCATTCCAGGAAGACTCTCTAAAAATCTGTAACTAAAAATAATGCCATGATTTCATTTATCCTTTCTCTACCTGCATCCTCACTTTCGAAACAAATCACTCAGGTAAGGATCAGTGATATGAATCAAAATGTACTTGGAATAAATTCACTTCAGTTACACATTTGGAGGCCCCCGGAAAGTACTATTATATTGATCAAATTGTTGGAGGCAATGACGTACAAACTCTCTTGGCACCCACGGCACTAGCAAAATCTTTAGAAAATGTAATTCAGTGCTTAATAAAACTTCACCACCCAAGACAAAAAGGGACTGAGAAAGAAAAAGAGGAGAAAGAGACTATTTGCATTAATAACAGCTTAAGGATATTAACATTCTTGAGGCATTTCCTCCCCCTAAGAAGCAGCTTCATAAACACAAAGACATTCAGACAGCACTTGTGCCTTGCAAACTTCACACCTCATTTTCTGGGATATTTTTAAATTCTTGATTTATTATTTTTAACACTTAAATTATCCAGGAGTACAACCTGCCTTTCTCCAAACTAATCAAAATCCCACCATGGGAGATGTCTTTTCTCTCATCCACAGCATTTCGGATGTAGGAAACAGTAACAAGTCAGCACTTCTTGTCTGATCACTGACAATTAAATCCCAACCAAGAACAAAATGCTGGAAGAGGCACTGGTGTCTCACAGTAGGTGTGCACAGGTAATACTTAGGAAAACCAATAGTTTTGCACCGATAGCAGCTCTAAGCTGGGTGTTTTAACTTTGCAGCTCAGGTAAGTAGGTAGGCAGATACTTTTTCATTGTTCTTAGAAGGCTTCCTAGTCTCATTCCTTAGCACTTTTAAAAGAACCTTCAAATCCCTTGTACTGACACATGTGACTTCTGAGATATGCCTGATCCGTGCAACGTTACACCATAATCAATGTACAAATATCATGCCATTAATTCCAATAAATACACCTCCATCACTTCTAGGGGCGTTTTTATCTTTTGTTCTTTTTTCCTTGGTTCACATATTTTTTAAGCTGCCTTTAACATCCTCACTTCTATTGCTTAGCAAAGGTTTATTGCTAAGTCTTTTTAGCAAGTACCTATCATTAAACAGGTGTGAAGATAGACTGGAACTCGTTGGAATTAACTCCTGGATAAATACTTAGACAATGTAACTAAATATGTAAGAAACTGCCCTTCAGTACCTTACATGAATGACATCAACAAACCACAAGCACCTTCTGAATAACTCAGAAGTCATCTTGAGTTATCTACATTTCATCAATTCATGTCCATGGATCAGACTAAAGGCCAAAAACTTAGAAAAGCATAAAAATGCAGTACAGCATGAAAAACCTGAACTCCTAATAAACCAACCTGTGTAGTCACTCAATGTATAATATAAACCAACATACAAGGCTTGAGGTGGGAATGAAAGGTGAGGGAATATTATTGAGTTGTTACAGGCCAACAGCTTGAGCTGCGCAACTTGGAATCCAAACAGCAGCATCCCCCTGCCTGCAAGAACCCAGGAAGGTCTGGAAGACACTTCTTTGAAGGACAGAAATCCATGTATCACTCTGCTTTTGCAAAATTTCACTGAGAATTTCAAACAGTCAGCTTCCTTTAACAAAAGAAAGATATCCAGGACAGCCTGAGAAGATTCATCCGTCCCCTGGTTCCTAATGCTCTTTCCACAACCAGTCCTTACAACTCTTACTGTACAGATAACAAATCAAACATAATCATTTCAGGTTTCATACGCAGACAGGCCTAGAACATATTCTTAACCTAATAAAACCAATTAAAAACAGAAACAAAAAAGTGAAATGTCTTCTGAACACTTGACTGCAACCCCCTTACAGCCTTCTCTCTAGACTCACAGCCAGACAATTGTTATTGCTGGGTCTAAGAAGGTCAAGGTTTAGGTATCCCAGCAGGTACCAACTGAGCAGAAAACATTTATTTAGGCACCTCTCTTTCTGACAGGAAGCAGCCACCAAACCATCCGGGGACCTGGTAAAAAGTTAGAGACTTCATAGCTTAGGCATCACCAAGATGTGGAATGTTTGGAAGTCTCAGTGATGGGCTTAGGTACTTAATGACTTCTACAGGACTGACTCTTCACTTATTTAAAGCTAAACTAATGACAAAATATCACATACGTTAGCTCAGGCTTAATCTTCAGGTATTTGCACAAGGAAATCTTTAAGGAATATCATCATCAACTGTGAGACTTGTGCCTCATGCTGGACATCAGTCTGACATGGTATGCTTTGAAGTCAGTGAAAAACCCTCTGTCTTTGAAGGATCAGGAATTTTGCTTACTTGTGGCTGCCTGAGTTTTCTACTTGATTTTTCATCTCCTTCCTCTACTGTAAACAACACAGAAAAAAAGAAAAACATTAAACTTGCCTCATAGGTTCAGTTCTCAGACCTGTGATTTACACAGGAGATGATGGATAGGAACCTAAAAGCAAACAGAGAATGAAGTAAACATCCAGAATGCATACGCTGTGAGAAGAGGGCATCTCTTCCCTTGCTGGATGCTGCCATTTAATGTACCTCTAAATTAACAGCCAGTTATTTAAGTAATTTAAAGCTACAAGTTGATCCCTTCCATTATTTATCTCCACAGATTTAAAATATTGGAAGAAAGCTATTCTACAGTCTCTGAAGCTACAGAGAAAAGATGTACCTACTATCAGAGGAAAGGAGACAGGGTGGTTTCATAACACCAGGCTATTTCAGTACAATAGCATTAATTTCACTTAAAACATCTTTCTCACCTTTTTGTTTCCACTGTATTCCTATCTTTGCAGCACCAAGAATTAGAGCAGTGAATGAAATGCAAAAGCTCCTTCTGCCCTGGCAACACGCTCTAGCTGGCCTCAAAAGATAACAATGAGAAGCAGTAAATACTAGGTTGCACCCCAGAGAAGATGCCATCGTATGAACTAATGAGAAACCTGAGGTAGTTGCCAACATGGTAAAGAAAACCATTTTATATTCTCAGACAGGCAGCCAGGCTGAGCTGAGCAGATCTGGTGTGTGCTCTGGTGTTCTAATTCACTACAGCCCACAAGTGCCAGCACCTGATAGAGAGGCAAGTTCTGCAGAGCCCTCGAGATGCTCAGGGCTGGAGCACTTGTCCCGTGTGGGTTTGTTCTCTGGGAGAAGAGGTGACTTCAGCCTCCCAACACCTACCAGCAGCCCTCCAGTTTGGAGAGAAGGGGGAAAACACCTGCAGGAACAGCAGTAGGAAGGGGGATGACAATGTGGTGGGCTGAATCTGAGTCTGGGGAGAGGGCAGGGAAAGTATTTCTCTAGGGAAGGAACTGCTTGGCTTGCTTTCTCAATACATGGATCACTAATTAAGTTTGTGTTCGCTGCCAATAAATTAAAGAAAATTCCCTAAGTCAATCCAGCTTTGCCCTTGACAAATATGCTGTTTGATGAACTATATGCTTATCCTCATATTAAATTCAGATTAATTTTAAAAGAACTACTTCTGCATAAAAAGAATTTTTCTCAATGCCAAGGTGCATTTCCTCCCTAGCCAAGAAAAAAAGGGTATAATAGAAACCACAGCTGAGAGGTCTGAAGGTACTAACAAATTCCCTCATGCCAGTAAAATGACAAGAACTGATTGTTATAAACTATTAGCAAGCTCACACTTACAAGAAATGAAACAATGCTCTACTCAGCACTGTCAGACATAAGGTGACAGCCAGAAGAAAGGGTTTCAGGGATTCAGCCCTACTGTGCCCATTTCAGACAGCAACCAAGACAAATGTCATGCTTTGTCTTATTCTGATGGATTTTGAGAATTCCAGTGGTTTCTAGATTTTAGTAACAAAATGTGGGTTTCAGGTAGACCCCAACCTGCCTGATGTGGTATTTCTGATTACTTCTGTCAGGACCCAAACCCTTGGCAGTCCTGTGACTGCTGTGATATGGTGAGCAGAACAGGCTCCAGCTTACACACAGTCCCTGATGCTGGACCTTTGTCCCTAGGAAGAGATTCCACAGGCTGCCTGGGAACCTGTCCATGTTCAGCTGTTCTTGCATGAGAGGCCTTATCTGGAGAGCTACGGCAGAACTTTTGTCTTCTCAGCACCAAATGGCCATTCCTGTTCAGGATACATTGATAATGCAGATATATCTCCCACTCGAGGCACTTCTGAAAAATGGGACATCTTTTAGGATGACTGACAAAAGCCAGTCAAATAAATCCTTCTGGGTATCACATTTAGATACATTCTACATATTCTTAAAAATGCCAAATCAGTGACATCTAATTGCAAAACAATGAGCTTTCCAGTTTAGACCAGGTCAGTGTGGTTGCTGTACTATACAGTCTGTACCTGGGGGCAGGTACAGGCACATGGAGGAGGGCAAAGAGAGGCAAAGCAAGCAACCACACACACTCTGCTACTCTTGACACTTTGCAATCAAGAATTAATTAAAAGTATCCATGCATGTTTATTAGCTATTCTCCAGTTTATGGTTATTGACATGCTCTCCTTCAATAAGTAAACTGCAACTCTTAGGGCTTCTAAATTCAATTAAAAAAAAAAAAAAAGAAAGAAGAAATATTTTCTAGAGAACTAACAGGCATGTTGTTTAACCAGCATTCTTTAATCACTGCCTTTGTTTAAAAACATTGCTATAAAATCATTATTAACACAAGTACTGGTGATCTACATTCCATTAGTCCATAAAACTTGATAAACTATCAATAGTTCAACTGCCATCAGCATTTTTGACTGCTTTATGATACAGATAAATTGAGTAGGCTAAGCTTTAATTCCAGTTTTATAATAATGCCCCTGGTAAACTTGATCTGGCTTTCAAATCACTGCAGAAATGCAGCTGAAAAAATTAAAACATATTTTACTGTGAAAGAGCATAAACAAATCATTTTCATTTCAAGCTACTAGCATTCGTTTTATTTTTTTATGCAGGTACTCCTTCTGTATCTTTAAATATTTCACTGATGATCTGCCTGCTAGAAATCAGGAGTGAGTACAAAGTTAGGTCAGAAATCACTGTCTATGAACTTGCATAACTGACAGTCTAAGGACTGCCTGCATGCTAAGGACAAATCCATCTTTTTGTACTTTTTATGGTGGGAGCTCTAAGCATCTTTCCTTTCTCTGGTTCCGAAAATTAATACCATTAAATATTCCCCTGAGAAACTGCCATCCATTTCCCAGAGCACAAATGCTGGGGAAGGGGAAAGAGGTGGAATAATTCAGGAGACAGTAAACTCAGTTGAGCAGGTCGATTCACATACAAAATTCCTAAGTCTTGACAGCTAAGATATGCTTGAACTCAAATAAAAGCCCAATGTAGTAGGTATGGGAAAGAGATCTTCACAATGAGCAGAAGAGTCATGAAAAAATGTCTAAAGGGGTTGATTAAAGACACATTGAAGAGAATCAACAATGAGCAGCAAACCCAAGAGCTGAAGAAGTGGGAGATAATATTTCTTCATATGGGCAGTGTAGCAGTAGCACTCAAGGATTCCACCCTGCTAACAAGCAAACACAGGGGAGAGAGACTCAGACCCCCAAATGTAAGCTTTATACCAAAGAGAAAACAAAAGGGCAAAAGGAAGGAGTTATTATCCTTATTTTAATGCTGGAGAACTGAGGCATGGAGCATCAGTGCAGTCCAGGGGTAATGCTTTAACACCACTCTAAGCCATTAGAAATTAATAATTAAAGACATTCCAGCGAATAACTCTACAGGATCAGGACAAATGTACTCATCATTTGCATTTTCAGATGGTCTAAACTGCACCTATATTGGTGCAATATTGTGTCCAATGGTTCCTATTTGTGCAGCTAGATCTTTTATTGAAACATATAAAAAATAACCAAAACAATAAACCAAAAAAGAACATTCTTCTTTCCATGATTTTAATTAAGAAACTGCAGAGAACATGTCCCTTCAAAAATACCACTCTAACTGGTACGTGGGTGGTGACAGAAGGCTAATTTAAGTAAAAACAATAATGTGAGACAACTATGTAAATGCAACGCCCATAAAATGCCTCTTCTTTATTTTATCATTTAAATAAGAACTGAATCTTACTTTAAAAAAGCCACATTTTTCTGGGCAGAAAAAAAGGTTTATTAGAAGATCAGAAGCATATGCTTTTTCTTCTTTTCATCACTGCTTTCCAGCACAGCATTATTAAGGCCTTCATAAATTCAGATTAGAAATTGAGCAGCTCATTGAAGTACTTAAGGTCAATTATTAATAATAACCTAAACCACTCAAATATTACTGACATTAAAACTTAAGAAGTAATTTCAAAGTACACCACCAAGTTGCGCTGAAAGAAATCATGACGTTACAAGTTTCTTCACTTTTTCTAACTTCTGTTGTTTGACAGGGCAGACTAGAAACACAAATCATCATTCCAGTTCTTCAGGAAGTCTTTTATTCTAAGGATTTTAAATATTAATACATGACTAAATGAAGTGAATAAAAAGCCCGTCTCATGTATCATTCCAAAGGGGAAAATACAGGAGTTAATTCAGATGTCTATTAGTATTCATTTTAAATCATGTAGCTCCATTGAAGACAATGGACTCATGGCACTGTAAAAGCAGAGTTATGCAGCAGGCAGCTCCTCAGGCTGAGCAGCATCAAATTCTGTTAGCACAATGATCAAAGATATGTATCTTAATAAAACTCTCAGCTGGCAGCAGTGATGCCGGCTGACTGGAGCTCAAGGATAGTTTTCTGTGTGTAACTGGAGGCAAGGTCCTGTTCTACACCACACACAACAAACTGAGAACGAACAGAAACACCTTTCTTGTACTTTACCTTACTCATGGCTTGTAAAACTCACTTTACCCCCAGGTACTGTCAAACCCTGGGTACCAAAACCTCAGAGAATCATGGCGTGAATAAAATATTCCACTCCCAGAACAGATTCTGCATCGTGCTTTAAACAGCACATCTCACTTGCAGCCTGCCTTAAGCTCTGAGTACTTGCAGGGCCCCACTGCCTCTGTCCTTGGCTCCGGACCCTCACGCTACATAGGAACGCACGCAGTGTTTCAGAAAGGCAATTGTTTTTGTAGGCTGGCTTGAAGTCAGCATAATATTTTTTAATAGAAAACCCAAATGACTATTTCCTAACAGATCCCAGCACCATATCAGTGACACCTTTTGGACTTGTTCCTTGACCTTGTCTTTTTCTCTAGAAATCTTAAAGGTGTCCAGTTCCTTTTGTATCTGCCTTTCTTTGCAAGCCCTGTGAAAAGACAATTTCCATCACAAAGTCTTATGAAAGTATTGACTGAAAGTCATTAGTACATAGAATAGCAGTTTTCTTCAGGTTAGTTCTCACACCTTGTTCATGGAAAGGAATTTTTAAAACATTAACTTCTTATAGGGAAAACCACACAGTTGGCTTCTCTAAGAAAATACTAAAAATAAAACCTACTAAAACCTGTTTTCTAAGACAGAAGTGTCACATCAGTGCTACAAAACAACTTTCACCATGATATTATTCCTAGGAGAAAAGGAGATTTCAACACGCTTCTGGACTGAGTGTTTTTCTACTACATAATTGCAGACTGTAGCTTCCATCTCTTTCTATTACAATTTTCCACATCCAACAACCACACTACTGTCTGTGGGTGCAAAAACTTCTAATGCCCTGGAAATCTAGAAAATAAATTTGAATAAGCTGTTATTGATGTTTGGGGAAAAAAAAGAGGTGTGTTTAACCAGTTTAACCCTCCCCCTCCCTCCCACTCTGCTGGCAACTCTTCATTTTCTGGGTGCTGAAATGGGACAAGTAATTTGTTTTCCCTTTTCTTCATGGAATTATCTAACTGCAATGGCTACTCTTAATAAGCAATTAAAACTTAAATTGTGTACTGTAAGGACACAGTCACATTAAAATGGAATAGAAAATAATGCCTGGTTGCAAATCCTTTGTTTACAGTGCAGCTAATCATCCTGCAGAGCTGGGATAAGAAGGGTCTGCATATTCTCCTGCTATGAGAAAGTAAGTTCAAGAACAAAGGGGGCTGAGTACTCTGAGTTCTTGCTGACACCAAAGAAGTCTCATTGCGACAGAATACTGGCCTGAGAGCAAGAGAATCAACTTTGAAGAATACTGTCTCACTCTGGGCCACACTGTCCAACTGCAGACAAACGTGAGCCAACCTGCAAATCCCCGTGGCCCTCACACAAGAGGAGGTGTGACTGTGAGTCTGATCTAACTCTGCCTAGACAGTAGAAGACTTAGGGGATTTTTGTTGCTGTTCAAGCAAGAGATCCATTACTGGATGACCCTGATCATCCAGAAGATGATGTCTTGAAGGATGTGTCTAAGATCTCTCATTGCAATCCTAGAAGTCAAATTCCCTGTGACATTCTTTTCATGCACATTCTGTGGGCCTGGATGCATAAATGACTGGCAGATGCTCTATGTAAAAATTATCTCTCATGTGGGAGTAAGAATTCCACAAGTGTGGATTAAAAATATTTCATAAGAATGTAAGAAAGTCATTGTACATGAACAGGGGGCTATTTATTCTGATTTACTTTCTCACAGGACCAGATGCTACAGGTGCAAAAATAATCTTAGTTCTGGCATTTGGTATCTCTGCAAACATAATCCATTCCCTTGTGCTTGAGCTGTAATCATCTTTCATTACATAATCACAACTCTTTTTCCCAAAGAACTCCAGCCTCAGTTATAGCTCAGAGTGAAACCTCGTCAATTAAGCACCCAGCAGGTATTATTTTGTCTAATTCTTATTGCTCCTTATAATGCACGTGAACACGTCGAAGTATTTATTCATGCTATTCAACCCTTACTTTAAAAACAGATTAATGCTGGACGAACTTTTCCACATCTCTCATCCTGAGGCCCTGGTTATGTCAGGAAAATGAAGTAAAAAATAATAATCTATCTAGGTAAGATGTTTTTCCTGGAAATCTGGAAGATTTTCTTTAATTTTTTTTGGCTAAATTTTAGTTTGCTCCTTGCCAGCTGGAGGAGAGAAAGCCTGACCTCTGGTGCCAGAGCTTCTGGCCCACTTACAACGGTCCCATTGTTTTCTGTTCACACACTGTGTTCCAACCCGACCTGTCTTGCTTTGAACCTGCTTGTATCTCTGTGAACCCCAGTGCTCAGTGATGCACCCCTGTCCAGACAGTCCCAGCAGGACCCAGAGCTGTGATAAGGAATTTCTATCACTTTGTGTGTGTGAAACACACCTGCATTCAGCATGGAGAGCAGACGGACATCAACACCTGGCAATGAGGATTGCTGTATCACATACACCAGTCCTGATCAACTAAAATACCATCTCTCTCAGTGCACTAGGAAAGTATCACTTCAATCCCCCTCCTCCTCCTCCCAGCCACTTCACTGATGGTCAATCTCACATAGCTCAAGCACCACCAAGTTTAGCTCTACACAAACAAAACCTGTTGCGGGTGAGCATCATGAATTGGAGACTGAAAGGAGAACTTAAAAATCAGTAATTTCCCAACAAAAATTCTGTTTCATCACATTTGCAGGTTCTGAAATAAATGCAATATTCCCATAAAACATAGCTGACACCCTTCCCACATCTAGATTTGGGCCCCTGCAATGAGGTACTTGGATCTAGAAAAGGAGTGCTTAAAAGACAATTCCACAGGAGTGTGTCACATTGCTGCTTTCTCCCTGGCAATAATCTCCATTATCCCATCAAGCAGTGCAGGCAACTCCTGCAGCACCTTGCACTTTATGCAAAAGCAGCTCCTTCTAGGAAGATATAATGCATATAATGCATATAATGCAAACACCAGGATGAATTAAACAACAAAAAAACCTATCCATTTAATTTCCACTGCCCTTACGCATTTTACAAGACTCCTCCCTGATGCGGTCTCTGTAAGCTCAAGGTAAGAAAAAGCAGAATTCTTTCTGAATCTAAGAAATAATAAATGGTTCATTAGATTTATGGTAATATCTTTTATAAAAAAATACAAATAGCATAGTATTGGTAATGACAGGAGGGTTTACCTTACGACGTTACAGTATTTTGCTAGTCACCCGTGGTATCTAAAGCACAGAACTAGCCAAAAGGCTACTTCTGTGCATTTGTCTTAAAAAGATACTCTTCTTCAGTAAAAAGTGTCCTTCATTTACTGGCATTATGTCCTATAACTCTGTTCGGCTTTCTTCCTCTTTTAAAAAAGAACAGATGAAATTAAGAAACATCTGCTGTTCACATGAAGATTGATTCCTGCCTAAATCTGGTGTTTGGTTCATGACTCCGAGATAACCGAGATCTTTATTTTGCAAGCCTTATGCCTCCTTTGAGATATTTTGTTCAAACTTAAAACAAGTGAAGAAGCAGGGAACCAGTTTCAGAGGGATTTTTGTAGGGCAAGTGAGACTAGTTTACCATTTCAGAATACAAATCACAATCATGTTCATAGTTAAGACTCATCCGTGAGACCACCAGTAAGGGACACAAGAAAGAAAACGTGCCCATCTCCAAATCCTGCTGCCTGTAATTCCACCCTTCCTCACAGCTTCTGCTGGCAGCTGTGATGCACGTACCTGGACTATGGTCACTTTCCACTCATGGAGGTGCCTGGTTGATGGCAGGTGGACACGGAATGCTGGGGCTGCTCTCCAGTCAGCAGCCACAGACCCCTGCAGGTAGAGCTTCAAGCCTCCTGCTTCACCCCTTCCTGTGTTGCTTTTGAAGACATCCTGAATTATCCAACAGAAATGCCTATTTCCCCTGCTAACAGGAAGGGAATTCTAACCAAGAACCTGAAACTTGCAGTGTAACTTTCACAGGATTCACATTATCATGTCACGGGTAAGTCCACAGTGAGGCCATAAAAGAAAAAGGGCTTTGGGTGTTTTTTGTGTTCCCCCCCCCCAACTGCACTAGGCCTAGAAACAGAGAAATAACATGGCACATAAGGAGCAAGGGGAGACAGCTGAGAAAGCAGCTTTCCTGATGGGCTGGGAGCATGCTATTTTCAAGAACACCATAACACACAATTTGATTTCAAGCACGTTAAACCTGTGGCATAGAAGAAAATTAACTGGCAGGAAAGGTAACAGTGCAATACCTGTAAATAAACGAAAAAGAAGGGGGTGTCGAGTCAGGAAATGTGTTGTGCAGAGCAAGAAGAAAAACCTGCCTTTAGGACAGTTTGTTTAGACTAATGAGAATAAAAACAAACCCAGATGAGATCAAAGGGAAAAAATGAGGTTTAGTGAGAGAAAACACAAAGATCTAGAAGAGAAGAAGTACAGCAGAATCAGGCAGCTATTTGGTGAGATCTTACACTTTCTGTGGATCAAAGGGTGGGCTTCAGAAGAGAGAGCTTCTAAGGCAGATTGCAGAGCAGAACAGCACAAATGTCAGCGAATGGAGACCAGTTAGACCGGGCAGAAAGTGAAAAGGAATAGCTCAAAACGAGGGCTCAAACAAGCACAGGGAATTCTTCTGGATGCAGCACGATAGTGCAAAGAGCTGGAAAGCTCTTGCTAGTGCCAACCTTGCTAGATGGTGGCAATTTAATCTTAAGAAAATGTGAGACAATCATGAGCTCTGGGGGTAAGACTTTTAAGGTGCTTGTTCTCTTTAAGAAGCAAGAGATGTCCCGCACTCAGATCTCATTCTACTCATCAAAATGGAAACTGGGCTAGCAATGTCTCAAATATAAACACAGAGGTTCTTCCCTCGTGTTCCTGAATGCCTCATTTTTCTCAGCCATATTTGTTGGTTTAATACAACTTACTCTCTCCACAGTTATTTTAAGAATAACTTGAAAATTTAGAACTTCAAAAAAATGCAAATCCACACTACAAAATGCTTTTTCAGCTAGAATAATCAAATGGCAAGCAGATAAATTCCACTTCTGAGATCACTTTCTACAACTGTGTTATTTGTTGCGAAGAACTGGAACAATGGTAACTTGAAAAGTCATGTTCCACATGTAATGCCTCATTACCTCTTGCCATGTTTTAATTTCCAAATTATAGTTGAAACTGTAACTTTTTTACAGTTCTAACTTGTAGCCTAAATCTTACATTCTTTCTACTAGCCCATGTTCAAATACAGTAGTACTCCATACCAGTCCTCTTCAAATTTGGTTTTCTTACTTTTTAGTGATTAGTTATTATGAGATTATTTATTATCATGAAGTATTCATTAGAATCACATTACATCAATTACTACTGTTATTAGTCCCTTACAGCAGTGCTTAAATAAGCACCAATGCCTTCTTCATCAGCATTCAGTTTTAATGAAGACTTCCACATAATTATGTTCTTTTAAAATAACATGGTATAGCAATTTATAAGATTACAGAAAAGAATTGTGTAAATTTTTCTTCTCTTCAAGACTTTTGCAGCCTTCTGCACAAAAATGGATTAAAGCCCAATGAACTAACTACTGCAGATTTCAGACTACAAGATATACATATATTTTTGCATTATTATTGAGTAAATGATTTTTAAGTACAATCCAGTGGAAGCATATTACAGGTGTAATTTAGGCTGGAAATAACTTATAATTGCCAGCATGATCTTCCTACACTGCTTTTTCTAGACAAACTGGTGTTTTGCTAAGATGTGCAAGTATAGAAGCCTGTATTTAGACAATAATGAACTGAGAAGGTGTCTCGGTTTTGAAAGACAGGTGTCTGCTAAGGAAGGCAGAAGCCTCCCTTGAAGTGGCAGATATAACCCCTTTCCCACTGAGTTATTATAATTTTGAAATCAAGGGCCTTTAGGCAAAGATGTGGGAAATAGGAATAACAGTTCTTTACTATATATATATATGTATATAACCAGTCAAACAAACAACAACAACTACGGCAGTAACAGCAAACAGAAGCACAAACCCAGTCCCAGCCTTCTCGGCTGTCAGGCCCTTTCCCCTCGGGTGCAGTTCCGCTCGCAGCCGGCAGGGGCGCTGGCGGCTCCCGGTGAGCAGGGCAGGTGCGATGGTTCCCCGCGGCTGCAGGGGGCGCTCCGGAGCGAGCTCGGGGAGCACGCGGCAATGGCGGCCTGGGATCCCGGGAAGGGATGGGACAAAGAAGCTTCACAAACCCCTGGGCAGCCGATCCCGGACTCTCAGGAACAGCAGGCTGGAACGGCAGGCTGGAGCAGCAGGCTAGAGCGGCAGGCACAAACACAAATCCCGAGCGGCAGACGAGATGTATCCAAAAGGGGAACCCCCCCAAAGTCCAGGCAGGCAGGGCGAGCACGGCTACAACGCAGCGAAAGCTCGAAGCAGCAGCGGGGCAGGGCGGCCACAGCCCGGCCTCCAGCAGGGCAGGGAAAGCGGCTTTTGGGATCCCGGTGTTGTTTCCAGCAGGAAGAAAAACGGCCGAAAGAAAGGAACCAGCAGCTCCTTTCTCTCCAGCTTCTCTCTCCGGATGCTGAGAGCGAACTGAACCCACACCCAGGTGAAACAAAAGAGTGGCCAGGCCCTTTCTGTCTTCTCTTAAGCACCCAGCGATTTATCGTCTTAGTAACAGAATGGGGGAAAATTCCTTTAACAGAAAAAAAAACTAGATCTCTTAAAACCCCAACAGAAGGAAAACTGCCAATCATTAAACCGAGGTGATTCAGGAATTCCTGTACAATGTCCTTGGAAGCGTGGTACTCTGCTTTTCTTGAGCTGCAGAGAGCAAGAGGCAACGGGGATTTGCTGCAGGAGGGCAGTGATACCCTGCTTTCTGCGGAGTCTGAGACGGTACCTTGTGGCCTTTAGGATGACCAAAGCCCCACTTTAAAGACCCTGTAGGCACCCAGAGCAGGAGGCAGCCCTGTCCAAGCACTTCACAGCCCAAGTGTGAAATGCACGCGAAGTAAAGTACATGAAGCAAACTCTCCAGCGTCACATACCAGATCGCTCCCAAACCCAGGCATAAACAAGGCCCTTTATGCTATTTTGTTCCCATTTCTGTGACTCCTATTCAGCATTTCACTAGAGAAGTGTGGATTTGACTTCCCCTGGAGGCACTGGCAAGTCCACCAATTCACAGAATGTTCTTCATGCTTAAGTGTCTTCAGCATTCTGTCTTGTGTGAACTCTGTGGTTACAGACCTTTCCCTGTTTAATCATTAAATGAAAAGATCAAAATACCCCTGTTGTTATAAACTAAGCAAACCCATCTACTGTGATTTTTTTTTTTCTTCCAAATAATTTATTTCCTGATCTTGTTATTTCTTGGTCATTTCATTTAAAACTATGTGAATTACAGTTTAATGGAAGAAGCAGCTCTATCCATAAATGATACAGCCAGGGCCATGAGGAAGGAGTCCCTTTGCCCATCGCAGTCTCTTTACAGCTACATTTCCAGAGGGCAAACCTCAGTATACAACATTAATTGTTCTTGTTTCACACCTCATCTACACTGAATTGCAAAGAACAGTAAAATAAGATCCTTACAGCTTTGTTATAGAATAAAAGAAACCAAACTGTTACATGAGTTCCTTGACCCCCCACTTTGGCAAACTTACTAATGTCCCTTGTCCATTTTCCTTTGCTCAGCTCAAACGTTAAGAACTAGATGCCCCTCAGCAGGAAATACACTTGCACAATTCCTGAGAAGACATTTGGTCTGGACTACGCTCTGGCACAAGTGGTGCCATCTTTGTCAGCTGTTCAAGAACTATCTGTTGCCTCTGAGAGACTCCTTCATCCTCTTGTCTCTGAATCCAACATTTTGAAAAATCTTTCTTAATTTCTGTGACCACAGCTGTTATCAGTAAGGGCTGTTACTTCTGATTTATCTGTCCTTTTTTTCTCAGCAGTTCTATCTAACATCAGCTGTTACCCCAGAAGCTTACATGTGTCTGAGGGATTTGCAGAGAAAATACAACCCTACCGATTTTTCATGACATCAGAAGAACTAAGAACTTCCAAATTCTTTTCCAGGCAACTAAACTAATCTCGCCCTACAACAGCCTAGACAATGTTAAAGTGAAATTGAACATAGTATTGCATACAGACATAATTTTAAAAATAATTGAATGAATAGCTTTGTTTCTTTTGAACAGTAGCATCATCAGCCTGACATAGAATTCCCATGCTGCCTGTGTTAGGAGTTGCTAATAAGAGTGTTCAGTGAAACATGAGGTACTCAGTCAGGACAAGGCATGCTATGATCAGACAACTTCACAGAAGAACAGCCACTGCTTTGAAGAGAGCAATTGTTTATGTGGTGAAGAATTTTATGTGTCTAGTTCATAACGCTGAAGCTAAAATTGCATATGGCTTTGCATTATTAGACCAAAAGGGAATAATATGAAAGTGCAATCCAGAATATGCAATAGCAGAGCAAATGTACAATGTGAAACTAACAGCCATAGCTCGCAGCAAGTTAAATCCAGAAGCATCTGTCAAAAGCCATATAAAGTAAGATTCAGATGGCAACAGAGGAAATAAATCAACAGAATGCTAAAAAGGAAATTAAGCAAAGAAGCCTCTGAAAGGTATCTGCAAGAGACTATTTACAAAGCACAAGTCAGAAGAAAGTTGTTGGAAGTAGAAATAACTGTAAGAGAAGCAAAACCATCCAGCTTCTTCCTCTCAAATTCCAATTTATACAACTCTCCATAACTGGCTTTATCTTAATTTAGTGGTAACAGAAAAGCTGATGATTAACCTAAGGAGAGCACAAAAACCTTTGTGTTAAACAAAGTTCTCCTCTATTCCTTGTAGCATGTGTTGGACCTCGCGGCTCTGCTGTGCCAGATAGCGCGGCGTGCCGCGACCTTCCGAAAAGTGTCTCCTTAGCGAAGCCGCTCGGCAGGACCACTACACACACACACATGCGTACACACACACACACACGCACGCACGCACAGACAGCTCCAGTAAATGGGTCAACGGCAAAGAGGCAGGAAGGGTGTTCATATGGGGTTCCATGGATGAGGTTTATTGCACCCACACCGTGAAGGGTTCCGGGGACAAAGACAAAGAACAATGGATGGTCCAGGTTTAAGTATGGGAGGAGATCGAGCATCAGAGACCAATGATCTGAGGGCATGGGGCAGTACAAAGGCGGGACTAAGGAATGGGAACCAATATGGAAGCTCTGGGGGAGTAGCAACGGGGCAGGGGCCAATGGGGGGAATCTGGAGTGGAGAACCTTCTAGGGCAGGAACATATAAGGTAACAAGGGCGGAGAGGCCAACGGGGCCAACCAGGTAAGCGGAACTGGGCTACATTAACATAGCAGGGCAGAGCATCCTGGGAGAAGCCTTTTCTGTTCACCCTAACCTGGGGAGGAGGAATCTCTGGTACTAGGGACTGTCCTACCAGTGGACTCTCTTTGTCCCTTGTTCTGCAGGCTCACTGGCCACCACAGTAGCATAATTAGTTTTCAGCTGCAGAGACTACACACAAAAGGTCACCTGAACATGGCAGAGCACAGGGAAGTACAACTTGTTGGAAAAACAACTGTCTGGAGGTGTACTTGTTCTAGGATGCTCCTTAGGTGGAGGTTGAAAACTCAATGGAGAGATACAACAATAAATACATTACATAGACTAAAGCAGCAATTTTGACTGTTCTCTGCAGAAGAGGAGTAGTGCTCTGCAAGCAGAACAAAGACAGAAACAAAAGCTGTTAAGGGACAATTTCTCTAATGCCATGAGTAGGGAATGATCATAATTTTATCTACAAAGCCTTTTGAAAAGTCAGTTCTGAAGAGAGAAAGATTTAATGGAACAGGTTAGTGTCGGTTTGATACAGTGACCCAGCAGAACGTTGTCCATAACAATCCTGGTGATACTGCTTCTCTCTACAGCCAGAGAATGTTCTTTAAGAAAACTCATTCTTCTTAGTCCAAAGAAAGAGAAATTACAAGTCCCCTTTCAGTTATATCCCCATATTTGTATTTTTGTAGCAGCACCATACTGCATGCTTATGTTCAATTTAGCACTCCCAAGATCCTGCTTCTCTAATACTGTTTCTTAGTCAGCATTCCCATGTTTTATGTTTTTCATTGTTGGCTTTTAGAGAGTGAGAACCTCTTTGTATTCATCTTGATTACATTTTACTCTGCTAACATCTGCCTCTCTGTTAACTGCTGTACTTCCTACAGCCTTTTATGTCCAACTTCACAAATGTTAGCAAGCCCTCCTAGATTCATTTTTGTCAACAAATATGACTGCTGCAGTCTTCATCCTTTCCTCCATTTGCTTTATTTTCTCCAGACAATTTTCTTGCTGAGTTTTTTAACTAATGCACACATTGCTTCAAAACCCTGTGAAAGTAATGTAAACCACTGCATTTTTATCTATTAGATTTCCTGTTTTCACTAATTTGCTATGTGAAAACATTCAGAGAAGCAGGGGGGCACAAAAGCAGATTTCATCAAGTGAGCTCTATCTCAGTCAGAGTATACCCCAACACTGAGACAGGTAAATGCTACACAGCACGTTTTGAAATGTATTTTTACATCCACTTTGTCAATAATTTGAGGTCTCTTTTTTACCCCACCTTGAGAAATGGAGAGGTTATTTTACAAGCTGTACACAGTTGTGACTGCAGATCATCAAACTTGTCTGTTGGGCACGTACCCTCTTCCATTCTTCTATACTTCCTGATCTTCTTTCTTAACACAGAAGTTGACTGCCAACAATTCTGAATTCCTTTTGCTAGTTCTTTGAGAGTTTTGCTATCTGGTACCGCTGCCTTTATATATTAGAACTACTAAAGACAGTGAAGCAACAAAGTCATACCTGCCTAAAGCAAGTCACTGACTAGCCAGGCTCACTCCTGGAGGTTTAGCCAATGCTTTGGAAAAGGTACTTAAGACAAGTCTCTTTCTCAAACTCCCTGCAAACATGGTCTTCATGCAGGCAATTAAAAATAATTAAAAAGCAAAAGGTACTATGAAGATCATCACACCAGTCTGTGGGCTTCTGGAGGAAAGCTGCATCTTTATGAAGGAAAGTGAATTATCAGAATAAAGGAAAAAAAAGAATAACATTTTACTTTTACTACACCACCCTTTGGTATGTTACTTTGAACAAGAGAAACAAAAGGTTTAGGAAAAGGAAGCTATTAAAGATTGAATTTAAGCTTCAGAAATTTGTATTACCTTCCATCTCCCTAATGAGTTGTATTTTCCTCTTTTACCTAAGTGAAGCACAGAAGTGCCCAGTGACAGCTGGCTGGACCAGAGTCCACAGAAGTGCAGCCTGGGCTATAGAAAGCACTGGGCTGAAAACACCCCGACCCACTGCAGTACATAGCACAGCACAGCAATATTCTTTGAGCCATATCCTGCTGTCTGGGAAATTAATAAACATACGGATCCAAAGTGCAGAGGCCATTCTTTCCTCCTACTGCAAACTGCCCAAGGGAATTCATTCCTGGTACTCAACAATGTTAAGCAGCCTCCCCAACCAATCACACCAAAAATATGGGCTAGAATGTGAAGATTCATTATCTTCACTTACACTCCCTGGATAAGTGTACATTTAACACAATTTGCACTGTTTCCTTACAATGAATCATACCTAGTGTTCTTTTCACAAAGCAATTCTTTCAAACGTCAGGAAAACTTTAAAAGTGCAAATTTAGATCTCCTACTTCCAGAAGCTTTTCTTTTCTCAGATTCTCATTTGTCTAGCAGTTAGTTTCCAAAGACATGAATCTGACTAGGATACTGAATTATATTTTAAAAACAATTTAAAATTTAAAAATCTCAATGCCTTTAGTATCAAACAGCTTTACATTCCCTAACAAAGGTGTTTAACATTAGAAATGTGGAGCCCAAATGTTGATGTTCACATATGGCTCAAAAATACCATGTTTACCACACATTCTGAAAGTTGAGTTTGGGGAAAAACTCAAGAAAACAGAGCTCATAGAAAAAATTACTGGAATTGTTTTGTTCAGATTAGACTATATGCAATGTTGGGTGATTTTACAGCATTTCTAGCATTTTAAGAACTGATAATCCTGTCATACTAACTGTTCTTCTGGCATCAGTCCACCTAGATCAGAAGAAAACTGTCTCTTCACTTCCACAAGCAATCTTCTCAATTCCACTTACATAACCAAAGGATGGTGGTGAGGCCCTGGCACAGGCTGCCCAGAGAAGCTGCGGCTGCCCCATCCCTGGAAGTATCCAAGGCCAGGCTGGACAGGGCTTGGAGCAACCTGGGACAGTGGAAGGTGTCCCTGCTCAGGGCAAGGAGGTGGGACAAGATGATCTCTGAGGTCCCTTCCAACCCAAATCATCCTGGGATTCTGTGCTAACAGGGCCACCACAGACTCAGGAGCCTCTATGGAGCCCAGCAAGGGCTGCAGGAGACAGAGCTGGGATGGATGGCACAGAGCTGGGATGGATGGCACAGAGCCAGGACACAGAATGAGGAGCCCCTTCAGCCAAGGCAGTGGCTGCTCACTTGTACAGGCTCTCCCATCAGCCCAATGGCTTCAGGCAGCTGAGCAAAGGCAAACTGAGCAGCTTTTCTGGAGTCCTACACCTGTGCCTGGACATTGATCTAGGCGAGTTCCCAGCCAGTTCATCCCTTCTCTTCCAGGAATTATGACAGATAAAATTCTTTATACAACTCCCTCTTAACAGCACAACAGAAACTCAACAAAGCAGCAACGTGCTACAGCTGACAGGGTCTTGAACTTCCTGTTAAGAGAAGTGGCACTTGTGAATCGTCACATCTAAACCTCTTGTAGTTTACAAACATCAACATAAATGTTACAACACACTTCCAGTTCTAGGCACTGCTTTTTGACTGTTTTGCTACTAAAGTCTCCTGCTACAGACAAGAACACCAGAAAGCAGTGGCTCAGTCAAAATCACTCTTACTGTTATTTGAATTCTCATAATTTTCCTTTTTTCATTTCTTTTCAGACAAGAACGCAAAATGAAGAAAAATAACTAGAATCAAGCAGATCATGTGATTACTTATTAACAAGCATATTAGAAACATACCCTTGAAAGCACACACTTTCATGACTGGGCTAGGGCAATTACCAAATTGAAAAGTATTTAAAGCACAATGGAATTTAAAGACAGTATCTAGAGGTATAGAGCTTTTACAGATTCTCTGACTTAACTTCTATTTAATTTGCACCATGATTTCCCAGAGATATATTCTAACACAAAACCAGGACTGATTTATATTGCTTTGACTATAGCTTTTATCCATTTACTGATAAAATTGAATTTCACACAGTTTTACACAAAAGCCATAGAATAGTATCAAGTGAAACACATCTTTGGATTTTCTCAAACTGTTACACAACTTGAAGTGCCACTGCCCTACAAAGAAATGTTTACTCCAACAGTTAATGAAGACTGAAATCAATATTTAGGGTATTTTTTCCTTTATAAATCAGTGAAAGCCTGCAACATCAATTACTTCTCGCTGGCACAAGCTTTCAGTGGGAATTGTAGCAGGTCTCACCAGGGCTGGTTTCAATCCTGCACAGGTGTGTACATTTAAAGCAGAGAAGCAGCAGCAAAGAACCTGCGCTCACACATGGCAGGTGACAGACAAGCAGAACAAGTAGGCAATCTGAAATAAAGCTTATGCCAACAGCCTGCTTTACTGGAATTATCCTAACACCCTGCACAGATTTGAATCAAAACCCTCAGCTTACACAGAATTAAGCTGGATATGCCTAAGCCCATGCATTCCCTTCCCTAAAATGCTATGAAACCATACTCCTCACCCAGGAATCATTCCCTCCTTTGCTCGATATCCTTTTCCTTCCCTCTCTGTTCCCATGTAATTCAATGACAAAAAGGCACAGCACAGCTATGTTTTTCCAAATGTGGAATGAAGTAATGGCTACATTACACGAGAAAGTAAAGATGCAAAAGTTATCTCAGCATTCCATTGTTTGCAGCTCCTTAAAATAGCTCTTTCAGTTTTGAACACTGATGAGGAACATTTGAACATTGATGCCATCTGACTGAGACCTAGTGGCTATGATACACACAGATAGATACACAGATAGATAGATATAGATATAGATGTAAAATGCACTGTGTAAGTAAGACAGCAGTGATAAACTGGTCCCTGACCATGCAGAGCAAAATCTGGTGAGGCCATGGAGTGCCTAAATGAGTATTTACTTGCATTGTAAGCTTGCCTCAGTTGTACTGTGTACCAAGGGCCATCCACTGCTGGCATGAAGTGTTCTCAGACCCTTAAGCTCATTCCTCCCAATTCCTAAGCACTGACCAAGGACTAATACAGTATTTCTCTGACTTCTCTGAGACATGTAACCTGTATGGGTCTCACAGAATTTTTTCAGGACAATCAGGAATGACACCGGAAAGCAAATGGAGCAAGAATTTCCTAGAGCGGGCAGGACACCTGGCCTGAAGCAGCTGCGAAGTGTTATAGAGACAGCACATGAGAAAGGATAGGAAGAGGCCATCCTGGGTTTTTCAACTTCTGCTTTTCTGTTGCTCTTTCTCTTCTGCCTGTGCAAATTACATCATACAATCTGTACTACATTTTAATGTAATCCCTTAAACTTAGCTCTTGAGAATAGGGGGAAAAATGCTAACTGCTAAGAAATAACACATAAAAATTCCATAGTCGTATCATTTATTGGCAGAATGGGGATTTCAATTTGGAACTCCCACAATGTTAATAAATGCCACTACATAAGCAGCCTATTAATTAGTTTGAGACAGGCTTATCCCAATTTTTCCTGCTGGAGCTGTCCCACTGTGTAATTTGAATAATAATTAGAGAAGAATTTGAACAATGGTTTGCCATCAGGGGAGCCCCAAAACCACAACTTCTGAGTCCACCTCTACCCTTACCAGCTGAGAAACCTTTCATCTCTCACAGCTGTATTTGTACACAATGCCTAATGTTTAATGAATCAGAATTCCTGATAAAGCCAGTTAAACCAGAATTCATGACCAGATCTGACACACCACCTTTATTTCTCTAGGGACCTGAAATATCCAGTACAACCTTTCTTGTGATGCCTAATACAATTTGCAAGAGTCTGACTGAGGCAGAAACTAGACATGACTGATTTAAAGTTTACAAACTACATTTCAGCAAGATCTCAAACAATTCTATTTTAACAAGCTAATTAATTTCCACTAAATAAATTATTATAAAAATAGGAGGTTCTGAGGAGGAACTGTAGGAGACCTTATTTTTAATAGGCAAATACATAGATTATTGAGCAAAGGAATCAACTTGCTGTAACAGACAACTCAGGGAACCCATCACTGGGTCAGGGGAAGCTAGAAATGGCGTAAAACCTGTTCTCTGCTGAAAAATAAAGTAACTTTTAGTAGAACTTGCTATATGAAATTAGAGAACAGACAGATTGAAAACCACTGTTGCTAGAGCCAATGCAAATTTACTTTGTTTTCCCTTCCAACACATACATTCCAACTTCTAGTTATTATCTCTCTGGATGTTTGGAGATGCTTATCAGATCTAAACACTCTAATTATATGATATTATAATAATACCTTATTAATGTGTAATATACTGTTGGTAATTAATACATATAAATTTATGAAATATAAACATCCCTGTATGCTTAGAGCTGTTAATTAGAGCTAACTAAATACACTGGGAAATGCTCTAAGTAGCCACAGAACAAAACAATTCCTGCGTGGTGCAAAAGCAATTGTGATCAAATGCTAAATCTCTTTCCTAAAGCCCAAATACGGAAAGTAAGAAGAGTGAAACCAAAATACAGCCATAAAAGCCTCTACAGGAGAGAACACAAGGCTGAAAAAGCCTCACAGCAGTGATTCAATCTCTGCTTTCAAGGACATCTGGCTAGGAACCCTCTGATATTACTGAATTATTAAGATCCAACACACTGCTAAGGAACACTGGAGCTGTCTTTCCCTTGTCACCTCCAGCACAGAGCCACCATCACCACTGTTCATGGAAGGACATGCTTGTGCTGGGCTGGCTTTTCTGAGTGAGAGAAGAGCTGGACCATTTTACACATCCCTTGGTGGTTCTGCACACAAACACTGCAGTGAGGTGACCACGTGCCAGCACTGGAAGGGTACTTGTAGTGGTTTGGTCCAAAATACTCATTACTGTTTATCTGCTGTGAGATAAGAATTAGGAGAAATGCAAAACAGGCACCAAACTTGAAAGAATATAAAGAAGTTTATTAACAGACCTAAAGAAGAAAAAAAATTATACCCACCTTCAGAACTCTCCTCCTCCCCCCACCTTCCTCCTTCTCCCACTGACAATGTGAAAAGACAACCCTTAAGATGTTCAGTCTGTTTACCACTTCCATAATAACCTTGTTCAGTCCATTTAGAAAGAGAAGGTCTCTTCTTGCTCGTGCTATGAAACATTATCACAACGAGACAGCCGCCCACTTCCAAAATATTGTTCAGTCCATTTAGGAAGAGGAGCCTCTCTGCCTCATGTGAGTCCTTTCCCCCCGACTTGCAGCTTTTCCCGCAACTGCTTTCGAGGGTCCACTCTTGAAGTTTTTTGGGGTACAATTTTTAAGGTAGAGCCGTTCAGAAACAAAAACAGAGGCCCTTCTCCTTCCCTGGGAGCAAAGGGTCTTCATCATCTTCATCGTTAGGACTATCTCTGGGAGCATCTCTAGGAACTGAGGTTTTCTCCTTTCCCATTTGGAGCAAAAGTCCTCATCTGGTTCATCTCTCCCTGTCCAAACTTCTCATGAAATTACAGCTGTGTCAGCATCTGCCTATCTCAGCGCAGGTGCTTTTGCTCACCGAGCTGAACACTCCACCCCCCATATCTTCATGAAATTACAACAGGATACTCTGATATATCATAGCTTCACAACAGAATTTCAGCTTTAAGCATCTCCTCTCTCTCTTCCCTCAGGTTTTCAGCTCTTCACAGCAATAAAAGGGTTAATCTCACCTCGGCCTTGCAGCTTTGCAGCTGGAATGTTGAATTTTTCTTATTGCAGTGGAGAGGGGGGAGAGCCGAGCCGCTCCGGCTGCCCACGGCAAGGCAGTGGGGGGGTTCCATGGCTGGAACAGGTCCATGGCTTCAGGATGGCCGTGGCCCGGCCCGGCCTGGCCCAAGCAGGGCCTGGCCGGGCCCACTGGGCCCTGCTCGGGCCCTGCAGCCACCTGTCCCAGCGCCGGAAACGAGAGAGAGCTTGGAGGGGAAGTTTGCCTATTCTTAAATGTGGATCACAGAAGGTGATCACAACTTTAAGTGGCTAGAGAATTGTCCATATTCAAACTGGCCAGCTGATAGGTTCTATCAGTTCCCAGAGGAAACTGTAAGCACCCCTTAGCAAGGACGTCCCTTCCGGGACTATGCTTGCTAACCTATGACAGTACTGGAGCAGAGCTGGGCAACAGCTATCTTGTGATGGCAGCACTACGAACAATGCAGCAGTGCAGGGGTTTACTGCTGTTTGCCACCGAGGGCACTCAGAGCACACACTGGTAATTGCTGGACATTTAATACCTGTCTGGCCTCACGTACAGACACTGGAGACACCTCTGTGCAACCCTGCCATCAGATCTGCAGCCAGAGTGAACACAGATTCTGCCTCTTGTACAACCCTGTCTGCAATTAGTTATGATAGGCTTCCATATCACATCTGCTCCCCACACAACTCCCTTCCTCTGTTCGTCTTGACTCTCCTCTATCTTTTGTTTGTTTCTTTGAAGTGCTCTCTGGCACTTTTCTCTGATAGAAAAAAATAATTACCACATCTACCAGAGTTTTATGAGCAATTCTGGTTATCTAATCTTAACAGAGTTGTGGGGTTTCATAAAGTCTATCAGCTGTGGTCAGGTTCTTCAAAGGCAAAAAAGCCTTTAGAAATGAACACATCATTTGAATATATGCCCTACCTTGTAATTAAAGATTTTCTGAATGCAGAAGAATAGCTGGGACTCTGTGATCACAGCTGTCTCAGAATGTCTACGAAACACTGCTGGGAGAGTTCCTGGATCTTGCATCTCTGAAGAAGGCTTTCTTGGCAAGCTGGATATAAAAACTCCTGAGATGAGTCCACGTGTCCATGAACACATCTAATTCTTCTTCTGAACTTCTCCATCTAGTTCAGTGCTCAGATCACTTTCTTCAGTTTGTCCAAGACAGTAAAAATGAACTAATCCAAAAACCTCTATAAATTTGAACATTTCTTTCTGGATGGGCTGACAGAATTCTCTTTCTAGCTCAGTCAAATGACAGACAACAGTGTCTGATCATAGTTGCCAGTGGCGTAGATTTTTCAGAAAAAAGACACTGCCAAAGCAAAAATGAGATACTGAATTTGAAGATCACATTTGTTTCATCAAACTATCCATCCTATATGGACTAAGAATAAAGCTGAGCTCTAAGCAAACCCTGATCACGTTACTTATTTTTGAGAACACAATCTGAGTATTTGGACTGTTCCTCCTAGAAATTCAACCTTTTTTCCTCCTTGATGTTTGTGTGCAGAAAAAATGAGGGAAAATTGATACATTTGAGGAAGATAAGTGATAGCCACAATTGTTTTTCATTAAATACCTTGTTTTAGTCTTCAGTTTTAAGGAAAAAAAGCCCTTCAGAAACCTCTGCTTGATGTGATTTTGAGATCTGATCCTGACCTATGGCTTAACACCAGACTGGCAAAAAATACATTAATACCAGTGCAAGTAACATAGATGCTAAGGTAAATATTTTATCTCAGGGTGATTATACTGGAAGCATCTTCTGGTATTCCTTTTTTGTGCAAGAACTGGTTTACAATGGCACTTGTAGTGACTTTCTTTATTCCATATTCACACAGCTGTCTGCTACATCTGTTGATCTGGGGTTTTGTGTGTGTGTGTTGGGTTTTTTTCCCCTCATGGTTATCACCTATTATTTTCCTCCATGTATTTTATATAAATTCTAACAGATATTTCTTTGTGCAGAACATTCCTGAAAATATTTTTTTATTCTTACATAATGTCTTTGAAGATAAGTGTCATTATTATCTTTTGTCTGATAATTGGCATTTTGTCATTCAGTCTTAAATGAAGCCTGTGAGCTGTTGGTTCCTCTGCTTCCACACTTCTGACATTGTTAGATTGGATTGTGAAGTGTAGGTACTAAACAATTCACTGAGATGTTCTGCTCACTTGTCCAAGTCAAACGATGTCAGGTGAAAAGCTACTCTGCACATGCCTTGACACAGCCTATTTTTCCTTAGCAGAATCAAGCTGTGTCATCTGAGCCACAATAAAGCTTCCAGTGAAGATAAAATCCGTTAGTCTGTGTTGTATTGCAAAGACCTTGCTTCTTTTCTGTTTGCTGATCTGAACAGCAGCCACAGAAATTGGCTTTTTTGGCATGGCCATCCCTCAGTGGTGATGGAAATAGAATTCTGAGGTTCTGTATTTGGGAAAATGCTGAGAAGCGGGTCTCACTGTCCATTTCCTCCCTTCCTGTGTTTATTATCCTTCCCTTTTAGTATCATTTGGCTGCAGTATAATTGTGTGACCCATAAAGTGAGCAAACTGCTGTTGCTATCAGTATAAGCTCACCTTTGTATATTTAGGTTCTCTTACCATCTGATGCTCTACTGTAGCCGTTTGTGGATCCTCCGCAGGTTTAGATGTCCTGCTTGTTTTGCTTCTATTTGATGCAATTCTAAGGCTCATTGTATTGATGTCTCCTTTTTCCACATTATTTTTTCCTGTTTGGTAGGTCTTGATCTATCGTCTGAAAAACTATGAATAAATTCTAGACAACCCTTGTTTTCAGTTTTTACCAGGTGTAAATCTGTTGCTTTACTACCTTGCCATACTTTCCCTAAAAATAACCTTCACTGAAAGTGCTTATAACCAGCACATCACCAGCTGTCACAACAGTGCAAGGGAGTGGGAAATTAACGTCTGGTATAGTTGTATAGAGAGCATAGCATTGGCTTTGCCCTTTCATCTTAGAAGGGTGTTGCAGTGGGGATCCTGCAACACGCATATATCAAACCAGGAGTCCCGTGGAAAGGAAATATATATGGACAGACAGATTCTTGATAGCTGTTTCAGAGATGTTTATTTCTCCAGCCGCATGGCCGGAGCTCTGCTGAGGAACTGTTCCAGTCACGGGACCAAGGGTCCTTCTGCCCGCGCAGGGAACACAAACCAACCCATGGGAACGAGGCTGAGCAGGGGCAGGGAAACCCCGTGTCTGTGCCCTCAGGGCCCCTCTCCCAGGGCTACACGGCGGGGGAGGGACCCCAACAGAAGGGTTATGACTGTGATTAACAGGCTAATCTTATGACTCGCATGAATGTTTCACTAGGAAAATGGCTGCTTGTATTGTTGGGCTTAGTCCCTTCAAGATCCAAAAAACCCCCAGTGTTTTGAACAGGAAATGGATTGATGCCAGGTCTGTTTTCAAGAAGCAATTCTGTGCTTATTGGTTCTGTTTGTCTGGGTTTTTTAATGGTTTATCAATCCCAGCAAATATACCACAGGCAATGAGCAGGATGAGTGCCACTTCCTCAGTGCCAAGAGATCCAGTGTTTCCAGAGTCAGTGGCTAAATTCCTCACTAACACAGGCACTGAGTACGTGCTGCCCTAAAACACTTACAAGCTGAACAAAATTGATTTGACCCACAGCTTGAGACCTGAAGGACAATGCAATTCACTGAACTTAGAGGCTATTTACAGAAAATGTGATAACTTCTCTTGCTGAACCCATAAAAACTCCCGTACTGAGGCCAGTGACCAAATGACAATAGGACTGTATCTTTTGGCACTCTAGTGCCAAAGTAATGTCCCTGTAAGCCAGCAGCATAGTGTAGAAATTGTTAAATAAATAAATAAATAAATGTGTAAAGGAAATGAAGAAGTAGTGATAAATAGGAGCTAACCTTTGTACCTGTGAAGGCAAGCTATAGACATGGAAACTACATTCCCCCACAGGTCTCTGCATCCACGTAAGATGGGGGGCTGACACTTCTGTCAGAGCTTTCCCCCACTAGAAGATACACAGTCAGCCTCTGGCTTCAGCTGGGTCTTACAGAAGCTCTGCTGAGTTCTGTTGGTTTGCCCGGATCAAACTTGGGCAGACACTGAGACGGCACTTTGGGCAGAGGGAACCAGCCCATGATGATACAGAAGTACACTACAGCCTTAAAGGACGCACGTGTACAAGTTTAAAGAGATCTTTTAAGACAGGCCCCCCCATAACACCTTTTGCCACAAAGGCTGATTTCTATTTCTATGGATGAGAATGGATCTTTGTGAGTGACTTCATTTGGGCAAGAACAGTTCGTATGTTATTCACAGACTGGTAGACTCATGTCCTGTTCTGCTATTTCTCTTCCTCTTTTTCCCCAATTACAAAGAAATAAACACAGAGTGGGAGTTGGACGATGTGTGTCATGTTGTGCTTTGAAATCAATAAGCATTACACTTTAAACTGCTTCACACTGCTTAGGCACATCCTCTAGGACTGGTTTCATAAAGAAAATGTGAATTTCATCAGTGCAGAAATTGTAATACTTCCAAAAACCTTAGCAGTCTCAAACTCCCATTTAATTTCAATTACAGGAATAATTCTATCTTTTCTCTGCCTTTTACAAGATATTGTAGGCATATTCAAAACCAAAACAGAAGCAAAAATCCTATTTACCTACATGTTGCCTACTTGAAATGCTGAATCAGTCTAACTGTCTACCCCTCTCCAATTACTCTTCCAAGAGCCAGGATGTGACTGGAGATGAGATTTCCTAGTTTGTGAGGTGATTTGATATATTAACAAGCAACAGAGTCAGAGCTTGGCAAAGCCCCACACTTAAACCCTGGCAGGCCAAGGCTTGCTCTGTGAATCCTGGAAGAAAGGGTGGCAAAAAGCTGAAAGGGCCTCAGGAACATAAATCAGTAGGGAAGTGGAAATACAAGGCTGAGTATGCAAAAAGGCAAGAGAACTGAACTCAAGGGGTAAAAAGGCCGAGATTATCTATGCGTAATATGAAGACTAAGTCTGCTCCAAACCCACAACATCAAACACAGTGCCTGGTGTGTGGCCACAGTTGTTGGCTTTTATTCCTTGAAAAAAAATGTTTGTATCTGACAAAGAATAAACCCCAATACAGATGAACAAAACTGCTAACAACACTGGGTTTAGTATCAGTAGGTTTTACAGTGATGAGCTGCAAGAAGACACATTCTTCAAAATACGTATGAAACAAAGTTCTGCAGAATCTTTAGCATGCAAGGTCTCAAAGATGCCATCTGAGAGAAAGTAAAAATTTTAGTGCTTCCATATTTTTTTCCAGCACTATGCTACATATAATCATTTCTGGAAAAAACAGTCCTTAAGCATGTGATGAAAGTGATGAAATCCCTCAATAGAAAAGCTAAACATATAAACATATGGAAAACACAATTAGTAAACAATCCACAAGATGAAGATTTTCCTTATTAAGCATTTGCAAAATAACTCAGGAGAACAAAACTGTAAAATTCGAAGTCTGTTGTAAAACAGTTTGCAAACAAAATAAAAAGATAAACCAGTGCAGCAAATGGTTTGCAAGGAACTGTTTGTTTCCAGAATATTTGCAAAATCAAATTCCTGCTTTATCCTTGAAAGTTATTCCTGAATAGTATTTGAAAGTAACAATTTGTTCTCTCTGCCTATCAGAACTTGGTTTGAACACCTTTTCTATGCTTCCGAAGTGCATGTGCCCTTCCTCAGTGACATAACATCTGTGCTTCTGATTTTGTAGTTCCCAGAGAAGAAAGCAAACGTGCTTAACAAACTCCACTGGAATCAACCTAAAAACTTAAAACTAACCATTTGTGCAGCATTGACATAATCCTGTACATCCATGTTACCAAGAGCTGCCCTTTAAAGTTTTCTCTTTACATAACCACAACCTACAAATCTACTAACTCTTATCTATAAAGACATTTTATGAAAACAAGCAAGCAGCCAAATTTTTTCCAAACAGGTTAACTTGAGGACTGTCTTTGCTCTTTCAGAAATTTCATATTTGGAAGAACAGGATAGCTAATGTTAGGCTTTTTGTGTTTTGTCAGAACTTCAGGCAGCTTTCTGAAAAGCATTCCCTTGAGATTTGCTCAAAGCGATCCTTGCACTTTAAGTTCTCTCTTTTGCTGGAAGTGTAATCAGCAGAAGAATTCAGTAAAGCGTTTAAACATGCACCTCTGTGAAAATGTACGGTATTGTGTATGTTTCCTGTACTACTCAGTGAAGACAGACTATGGTCAGTAATTTGGGAAAAAGGGGTAAGATTCTGAAAGGAGAAGACAGGGATATGAAAAGTGTGGAAGTAAATTTTAAAAAGTATAAAGAGCAGGGTAGCAGCTAGAGTAGCTGCCAAAGTAACTTGAGGGAGTTACACTTCAAGGAAGGAGGTGAGGACAGCAAAAATAATGAAATAAGAAAAAGTGGTGCAGGGTTATGAAAGAGGGAGTGGGAAGGGGGTAGTAAAGGAAAAGGTTGATAATCAGCAAACCCTGAAAAAATTAAATAAGGGCAACAAAACTAATTGAAAATACTTTTGTTGTCTATTATGTAGAAGGAGTGGTGAGCCTGTGCAAACTGAGTGCCCCTTCTTGCTGTAATTTTGTAAACAAAATTCCAAAATTAAGACTCTAACAGTTAAAGGCTGACACCTCACTGGCCTCTAGCAGGCAGAGGGAAATGAAGCTGCTGTTCCCCTGCCACAAGTGAAAGCAGTGCACCATTTCTAGGTGGGTTCAAGCCACGATGCATGTGTGCACTCATCCACAACCAACACTGACCCATGACTTGTACCACTACCAAGTTAAAAGAGGACCATCACCTTTTATTTAGATGTAGTACAGCCATTAAATGACTTTAAAACTGATGACAGTGAGCTGTTTCACAGTGAGAACCTGAATCAAGTCATTACAGAAACAGCTTACCAAAGTGTAACTCAGTGCAGTCCTCTCTTCTCTTCCCTTCTTACTTTACATGGATACATAGACCATCAGAACAGAAGAACAAAAGGCAATGACAAAAAAATTGAAAGTATATTCCATAGCAAAACATTTCATTATTACATGAAGCATCACCCTCCAGACAAGGACAACTGTGAACCCTCCAAAAGATGAAAAGCTGTTTCAGGAACATACAACATTTTTTTCCTTTAAAGTGATATTTTAAACAAGGAAATTAGATTTTTATAGGAGAGGTTCTTACTTCAGTTGGAAGAGATTGTTTGAGATATGTGTATACAGACCAGTTCACCCACTTTTTAAAGCAACAATTTTTCATACTTGACAAAACATCCAAGCTCCAGATCACTCAAATCTAACACCTGAGACTTTATCTTTAGCCTCTTGGAACACTGACCATGGCACAACAACAAATGTGGAAGAACAGAAGATCTACAAGATGGAATTCTCAGCAAGAACATCCCTTAATCAAATTTTACACATGAGCAAGCCAAGTCAAAAAACTGAAAACATGAACACAGGATACTCCATCAACATCCTTCACTACTTGGTTGAGTTTATAGGACTGTGCTGGCTTCTTAAGCATGCTCCAGCACCAGCAGCCTCTGTCTCATCAGTGCATTGTTATAGTGCATTGTTTACCACACACTTTGTCTCCAGGTGCTCCACAAAGAACAGGTGTCTCCTAGTTCTACCACCTGAAGGTATTCAGATGCCTAAATATATATCTAGGTGCCTTACTAGGATTTCTAATGCACGTGGTTACAACTTTAGGTGAGTAACTGCCCTTAAAAACTGTGATATGCTACTATAAGGGAGGGTGTTTTGTGCCTTGGTGGATTCCTGTCACAAGCTCAGTTTCTGCTGATGGGAACCTGCCCTCTTGTTGTCTGAAGGCAGACATGATGTATTTTGACAGAGGCAGACCAAAAAAAGGAAATAGTCATTTTTAAAGTAGTACTTTTTTATCTAGTGAGCATCATGGAAGAGAAACTTCTGATTATTGCTTCAGCACACACATTATGTAACAGCACACCTGATAGTTTTTGTTGGTTTCTCTGTTTTCTCTCCTAATGTAAAGAAAGATGTCCCATTCTATGGAAGAGACAGTGGGAACCGTCATTCAGTGTGACCTTCAGTACGAACCTCTAACACAGAGTTACCAAAAGTCAGGCCTTTGTCTTTAGCTCTTTCTCACTATCTACAGCTGCTATGACAGTTACCACATCTCCAGTGCTTCTCAGAGAACAAGCTGCACAAACCCTGTACACACCCATGCTTTCAATCTCAGCCAGCAGATATTTGTTTGAAATCTGTGAGTTCTGGTTTTTCCAGTAACACCTTGTATCCAGCAGCATTTGCATTTCATTACAGCTTTATGGCATTTACTAGTGATACTGTGCAAGTAGACCTCTCTTGAAAACAGTGACATCTAAATTTGGAGATAATGATAAAGTAGTAATACTAAGGTTAAAAAAAAAAAGGAAATAAATATAAAAAAAGAATATTGCTTATATTGCTTTTGCCACTTTACAGAAACAGAAATGGCTAAAAGTAATAGAACGGCCTTATGAAGTCATCTGGCTGGAAGTATTGAGCCCATGTCGCTGAGATCTGTATTACACCAGAGCAGTGAAATGCTGGGGCAGCAGCCTGGGAGTTTGGCATTCACCTGCACATTCATGAATCATTAAACTGAACTTCTGAAACATCCTCTATTAGAAATGCCTGTCACTTGGAGCCATTTATGGATTTAGAGAAAATGAGTTATGATTATGAGTAGCACAGGGAAGAAAGAAGAGAAGAACACAGTAAGCTGAAACAAAGGAGTGAGTCAACACTGGGGAAAAAAAGACTAATATTGGAATTAACAACTTAAGGAAGAAAGAAATACTCAATGTGAAAACACTTGTAAGCACCTCAAGAACAGAAGAAAGTAGTGCTGGTGTCAATTAACAGAGCTGTCCCAACAATGATTAACACTGAGTCTGTGGAAACACTGTTCCAGAATGAGGAATATCCTCCAGGATACTGAAATAATCAAAGGGCAAAATCAAATGCACTGTATTAGACTCAGCCATGCTACACTTAGATCTTTAACTCAATGACTAATGTTAGCACAGCTTTGAAATACGAAATCTGCCCTAACAAAACCAGATATACTCAAGGTAATGTAGCACTGTCTCACTCCTCAAGAACTCTTTAACTACAATTACCTCTTAGTTGTTGTTCTTAGGGAGAAGCATTTTCCATTTCAGCTAAATTTTCTTACCAATCTCTTTGAAACAGCAGAAGTCCCTTACAGCACAGAAAAACACTAGAGAACTGTAGAAAGATTTCTTTGGCAAGTTCTTTTTTCTCTTATAAACATCACACTATTGTCTGGTTTAATCTTTTGTTAGCATTCTTTATGTAGGATTTTTGTAACATGCTGCATTTGTGTAGAGGCCTTGTCAGATAATGAACATTTTATCAAATCAAAGGAATTCTCTCCCTTCTGCTAAAAATTACACTGCTAAGTTTAGATTCTGCTGTAGCAAGAATGAGGTATGTTAGAACTGAAGTTCTGAAGTGACTAACCACTGACTGCTTTATTCCCTTATTGTGGCACACCATTTTCTAGCCAAATTCAACTTAGAGAAAAAGGAGAAGTATCACAAACTTACACAAGAAAAAAGCTCACTGAGTACACTGGATCTAAACCTTTTTTGTGCCTATTAGTGTACCTAGCACAGGTTCTGCTAAGTATTGATACACCATTGCCTTTAAGTTTGTATTTCTGGGTTATGTCTAGACTTTAAAATAGAGAACCCCTTCTAAAATAGGAGCTCAAAACAAGGGTTTTCAGGACTGTGAAGCAAAATTTTATTTTCTAACATTGTATCTGATCTATTTTTTGTCCCTGTCAACATCCATTCCCTGAATATTCCTCTTCCTAGAATTTGTCCCTTCTCTGTGCTTATCAGTCTCCCCCTTGCTGTGTGTATAATTTCTGCACTGTACATTATGTGATGCTTCAAGGATCAGAGTATTTTTAAGGTTTTCCGTTCCTAATCCATCTTCCTGTCCCTTCACTTTTCTAGGCCTGTACCTACTACCTAGTATACTAGTTCTTTGCTGATTATAGAACAATGCAATTCTAAATTAACCTACCTTACAAACTAAGTACTTCTAAGATTCACTTTTTTCAATATAAATTTTAATAACTTTAATATGTAAAAGCATTACTTTTTGGTGTTTCTAAGGTTTCCAAGCCCACTTTCTATTCATGTGGATTTTACACTGCAATCATGAACTCACAAACTACCAAACATTCGTTTTGTTTTCTACAGACAGATGGAATTGTTTCCCATGTACTTATTTAATGAATTTCACTATTAATTAGAATAGTTTGCCAGTGGTGATCAATAAACATTTTGGATATTGACACAGTAAGCACTATGAAGAACAGCCACAGACTAAAAGGACAGAGTGAGGGGAAAAATCTGTAAGATTTTATCTGTTTAATTAGCAATGCTGTCATAATCTTCACAGAACAAGAATGTTTCTAGTACCTAGCAATTTACTCCCCCCTCACCCTTCCCAGTAACTATCTCACTCTCAAAACCAAAGATCACTTCAGGTAAAATCACAATTAGAGAAAGGTTTTTTAAAAATTTTAGACCAGAGATGTGTATGGACTTGTGGCTTGGGAGGAGCTCAGAAACCAAATCAAAGTTAAAAACAAGTGTAAACTCTACATCTGTGGTAAGAAAGACTCTAAACACAAAAGGCTCCATACATAGCATGGTATCCAAAATCTGGCTGGGATCCAGATTTCACATTTTGTAGCATTTCCTTTTTGATGGAACAGTCAGAACCCAGGAGGAACAACAGGGCAGCGAATGTAACAGGTGCCTGGACAGACTGGATGGAAAGTGCAAGGGATGCAGGAGCCTTGATGTGCTCAGGGAGGATGTGCCGGGCACACACACATCAAGTGCACGGCACTGGCTGACAGGACAGGGGCACCACCCCCCACCTCCTGCACTCAGCCTGTCCCTGCTGCCACACGTGGGACTGGCCCAGCTGGCCATTTTCACAGATCCTGATGCAGCCCACGCACACTGGCCAGCACAGCAAACACTGGTAAACCCCCAAGTGGGACAGGGACAAGAGAAGACTTTACTGTAGCTTTCTAAGAACTGTGGGTGGATTTAAAACTACTGGTGTCAGTAACTGGTCCAATCCCTAATTCCTGTTTGCTTACATGCACCATATAAATGACAAACAGTTTTATTAAAATTTTTTATCTAATGACTGAAGCTCCTGGACAAATGGCATGCCTCTGACTGTGACAGAAAACTGCAGGATTTGACACCACAAATAAACGCAATACCTACAAACATTCTGAACTGAGAATTTTCTTCACAAGCAGTGCTCAAGGCACAGGGCACATAAGAAGGTAGGTCTGGTTTTGTCATTGCACAAGAAACCTGCAAAAACACTGAAACTTCAGAGGAATTACACAATAGGAAATTTTTTATTCTAGTAAACAATAGGCTAATTCATAGAGGAAAAGATATTTTATTTATCCAGTCACTCAAAATAGTACATGTGGAGGTTTCTTCTCATGAGCAGCTCAGGGAGACTGAGCTATTCACAACATGGAGACTCAGTGCTCTTAAAGTTATCACCCACACTTTAGAGTCACGTTCTTAAGCTCAGTTAGCAATCTGCAATTCCTAAATAAAGATAAGCAATTTAATCCTCTATGACATTCCCAGATTTTCATATCCATTCTGATGGATACTTCTTGTAAATGCTTTGTCCACAATTTCTACACTACATTCCCTTTAACCTGGCTGTTTATATGGTGTTTCATATGAAAATAAAGCGTCAGTGTAATTAGCTACCTAGTATCACAATGGCATTAAAATCACAAAAAAATGAGGGACTTTGGGAAATCAGGAGAAGAAAAGAAAAAACCACACTTCCACACTTTCTCCTTCTTCTCAACATTAACATGAAACTAACTGCACTTTGAAAATGAGCTGCCATGAAACTGACATGAAACTTCTGAGTCCATTAAGTGGGGCATAATTGTTTATTCCCTCAATGCAGTTGGTTGCCTGAAGCCTATTTCTTTGCAAAAAATGCAAGAAAAGAATCACATTAATTCCAAGAAATCAGCAGAGAATTAGACACAGCAGTATTTTTGCACATGAATTTCAGAGTCATCTCCAACAAGATGAAAGAAACAGCTCTTTAAGAAAAAGGGATTAAAGGGGTTAACTTATAAATAATCAATAATATAATTAACTCACCATGCAAACTACTTAGGAAAAAATAATACTATAGCTAAAGCTTCTTCTTCTCAAACCTTTTATGTGGTTTCATGTTGCTCACACCAAGCTCAGATTCCACCCCAAGTGTGACACACAGTGAGCATGAAGTGTGAAGCAGAGCTGGAGGGACTTTCACTGCCCACAGCTGGGGAAGCGACACAGCAGCTGTGTGGGACACCTGGCAGCTCACCAGCAAGGAGGGGTAAAACAAAGCTGAAACCAGCTTTAGCTCAAGGAACACTGATCTCATGTCCAAAGCACTGGATCTACCAAGTGATTTCATTCTTCTTGGCACACAAACCTTCAACCAAGCACTTCACTTTTTTCTTCCAGTAAACCTCAATGTACTGAAATTGAATCCATATGGAGTACAATGTAAGTAGTTTTCAATCACTGTTGTAAATAATAGCATTTACTAGTTATTTCAATACACATTTTTAATACAAATAATTTTAATCACCACTGTAATAATCTAAAACTGAAACAACCACATCAGCAGTTCAATTATCCCACGCTCTTCTGAGATAAGCCTTAGTGTCTGCAGCAGCTTAAAGCTGTAAATCCGAGTGGTAACTACGATAGCTACTGCCTCTGACACCGTAAATATTTAGTGGCCCTTGGTATGCATTATCCCTTTACAGCTGCAGGTGAAGGACTCAGGAATGGACAACATTCAGAACTCCAATCCCTAACTAGCTTTGTTACTTCAACAACTGCTGTTTCATTTATCTTTGGCACCACAACCATCTTCCTTCTCAGAAAAGTAACTTGATTAAGTTTTATAAATTAGAACATGAAATGAAATAATAACTTTCTGAAAATGCTGTGCCCTTTCAGAAATCAGGAAATGTTAACACCGGGCGTACAAAACAGATTTGAAGGAGACTGTTCTTGCTAGATGAACAGACATGATCAGTAAATACTACCGCAGTTATCCTGGGCTATATTCCTACCTCTCAGCTAAACTTAAAGAGGCAGCTGTGAGGATCTGAGAGTGTTACACTCATTGAAAACCAACCTGATTCTAATAAGAATTATTAGGGGTAGGTAATAACAAAGGAGGTACCTGTTCCAGTCTCAATTTGCAAGCACCACTTTGCAAACAAGTAAAAAAAAAAAAAAGCTGTCCCCTTCCTTTTTCATGCGTTTGAAAGCTGTAATTATTTAGCCCTTCTGAAGTTCCTTCTACAGTCACTTCAAATTTCTCACACTCAGTTATCTTTAATTTCAGAAACTTGAATGTAATTTAATTATCATTAACAGTATTTTCAAATTAACATAATTCCTTTCCAATCCCAAGTAATCAGTCACAGCTATTTCCTCCTAATACACCTGTAATGGCTTCTGAAGTGTTCTTCATACCTTTCTTCCCTAACAGTATTAAAGGGGACCTTGGCACCTCTGTTCCTCAGTGCTGCAATATCTCAAAACCCTATTTACACATAAACTTCTCAAAACTGGGATTTTGTCTTCCCAAACCCCAAAGTGAGGTCTGTGATACCAAACAAGCATTGTAAATTTTCAGGATAATTTCATAACATAAAACAGAAGAACAATAATGTCTTTCCCACCTCCCACATAAAATTCACTTTCCCAAACCATCATTACTAAATAAATAATTTTTTAATGGTCTATGATTTTTTTTTTATCCCAATATATCAAAAAAAATCTATATATTATTATCTATCCCAAAATATATCTATATGTTTTTTTGTTTTATCCCAAGATTCATGTTCTACATGACTGTGGGTTTCCCAAGACCTTTCTTGGCAGACCCTATCCTCAGGACAATTCTCCCTTCTTCCTGTAAAGAATTCACAAAATCTTGAAGTCAGATTAACATTCCCAATCTATTACATTATTTGAAAACTACAGTCTTGTTTTGCTTTGCTCTCTAAAATATCTTTTTCCTTAGACACCTTTTACCTCTAGGACCAAAGCAACCTCTTTGATTTTTTTTTCCACAAGAAGAATGGTAACTTCTCAAGTAGTACATAAAATTATACAGCATTCTTCCAGAATTTATTACGGAAACAGAACCTGCAAGCCTTGCTGGCTATGTTTAGGGTGTTTTCTGGACTGACTCATAATTTGAGTGATGCTTCCCCAGAGCGCAATGTCTAACCACACCATGGCACTCCATAAGCAGGTAAGATGACACAAATCTGAGGCTCCCTTTGAAAAGCACAGTTCAGAGTACCTTTAATGACATTATCATGACACAATCTATGTGAAAGTTTCCAAATCTTTCCTGTAGAAAGATCTGACAGTGGATAATGAAAAATCCTCACTGACTTTCTGGGTTTTGTTTGGCTGCTTGTTTTTGCTGCTGTTTTTGTGGGAGTTTGTTTGTTTATTGTTGTGGTGGTGGGTTGGTTTTATTTTAGAGTTTTACGCCTTTTCCTTGAATTATTTTAAAAACACATTCTGTGAGTCACTCACAGTGTGTTTAAATTTCTAAACCAGCTCCCAGACTCTGCCCTTTGCAGAGATCACACATCCTGTGATCACAGCAGGTCCTCATTTCACATTTGTTCACGTTTGTAACAGTTTTGCAATAAGGCACTGCCAGAGAACTTTATTTCATGTCATTATTTTAAATAATTCCTAGGAAGTGATGGTAACATTTCAGAACACAATTCAAGTCTATTTTTATTAGGAGACAATGCTCTCTATTCAAAAATCCAGTCAAGAGAATCCAGTTGAGAACTCCAGAATAACAGTGCAAAAGGTTAAATAATGTATTTCTAACTCAAACATAGGAAACAGTGTAAAAAAATAAATATGCTATGATCCATCAGAATTATCTGTAGTGATAATTACCAGGAAATTAAATAGATACTAAGTAACAGGAGCTAGACTTGATGATCTTTGTGGGTCCCTTCCAACTCAGCGTACTCTGGGATTCTGTAAACTAAAAGCTGCAGATTTCTCCTTCACATCACACAGTATGTTACATATTAAAAATAAATGGCAATATTGTAAATTTAAAAGTCTAATCTATTTAAACTGACAGATAAAGACGAGAAACTAATCCTTACAGGAGGAATTTCCATAAATTCACTGGGAAATTTTAGAAGTATTTTTAAAATGGCACCTGGGCCAAAGGGAAAAGAAAAGCAGCAATTCTTACTCCAAAGATGAATGCACAAAGAAGAAACTCTTAAGTATCTAAGCTCTTTCTGCAGCTCTGATTTTGTGCAGCACTGCAGAGGGAGGAAGCTTGTCTGACAGAGCTGTGTGAACTGCAGGTTTCTATGATGACAGTCCTGGAGAGAAGTGTGCTGTATCAGAACTCACAGGATACTCCTCTGAAGGCCTCTCCCATAGCACAACACTGGAAGCTACAGATGTGGAGGCAAAGAACCCTTCAGAGGAGATCACTGTGGGGCTGCTCCTGTTCCCATTACCTTGAAGAGCATTAGCATGTAGCTGAAGAGCATCGGCTCCAGCTGAGGTCAAGCAGCACTATTAAAACCCCAGCTTTACAGGGTACTTGTTGCACATTTTCCAAAGCACAGCTTCTGTTTGCCATGCACCTTCAGAGAAAAAACACTCCAGTTTACACTTCATGATGGCCCTCCGCTGGTAAAGAGCAGAATCCAGAAAACTGTTTTCAACACTGTAGCAGTCTACTTACACTTTGATAATTCCTCTTCAAAGATTTTCTTTTACAAAGCATGTCATATAAACATAGACAGCCAGTACTCATTTCTCAAGCTGAGTAACTGAGCTGAGGTAAATCCCCCGGCAGAATGTCATTACAAGTTATTATGTTGTAGGTGCTTTATTTTTTGAGAGCTGTGCTTGACTGAAACAGAGCTGAAAGCAATCACGGATCCATATATTACAGTGCAGTCTGAAAGCCTCTTTGGGGCACGTGGGAACTTGAAATAACCTTCGGCTGCTCTGACCTATATTCTGATTCAAGGAGCTCCAGGCAGTAACCAGGAAGCAGAAAATTTGGGGAGAATACAGCACGGCCAAAGAAGTCCTTCCTTCAGCACAGCACTACTGTGCAGGCATTCACAGTCTGCACACAGTCAAGACTACTCATGTATGTCATAAATAATTCCCAGGTAAAGGGTTACCTGTGCCAAGCAGTCTTGGACCTGGGACAGTATTGCTTCCTGGAAGAATATACCCTGTAAATACTCAGTTCACTACTCACCTTTCATTTTGTAAACGGATTTTTCAAATTAGAGCAAAATAGCTGGTCTTTCTGTTCACACATTTATTCTGGCATAATACACTCTTTTGTATTTTACTGAAATTAATAAAATTATGGAAAAAACCCAAACTCTGCCAGACAGATCCAACCATGTTTTTGTCCATTTGAAATCCACATTGATAAAGGATGCACAGCTAAAGCACCAGGGTGCAAGGGGAAAGGACTAGTGTCTATGTGTAAGGGCCTCCACTCGCAGAAGTGAAAGTAGACTTATCTAGACTTTGATACTTGTCTAAAAGAGATCTTTTTTGCACATAATGACTCAATGAGGTTCACAGGATTGAACACAAAGTTCCTCTGAAATAGGAGATTTCAAAACCCCATTATTCCAGTTCCTAACAATAGTCTCAACTCTGTCGATGATTGCTGTGATGTCCCCCTGTCCCTGGCTGCTATGTCACTGCTATGGTGTTCTGAAGGACACACAGCTTACCTGGATAGCTGATTCTTTTTTTGCTCAGTGTTATCCTCTGGCTATTGTGCACCTCCTGTTCGTTAGCTGTGTCACAGTTTGATTTGCCTGCCTTTGTATACACCCCTATGAACACACCATGTGACTGCTCTGCAGCACCTGAGCAAGTTTCCCTCTCCATTACCTTTGACATAAATAGCCCTGGTTACTACAGGCCAACTTATCAAATCATAAGCTGTTTTTCAGGCTCAAGAAAAACATGGTATGGAAAGGTGCTGTGCAACAAACCCACTACAACCATATCTACATGTGGATTTACATGCTTATTCTAAAATCAAGTGTCTATGATACTCAAACTGCAACATGCAGTATATGCTCCCACACCTCAGTAATAAAATATACAGCATGCCTATAAAGAGAATTCTATTAATTAATAACCATGCATTGGAATGAAAAAGAAAGCTCAATTTGCATTTACCAGCTTCTAACACCTGAAAATTTCATCACAGCAAGCAAACCAAATTTCTCTCTCTTGTTGAAGAGATTTGCATATGCATTGTTTTCTGAAAGTCCACCTTTTTACAACTGAATTTCCAGCATAAATTGGATAACTGGAATATGTTCATAGAGCACAGACACACACTCTGGTGCTGGGCTCCAAATCACTGTCTTTTCTTGATCCACGCAACCCAGTCGGAAAGGCGGTTGTCAAATGCATACAGTTATATCACAACTAGATGCTGATGGATTGACGTGCATCACATACAATGCCTCCTTAATTTTTACCACCTCCATAAAATGTTGCAGACTCCTGTGTTCATTTGAGGTGCATCATCCAAAATGATTTATACCTCATTCTCTGCATGGAAGGTTTATTCCATTCATTCATTAACAAAGGTGGCAATTGCATCATGTTTTCACCACTAATGAAACACTTTCTCTTGATTATCCAGGTCAGTACCTGCATACCAGTACTTGCTTCCAAATTCAAGTTGTCTCAAAAAATTATTTTCTACTATTCTGTCAATTCCAGGCCTATCTGGAGAGGTTTAAACACTAGCAAAAGAGTGGTCATTAGTACTCAAGCAGAGTGAACATTACTCACTTTGAAATAACTTTTGTCAGTGCTACATAGGTCTTTACACCTGCAGTCAAGAGAATGAGAAACAAAAGTCCTTGCAGCTCTCCCAAAGCTCAGACACTCCACATGTAGCAGATTTTTGAAGGTAACCAGACTGTGCACATTCACTTGTAAGTTCATATACTTGCAAGTTGATAGGCACACATTTTTCTCTACTAGAGCTCCCTTTTTGGCACTCCTGCTATTTCTGTGAAATGGATTTTGAACCAGCTCAACAATCTCTACCCCTTTGTTCCCAAAGGAAATACTCCATTATCATTTCCCTGGCATAAGTTATGACAAATAAGGCACCTGTTGAATTGAAGTGGAGCCACGACACACGGTTTTGTTATTAAGAGTCGGCACACCCCTCCAAACCTGCTGGGAAGAGCAGACAGGCAATGGAGCTGCTTATGCTGTTAAACTAACTCACATGCACAACAGCAACTTTCAGCCCACTACTTATTTCCCACTTTCTTGTCTTCAACAGCAGAAAAAACATCCTGGCCACAGGACTCAACCAGCAAATTAACATAGGGTTTCAAGATTCAAATAACCTTTTCTGTGTTTAACATACATAAGGCTCTCTGCTTGCTAGTAACTGGAAAAGAATAAAGATTCTCCTTCTAAAAAAGAAAAAAACAAAACCAAAATAAACCAGTGACCCAACCCCAACAGCAAGAGAAATGCAAGACTGAACATTAGAGTAAGTATTAAGTTTCTCTAAAACCCTTTGGAACAAACCTGAAAGGCAGCAATTATTTTGGTCTACACTGAGAGCATAAAGATATGTGCACGATTCTATTTAATTTAGTTTCTATTATTTTCTACTTCTATTTAGTTTTCTATTTCATTCTATTTCTATTTACACCCAGGAGACTGGTGCTTCAATGGCAGTGGCTCTGATTACCTGCCCTGCCCTTCTGTGTCACGGGCAATCATCTGACAATGGAGAAAGGTCAGAACTCACTCCTAAAGTAGTACTTTTTTTGCAGAGCACTGGAGCCAGGTCTCCTGTGGTACTCAGGGATGTTACAAAAATGCACGCACACATACAAAAAATGTCATTCTTGCTTCAAATCCTGCAGACTTCATGCAGTGCCCAAGTTTTAATCCCTAGCAGTGACTGCAGTGTAGCTAAAGCAGCAGGCCCTGCTGCTGGAGATACCACACACGGAAGGGCTGTTCTGGGAGAGCTGGCAGAGGGGCAGAAATCCCCAGCTGCCAGAGACTGAGCCACCAAAGGCACTCATCATCACAGCTGCATCTAAACCAGGAGCCTGCTGCTGGTACACAGTGTGTTCTCAATTCTGCAGGGATGTTACTACGGGAACTTTTGTAGTGGGAGTTCCTTATATCTGATGCATATTTCAGAAAGACAAAGTAGGAACAAAGCAAAGAGACTGAGGAGAACGATAGGACACTGCGTCAGCACACTGTGTCCCATTTACTGTCCTACTGGAGAATCCCAACAGAGACAGGCACTTCTTATAGGCAGCAACCAGGCAAGATTAGCAGCACATCACTGATTTACAACGTGCTTCATGTTCTTAACTATTTAACTACTGAACATTTTTTCCATTAAATAAAATACACTAGAGCTTTATCCAACTGCAGTGACGCAAGACAAACTTCTGCTAGTCAAGACGTTTGCAAATTATTCTGAAATACAACTTACATATACACCTTGATACAGCTCTAAATCCCACAGTTAAAAATTAAACAACAAAAATATGTATATCCTAGGCCCAAAAGCCCACTGCCCTACCCCAAATACACAAGAGGTGCTGGCTTGCTGCCAGAGAGAACACAGTAACAACAGTGCCACAGATCTGATTGCCCTACAAAGAGAGCCAGATGATTAAATGGCGAAATTTATGCAAAGCTTAATGTGTACACTGACTGCTTCTGCTTTCACATACACCACAAAACCTGTGTAGGCTGTAACACAGTCTCCAAGTTTTCACAAAAATATTTTAGTATAATGGTAGCTAGGAAAATTGACCCAGTTATGGAGTAGTCCTTATCTGAAACACAGCAGTGTCACTGGAATCACCATTTATCTCAGGGAAATGAAACGGTAGTGGGAGGAAATGACAGAAAATGCTTAGCATATGAGAAGTTGTAGTCAATATTAATTATTTTGCCGCTATTAATGATGGCAAAGAACAATGCTCAGCCTCTCTTCCTCTCCAGTGTATTTCTCTTTCAATATACATATCAATATTAATTTCCCCTGCAGAGTTACTGTCATATCTAATGAGCAAACACATGCTATGTGACATGTCTTTTTATGCTCTTGATTTTTACATTAGCTCTAATTAATTCAGATCACTAATAATATATTTTAAAGTCGTCACAATTAAAAAGATGTGCTGTACTACCACACAAAGTTAAAATAATGCACAAATTCACATACCGGATATATGTTCCTGTTCCCTCCCATAAAAGAATTTTCCATTTTTTCCTTTCAAATTTTCCTTTAAAAAACCCATCAAAGACTAAACATTGAAGCTTCACAAGGTCCTATCATGGTAGTAGAAAGAATGCAAATACAGCCCAGGTATTTCACTCTAAACACAGTATTTAATTCATGGTGGTAAGTTGGTTCTGCAGACATGCATCCTAAAAATGTCATCTTCTTCAAGACATGTATGCTTTAGACCAGTCAAGCGCATTGACAGTATTTGTAACAACAATTCCATAAAAGTAAACCCACTTTTAAACTCGGGGATAAATCACAGTTTCAGATATTTCTTTTCTTCTCATAATTTCAATTTCATACTGGATCTCAACTGAAACACTCCTCATTTCTGTAAGCCATCACATCAAGTCAACATATTTTAAGGAAGCTACTAACACTCCAGGAAATACAGTGCCTTTTGAAACAAAGACCACACACAGCAATCCTGGATTCACCGTTCATGGCTGTATTTGCAAATCCTGTGGCCTAGCAGTATCAGACTTACAAAATGAAACAGCAGCACCCAGAGCAGCACAACGTTACATCCATTTGAGAGCTCCTTTACTTCAGATTAGCCCTTCTTTCCTGCCATGGTCTGACTGTTCCTTTGAGTGCATGAGCTTTCCTGCCATGGTCTGACTGCTCCTTTGAGTGCATGAGCTGTACTTCTGGAGTACATCCTCATCCTCAGCCTCAAAAGGAACTCAGTTCATCTCTACAAACACTTCAGGATGTGAACCAAAGCACAGTAAGTGCTGATGATCTGCTTCAAAAGCACACTTCTGAATCAAAGGAAGGCACAAAAGGAGATGCAGCCATTGAAGTCACCAGGACCCTCTGCTATTCCTTTCAGTGAGATAAAACTTACTTGATCCTTCCCTCCCTTTGTGTTTTTTTATCTCTGATCTTTCAATTTAGGTTTAGTAAGAGGTGAAGAGTAAAACAGAATTGATAAATACAGTGGAACAACAGTGTGTTAAATAAAGGGAAATTTTGCCGGTGTGGTTATTTATCTTGCTTTCATTTACTCTGGCTTTTCTCATTCTCACAATCATGCACTTAGAACCAAAGCAAAGGGATAAAGCTGGTGATATTTCCATGGCTGTGCTCAGAAATTCCCTACAGGGTCATACTGCTGTGCCCAAGCTGATTGCTCTTGGAGGCACTGGGGTTCTCCAGAGGCTGAACAGCCAGCTCATACTCAGCTAATTCTGGGCATTAAAGAAAATGTCTATGGTGGCAAAGGCAACATCTGTCAACTCTTTAAGATCCTTTTTGTCCCAAGTACTTTCCTCAAAAGCACCTACCCCCACTCTTGCTGATATGAAGGGGAAATAAAAGCAAGTGCATGTGAGGTACCATCACACTCCAGGGCCCTGAAACAATATGAAAATCTAGTTATCATAGAAGGGGCTGTTTAAAAACATCACATCCAAAAATGAGGAGAGTTTTTATTTTGTATTATGCCTCTCCATAATCTCCTGTAGAAGAACTTCCTTTATAAATTATGTATTTTTCTTTTTCTTAAAACTGTTGAAGCCATTTATCTTGTGATTTATCATTTACACAGAAATGATGAGGTGATTATGCATACTTATTGTCTACCACAGAGATAACACACCAATCCAAACATACATTATGAAGATGAGGTGTATGACATCAAACTAAGACACTTAATAAGCCCTCAATACAGCCATAAAGCAAGCAACAAAATGCTGAGCAGACTCTAAACACAAACCCGATCTTTCAGCATAGTAGTTTCCTTACACATCTTTTCCATGAGTCAGATACCACCTCCCCCATGTTCTCTACTGAAGTCCTAGAACTGCTACTTCTTTATAAGAGGAGGATGAATCCTGCACATCTACCCTTTCAGAAAGCATACTCAGTACAAACTGCACTCCAAGCCACCGCCAGGTATGGAACAAAAAAGTGAAGGGAGCTGCTATTTTTTTTGCCTTGGTCTTTAATAAAAGTGTCATGGGTCATGACTTTATGATGTCTACATAGGTTTGTTGTCAGTTTTGCTCACAGGGATAAGGCACCTGCAGCCTTGAAAATTAGCAAGATTTTGTATTGAAAAAGTAACAGATTTGTTTTCCAAGAAAGAGGAACCTCTAACAGTGTAAAGACCGTGCCTAACAGAGCTGAAAGTGTCAGAAATCTGTAGTACTCACCCAGCCAGGACCGATCGCTGAGGAACAGGTTACTGGTATTCACAGGAACATTTGAACAACTAATCCAGGTTACCCACCAGCTCTCAGACAGCATGTGTTTCTGACAGCTTCTTCTAGACTGCCTGTGGCAGCTGGGAGTTTTAATGTTTTCAACAAGTGGGGAAGAGTTAGCAGCACTCCTAAGGCTATCAAGGACTCACATCTCAAGAATTTTTAAGACACTCATGATTTCAAGAGCCCTTTGGAAAGAGCATTTAACATTCACAAGGTCATTGGTTTCTTTGTCATTTCCAGCAGTGCAGACGTAGAAATGCTGACAGGACCTGGCACTTGCACAACATCCCTGTGCTACCAGAACTGCTTGTGCAACAGCTCAGGCCTCCCTACAGAAGGTGTGAAGTGGGCCAGCTTACAGAGTACCACCCAACACTCCCATTTTAATCCAAGTGTCACTGTCCTGGGGCAGACAGCTGATGTACGAGCCATCTGGAGTCACATCTGCCTCCTGTTTCTCATTTACCCAGCAGGCCCAAAGGAGGGCCTTCCTTCTGTCGGCTGCATGGCTTGTAGGGCACATGTCACAGCAGTCCTGAGGGCACAGTGCTCACAAGCAGCCTGCCTGAGGTGAAGACCAGCAGGAGGTACACAGATCCTGTAAAGCCACATGTGCATTCACACTCAGTTTTGTAGGAAATGGAAGTAGATGGCAGGAGTATTAAACCTGTATAGAGCTGCAAAACTGCAGCATATCATTGACAAACTGACCCTCTGAAAAGCAAGAAGGAAAGTACAGTAAACAACAGATTTCTGTTTTGAGACAAAGGAAATGTCCTCCTACAGTGAACAGCCTTCAAAACGAAACAAAACAAAAAGAGGCACTACCTATGGACTTTTGACACATGAAAATTTTCAGCTGAAAACATAATGCTCCTAAACTGTTTTGTATTCATTACAGAATTTACTTAGATCCTCTTCTTTTTCAGAAAATTGATCTAACCATGACCAACATTTTGCAGATAGCAACACATATATTCAGCAGAATCTGAGTCCAAACAATTTTAAATAATGCAATGGAGGGCGTACCTGCGGGACTGGGGCAGTCACGGGGCAGCCACACATAACACTGTGGAACACTGTGAGGACCCAGGTTTTCCATTTCCTTGAGAGCTGCAAAGCCTGGACGCCAACAAGCCAGCAGAGAAACCATAGTCCCTGTTCAGGTTTTTTAATACACAAAGGGAATGACACAACTTTCAGCTGCTGGCTTGTGATTCTCATTGCACCTAACAGAGCCCTGCCTACACACTGAGTGCCAAAACATAACTAAGAGGTACTCTAACATCAGTGTGCTGTTATACCATTCTTTTAAGACCATTGTATGGGTTAAATACACTAACTGACCTTCCAGATTCAAAATATGTAGAGCTAGCAGCACCTAGAATATAATTTTAAAGAATTCACGTATACCTGTAGCTATTTATGTTCTTTAAGTGTAGGTAGAAAACCAAACACCAGCTAATCCGGTACTACCTGTGGTAGCTGTAGACTTTTTCTAACATAACCCTTTCCTATTTGAAATTCTAACCTGTCCCGTTTGAAATTTTAACCTAAAGAAGTCCCAAAGGATTTAGGATTTAAACAGCTTATGGATCTCTTTAGGTGCCTCTCACCCTTTCTGTATTTGCCGCACCCTCAGGCTCCTGCCAGAGCTGTTGCTACAGATCATGTACAGAACACATGACCAGTTGAGCTACAGAGCTCACAACAAGGGCTCCTTCTGCACCTTAGGAGAACCAAGCAGAAAAATTCCACCAGCTATCTTAGTGTGTAGAGCATCTAATTACACTGAAATAGTAAACTAAGATAATGTTTGACCAAATATAGATAATATAATCACAAAGGAATGTGGAATTCTTAGTTGCTGAAATTTTTTGAGTACAAATATCTGTAGAACAGCTAAAAGAAAAGACTGAAAAAGATTACTAAAATTTAATTATTTCAGCTGGAAAAAAAGAAAATCCCTAAGTCCCTGAATGAATGGGACAGTCGAAGAATGTAAGACCTAAACTACCCTGCCAGCCTAGATCTACAAATCCCAAGAGTTGAGATTCTGGCCTCACTGAAACTTTACGACCAAGTATTTGCTGACTTGAGACAGGACAGTTTCTCCTGTGACGTACCGGCAGCACTTTCACCCTGTCTGCAGCTAGGAATACTAACGTACCACTCCTGCACGTTTACGTGATGGGGCTTCAGGAAAGGCACCTCTGAGTATCTGTGGTGATGATGTATGGATGCCCCATACACTTGATTCACTTTCCATGGTAGCTCAATAGGCACTGATTGCATCGTCCCTGTGCCTGAACTCCTCTGCCAGCGGCTCATCCATCTCACTCCTGCTATGCTCAACATGGAGCACAGGTAATTACAGCACAACTGGAGTCATAATGAAGACAGTAATGCTACATATGGACTCTTTGTGATATTATCACATCCAATTTCCTTCCAATATTTCATGGCCATCAAGCACATAATAAAACTAAAGGAGAATGGGCCAGATCCCCACAAGAATATAGAAAGGATTTAAGGGCTATAAAGGTTTCTCTGATCAAAAGTAAAAATTAACTGTCTCTTCCCCCTTCTCTCAAATCCCAAGAAGCAGCCTCATGCCTTCAGGATGCCCGAATTCAAATCTTGCCACTCCCTTTAAAGGCTTTGCATGTGCATTAAAAGCTCCCCGGATAGTTCTGCTCTCACCCAAGCTCAGGAGTCTCAACACCCTGGGCGCTGAGCAGTTCCCACTGATTTTATGGATGACTAATAGAAGCCTGAGGGTTTATGCATTAGCAAACCCTGCAGCAAGGCACTGACCACCCCATTGTTTCTTTTCTAACAAGCTGAGAGGAATCCTTCACTGTCTCAGGCTTTTACCCCAGCCAATCACAACTTAGATAAACAAATGTTTTCTTTGGCTTCCACAAAGTATGCAGGGATTTTTTCTTATTCCAAACCAGTTTTCAACTTAATGGTTCAGGCTTCCCCTAGCAGGTACCTTGACATAATATTCCACAGAGAAAGGAGATGCAAATGTCAGTTTTCAGCCCTGCTAACCGATTTATGACTTACAAAGCTATAGAAAAGGGAGTTCCATGCTAACTAATTCTACCTCATTTGCATTGTTCTGCTCTTTAAAAAGTGTGAGGAAGAGAATTTTGTTTACATATCTCTGTGCTAGAAGATTCTCAGCCACATTTCTCTTCACGGCCTGAACTACTGCACTTCACAAGGAGGGTTACACCCATCCCCAAGTCCCAGGCTCTCCCCAAAGCTCAGCTCCTGACATTTTGCAATGCCCAAACAGCTCCATACTGAGCCTGCTCACCCTGTGCAGCTTTTGTGCAGCTCCTGAGTCCTCGGAGGTTGTACACGTGCACAGGGAATCAATATGTGCACTACAGATCCTGGGCTTTTTACTCCAAGGACTAGGAACCTTGAATGTAGACACCCCAGTACTCCAGACTTTACCAGAGGCTTTATCATTTCATGAAAAAATGCTACCTACCCCACACACATCATGGGATTTCCATACTAATCACAGGACAAAAACATGAAAAGAATTCTTTAAGGACAGAAGGTAAAGCAAGCACAAATAAAAGTTACTTTGGAAGACAGATGAAATGACCTTATGTATGTTCAACTCTGAACATACATTTATAGTGCTCTTTAGGACAAATTCAACCACATAAACACAATAATACAATTTTATACCTGTAAGAAAAATTGTGTGCAAAACACAAGTAAATCTTATTTCAATTGTAATTGCGTTCTAGTTATTTAAATTACAGAGTCACTGAGATCTGTCTTCAAATTTTGTATCAAATAAACTGCTAGATATTATTAAAAAATTTTGAAATAGCGAACTGCTGATTATCACTTTGTAATGCTTTAACACATGCCAAATATTGCTCTCTTTCTCTCATTAGAGAACAACCTCTGCTGTTCACGAAGTTTAGGTGTTTGTGCAGATTACAGGGAGACGGAAGAGGGTATCATTTCCAGGTATCCTCAACAGAATGAAAAATGATTTTGTAATACTAAGTAAACAACCAAGCCACACATTAATAATGTGCTGAAGTGCCAAAAACTGTCAGTGTGCAAACAGTAAAGTAGAACTGAACAGTGACAGCTTTGTGAATTCCTGGGATTATTTCCTAAAGGATGTGAGAATGAATATTTTAAATGTGCTCAGTGAATCACCACCTCTGATTACATGAGATGAATCACAAGACACATCTAAACAGACTGCATAACAATTTAAAACTTACGCAGACTTTTTGTGATTTAAATTTTCAACCCACTGAAAAGAAAACCTTTAAAACAAAGCAGTTCTGCAAAATCCTCAAATGCACGGAGTCTGTTTTGCTGCTGTGCCAAGTAACTTCCTTGCCATTCAGTACCAAAACCAGGAACAGCACAGAGACCAGGGACGGGAAAGGCAGGAATTTTATCTAGTTCTGACGGCATGCTCATATGGTCTTCCTCTGGTTAACAATGGGAGGAGGCAGAAACAGAACCTCCAACATACTGAAGCACTTGCACAAGTATAACTTGTACAAACACAACTTAGAAGCCCCTTGATACCTATGAATTATTACTATTAGACATTTCTTACTCATCCTTTACTATTGGTTTATAGCTCTGAATCTCTCCTAGACATCTAAACCAGAAATGAACCCCTTGAAATGAAAGAGCCACTGATGTCAGGAAACAGCTCCAGAGGCAGGGTCACATCCTTAGCTGGAATAAACTAACATCTTTTACCTTTGCCAACACTACCTATGTATTTACATCTGCTGAGATGCTATTATAGAACTCTCCTCTCACCCTCCCCTGTTTTGAAAATGCACAGTGCCTTCCTTGAGGCCAGACTGGCAATTCACACCTTCTCCTTTGCAGCCAGAAACCAGACCCTCATTAGTATCCTTGAAACCAACTCTTTCAGTTTGATCCAGACTTCTGGCAGCAGAAAGAGTAGCTGGGTTGAATAACTGGGCAAGCTGGCAGAGGGTGTGAGATTCGGGTCTCCAAGAAAGAGTGAGCTGAATACAGGTTGAAATGGGATGTACAAAAGTTCTGACATTAACTCAACAGGAACCTTTAGCCCACGTTCTTTCCTCTTCTGTTCTGGACTTTGCATAAAGAAACGTAAATGTTCACTATGGCCATGAAGTAAGTGTACTAACCACCAGGCTCAGTAATTAGCTGCAAGTTACTCTCCACTCTCAAGAGTCTACTATATTTTAATTAATTTCTTCCTATTACTATTACTTATACCTCCTCAGATCACTTTCTGTAATTTCTTCTACCAGTATAATGATGGTGTTTGTAATATATCTGTAGACATTGCATAGGGGTGCCATGTAACAGACCTCCAAAACACTGATATGAGTATGTTTGCCAAGCTTCATTGCTTCTGCCTACATGCTGAACTGCTGCTGCTCAGGCACAGTTTCCTCTGAAGCCTAACAGGAGCTTTTCCCATGTCAGACATTCTTAAGCAGGCCACTTGTGAATTAAAATGGCCAGTAGTAAACCTTTTAAGTTCCCACTTACTATAATTGCTTCTTGCTACTAGCCCACTTGAAATCAATACGACAATAACTGATTTGATTTGTACTGAAGTAGAAACTGCCTTTCATTCATCTGTAATGAAAATATGAGGGGAAGGCAGACACAGGGGAAAGAGTTCTTTGAATAGATCACATTTCTTTCCATTAAAATATTCCACCTCTCTTGTGACCACCAGCTCCATGAGCATGTAATGAAAGCCACTGCAGGCTCATTTGGCCTGCAGCCTTTGCACAAAGCAAATGGTGTCCTAAAGTTAATGTGAACTTACAGGCCAAAACTGCCCCAGAACCACATGCTGAAGTAAGTGACATTGCCTCTGGAGGTCCTTCAAGGACATGCTGCAAAAGGGAGCTTCAGAGCAGGAAAGCAAAGTTCCTTTCCAGGCAGCGAAGGTCCCTCAAGTTCTCACAAGCACAATGGTCCTGACATGCATTTTCATGAGAAAACACCACTTTCATTAATGTCATAAAGGCCTTTTGCCAAACTTAAACTGTTATCATCAAAGGATTTCCATTCAAAGAACTGAAACGTTGATGATAATCTCAGCAGGACATCAAAACAGCAACCCCTGAGGTTGCTGCAGCCTGTGGAAATGTAATTAGCAGTCTCCAAACATCATCTAGTCTGTACAGTAGTTTCTTTACCACTTTATTTGGTATGGAAAATGTTCCAGTTCTGAGACGGGAAAAATTAACCACCAGATCACTTCCAGTTGGTAGCAGCTTGCTGTCAAGAAACCCATACCAGCAGCCCTGTATTAATTGGTTTGAGGCATGCATATCAATAACTGGTAATTTTTCTGTTTCAAATAATATGCAATAGATAATCTACTTTTCTTAGGTTGGCACCAGCAGCACTTGTCTTTCACACTGAAACAACATTCTTAGAGTTATTTAAAGCACACGTTTTGGCGACAACCACAAACAGTTGCTAGGGAAACAGCAAGGTAAGAAAATGGGTTGCTATCATGAGGCTAGTAAGTCACATTCACATTTATTTCCTTTCCTTTATACCCCCAAGGGGAAATTGTGTTCCCCTACAGAGTTATGAACATGTGCTTTTAATAAGTCTAAGTCTCTCAGAACTGCTGAGAAGCATCTTTAGGTTTTAAGGCATTATGAGGTATCAGAGAGAAGGTGGTGAGGAGAAGGATTGACTGAGGGGCAGGCTGTGAATCTGAACTGTGCTGTCACCCTGTACAGCAAAGAAAATTACAGTTTAACTTGCTTATGGAATATTTAAACTTACACCAACCGTACGAGAATGTTATGGAACAGTGCCAGGAACTGAGATTTTCAATGTAGTTGGGCAGTTAAGTGAGTAAAAAGTGGATTTTGGTTATTGAAAAGGCCCACATTTCATGAACATTTTTTCCATTTATCTCTACTCTTATTCATTACTGAGCACCCCAAATTAATCTGTAAACTTGTAGTATTACTGAGGAATGGAATCAGCTCAGTAAAAATCTTGGAACTGCACAGAAATGTCCAATCACCTGTTGTGTTAATATTTGCCTGTATTTCTGTACGTGAAACTAAAAATACTACATATTATTTCTTTTACTTCTTCAGTACCTCCATAGTTTTCAGTAACAAAAACCAGGGGTTACATAGCCTATCTGCTTCCCAGCTGTCTAAATCTATTTAAGTCATTCTGACACATCTGTGTCTAATGTGTTCTTAAATATTTCCAACACAATGTCCAGCTTTTCCAGGCAACCTATTTTCATGACTCGTACTACAAATAGTTAATAATAAATCACTTTTTTTTTTCAGTGAAATTCAAGATTATTTGTACTTACCATTAATGACAGACAAAGAAAACAGACTAAATTACATGAAATTATGCCACAGGTTATTTATCCCAGACCTTCTGTGGCATATCTCTTTGTCATAACTTTCTGCCCTGTAATTTTCAATGCTGAACACATTTTTTTACATTGCTGATTTTAATGTGACAATGTACAGCTTCAGATTTGAGAATTCTAGCTAAGCACTAAGGCAAAAAAATATTTTTTTGCTCTGTGTAAGGATAGATGTTTTAAAGAGCATTAGAGTAAAGCTGAAAGTAATTAGTAAATTTAAGTCTGTATGTAAGAGCTGGAAACATGGCTGAAGAAGCTTGTAAGGCATTCTTTCAAAATAACTGTGCTTAAATGGGATGCTATCGTTCAGGGGGCTCTGCCCCACTGTGTGCCTTACACATCACTGACACCTCCCAGCACGGGACAGCCCATGAGTGTCCCTCACTGGGGATGAACACATCCTTAGGGAATGCAGCACTGGGCATGCTGCTGACAGAACTGCACATCTCAGCACATTCTGCAACACCACAGAAACACATCTTACACTGAAGCTGTTGTATCGCTAGTGTTCTTCTCAGCACTAAAAAAAATATTTTTTTTATTATTTGGAATCTGTTTAGAACTATTCAACATTTCTCAAAAATGTAAGAATTCTGCATAAAGCCCAGATCATGAATCTGTCCCAGACTGTCTTTTCAAAACTCAGGCAATATTACTCAAGCATCTTGTAAGATAGCTGAGAAAGTAATTGCTGCCTCCACCCACGCATCCCAAATATAAAAAGAGTTGCTGACTGCATATGAAATTCCTTCTTATTCTTACCTTGTTGAACACAGATCTAAAAGCAGCTTGTTCTTTCTGTCATAGGCATCTTTTTCCCATCTCCTTCAATAGGACAGTGTCAACAAATCTCTGTTAGGACAGAACAAGAGCAAATATACAGCCTGGACAAAAACTTCAGAAAACCATCTGTAGGCTACAGTTGAAAGGGCAGGAAGAGTAGAAGTGTCATTAAAAATCCTCAGCGAGGCTGACTTGCACACTCCTCGGGAGGAAGAAGGGAATACTATGAGGAGTCTGCCAAAAAGGATTGGCTGTGAGGCAGGATAGAAGGGCATGATGCAGAAGAAATGTAAAGCTTGAAAGATACAGGCATTTTTTATTCAGTACAAATTTTCTTCTCAGCTTGTAATTTAACCCAACTTCCACCACCAATTATCTGTGAAACCCAAGCATAAAGTGTTCTCTGATGTCCTGGAACTGCTGCAGGTAAAGAGTAATCCCCAAGGCCACCATCTCAGCGATGCACAGAGCATGGGACTGTAAGGGAGAGTCAAAGCTTGGCCCGTGGGCACTGCTGGGATCTCAGGGGTCTGAAAAATTCAACCCTGGTGTGATTTTTTCAGTTTTTTATTGAAAAAGTTATAAGAAATCCAACAAATATTTTAACAAAAGTTATTACAGTTACAATATTAAATACTAAATCAGTAGGAACTGTTAAGATTAAGGCTGCCTGTAAACTTTGCATCTCATCCATCCAGTGTGAGATTGAACAGTTATTGAGGGTTGGATATCACTCAATCTCTGTCCCAGCTTCTGTCACACACAGCCACCAGCACTGATCTCCTGAGCAACGAGTGAGGCACCTGCCCGCTGCAGAAATAATGTGCCGTGACGGGGCTGAGTGCAGGATCAGACTGCAAATGGAGAAGGGTATAAATCATTATCCTAATTATGGAACTTTCTAGCTTTCAAGTACTTGGAGAGATAGGAAAGGTACCTGGGAGAGAGAGAAAAAAATCTGCAAGTCAGCAAACCCCTAGGTGTTCCAAGAATCTTTTCTTTGGCCGTCAGTTCTGGTATCAGTCACCAAATAGCTGCCACAGGGGATTGATTTGACCAATGTTTACTTCAATAGGATACTGCTTCAGCTATATTTCACACCAACATGTTTTACATTCACTTCTGTGAAGATTCGAATAAACTGATTTAAAGGATTCTCAGTGGTGTCTTCATGCTAGGGTTCTCTCTTTTAATTCTTAGAATATGAATTAGCAGCTGCATACACTGGTAAGACTGAAAACAAGTGTGGAACTACTAGACAGAAGGAGCAACTGTTTGGAATTATTTGCTTGGGCTTTACAGGTCAGCTTTTATCCACTGCAGTCAATTGTCCACTCAGTGTGATCCATGTCCACTGTACAAGATGAAGTGTTTTTTTACTGCAATTCACTGTATTGCTCCTATGTTTGAATTTTATGGGAGTCTCAGTGGGAAGATTTGGAAGAAGAGTATTCTGCAGTTGAAACACATTGCTCTAAATACTAGTGATCCTTTAAACCATACATGACCAATTTTCCAAATCCCTTAATCCCCTCCTCTGTACTAGGTTAGTACACGCTGTCTGACACTGTCCTGCTGTTTTCAAAAATGAGTATAGATGAGTGTGAACACTAACTCTATCCATTACCACTTCTGGGTTCGAAAGATTTATACACAAGCAACACCAGTGAGAAATTCTATTATCCCACAAAGTTGAAATGGAAATAAATCATAAGCTTCAACACAAGGAAGCAGACATAATTCAGACCACTAGCCATGATATGGGAAACAGATCTTGGAGTAAGATTATAATCCACAAAAGATTTGTTCTACCTGATTCACAGGAGAATGCTATACAACGTATTTATGCTCTATTTTAAGAGATTTGGATCAAGCCAGTAAGCCCCTGTTCCATTTTGGTTTTAACATCACCAAAAACAAAGGCTTTGAAAATCAGACTTTAGAGCACAGTAGGTTTTCAAAACTGAGATCTTTTTTGGCGGGCAATCAATAAGTGGTTGTTTGGGGGGGGGGGGGGGGGGGTGGAGGGTGTTGTTTGGTTTTTTATTTTTTGAAGAAATGAAAGCCTAAATCTAAACCATTCCAAGAAATACTTGTCCAACAGCTGCATCTACATAGGCGGCTATTAATTTGGAGAGTAGGTGGTTATCTATGCTTAAAGAACAGGCATAATTTTCTGATGAACATAAAGCAGAGCCTACTGAGAAACTGATACTCAGGTCCTTTAAAGAATACAGACATACTTGAAACACAAAGAAAAGAACGCAGAACTAAATACAACTCAAGTCTTGCAAGTCTGAGAAAAATTTTGAAGTATGCAGAAGTTGCCCTAAGAAAATTAAAAACTTGAAGCATGAAGAAAATGCTGAAAATCAGCTCTGTGGAAAAGGAGAAAAAAAGGAAAGGCATCTTATGGGGAAGAGTAGTAAAACACTGTATGAGAAGGAAGTGTGGCAAACGTGCAATAGATCCCCTTCAGATGTCTGTGACTTGTTTAATTGTGTGCTCCATGAGAAGCTTCACTCCCTCTCTGATTCCACACAGCCTCCCACCCACAGAACCAGGGTCCTTTCATTATGGGGCTGCTGCAACCCAGCCTTCGCCACTGGTCTTTGGCAGCTACAGCACTGCTTTGCAGTGCTTAATGGCTTTCTATTCTTATATTCTTATTAGTGCATTAAATGGATCTTTAAGAAAGCTTTGTGTGGTATTTTAGAGTAACAGGCACTGTTATTTAAGACTAAGTGATTTAATGTCAATTTTATGTTTGCTCCACTATCATTTTCCTAAGTTATAAATATTTTTATACCATATGGCCTCTATGTCTGTGACCTCTGGATGTCTCTGTCTCTGGGCCTTGCTGTATCAGGCTGCAGAAAAATATAGTGGAAATTTAGTCTTTGCTACACAGATTCTATCAAACCAGATGCCATAAAGTACACATTAATACCATTCATTGAGTTTCAGTGCTTAAAAGAAAAAATAACCACAGAAAAACTCCACAACAAAACACAAAAAACCCTCCATAAATTCAACACCACCCCAAACCCAAAAATAACTGGAGTTAAAAAGTGAAAAATTAAACAGAGGATGAAAACATTCCAAAGGAAATGATTCCACATATAGGGAGTTTTATTAGCTATTTTAAGAATTAAAAAGACACAAGTTTCTCTGCTTACAAACAGATAACATGAAAAACAATGAATTATTTATATCTCACAGCAAAGGTATTTCTAATCTTATTAGCAATGGAAATACCCTTTTGGAGATCATAACTTATTTACAAGTACAGCAGAGTGGAAACAGCAAAGATGTATACATGCAAAAATAATTTTTTTCCAGAACAGGTGGGAAATAAACCCACTAGAAAGCCTGTTTTGTGTTTTCTTCTTGCAGCTAGAAATGTAAGAATTTATCTGTAGTGCATAAACAAGAAAAACTAAGCGAAAGGAAATCACAGTACAATGATATGGATGTTAAAAAAAGGAATGTAATCTATTCATCTTTCACAAATGAAACATGGAAAATAAATTCTTACTGATTTGTCTCAACTTTAAACCTTGTTAGGGTTTTTTTGACGATGTTCTGACAGTTATGTTCAAGAACTGCCGCTGTCCCAGTATCCACTGTTCACTCCAACGAGGAGCCACCACAGAACAAGATTTCCATGGCATTTATGAAAGAAGACTTCATTCAGATGCAGCCAGTTTTACATCCTGATCCACACCCATGTCCTTTGATCAGCCATTGAAGATCACCAGGAAAACCCAAACCCAGCTTGTAAATACTGAGCAATGAGGGCAAAATGAGAACTTCCCATTTGCCTGCAGGTCAGTCAGCCCCAAACAGCAGCAAAGGGACTGCAGATTGCTCAGTGCTCTAGAGCTCTCTTGAAACACCCACCACCACTCACTTTTGTTATATAAAATAGCAGCAGGCTTCAAGCCTCTTAAATCATTTTACACTCAGTTAAGAGCTTGGGGATTTTGATAATGTTTTAAAGACCACTAAAGGGTTCCTCATTTTTCTCTTCAGTGCCTCAGTTCTACAGATACAGAGTGGGTTGAGAATATTTAAGCACTTAGCCCTATCTTACGGCTTTCAAGAAAGAAATACTAATTAAAATACAGCTAACAAAGCTATCTCAGGTTTGGCTTTTAAGCAGGTCCACTTCTCAAAGTGTCATAAATCTGGCCTGAAAGCATGTTGGATACACAAAGCTTTGACTGCTCAGGCTTTTATCAGAGAATGGACTTCTTACAGAGATACTGCTAAGTGCATCTGACATTTTAATTTCCAGATTTTCTCCCTTCATTACCTTTAGATTGGTTTTGTATTTGTAAAGCCCTTGCACAGCTTTAAAGAGTAAGGACAAATGTCCTGCCAAATTTCAAGACAACTGGTCAAGTGTCCTCAAAATGTTAATTATTGTTTTCCAATTTGAAATTTTTAGTCTGTAGCGGACTTGTCTCTTTATAGCAGAAAAGCTTTGATTCAGAATTGTGCTTTAACTGGGGCAAATGGGAGGAAACTTCACCATCACATGTAAATACAGAGGGACCCAAATCAAGCATGTGAACACATTTGCATGACACCCTAATTTTGGTTGATTACATGCCATGAAAGGCTCCTGCACAGGAAGCAATGTGAGAAGGGATTTTTTCCTCCAATGTATGTGCCCCTTTTCACGCATACCAGGATGGGCACAAAAGAGGGATGGGCTGTGAAAAACACTTCTACAGTTTATTTTCTTTCCTTGTCTGAAATGCCATTAAAAAGACAAAGAGTTTCCCCTCTTCTTGTATGTATAGTTATGGGACATCAATGTCATAGTCTGTTAGCATATAAAGCTAGGAACTATTAGAAAATATAAAGCAGCACTATCATTCTGGATCTCTTACACGACATTCACACAGAGGGGTCGAAACAGTGTAATTGAGAATGAAATATCCCGTAAGAATGTATAGCTCAATAATAATGTGCCTGGAATGTCTTTCATGGAATAGCACTCACTAAAAGCAATAAAGAAGTGGAACCTAAAACTGGATGCATGTATACAGAAGAAAACTTTTTCAGTGCAAGCATTTTTTAAATACATGTATTTTCAACTGGTTTTAATATCTAGACATAAGAAATAAAAACATTCTTTGTGTGTTTAAATGCACCTTGCTGCTTAGTGATAGGAAACAGTACAATACTCCTCCTGCCTACCATAGAAACCCACTTCTTAGATGCAAATGCTTTTTCAGAAAACCAAAGTACTAGAGAATACTGCATTTTGTAAATTACACATTTTGTGTTTATTTTCTCATTGTTTTATATGTCACTAATACTAATTTCAATAAACAAATTTTGCTTCTTAGCTTATAATAATAATTTATTCTGATACATTTTCATTTCAACAGAAGAATCTGAAAACTGAGATAGAAATCGAGTTTTCCTACTTAAAACACTCTAGCAATTCTTGGAAGAAAAAATTAGCTGCTTTACTTGTATCTATAAAACCATTTAAAGATATATTCCCACCCAGAAGCAGGTAGCTAACAAGTGCAAGAGAAACACACACAAGTAATTCTATTTAAAAATGAAAATAGTCTGCTGTTTCCACTTACAATTTTTCTCCTGTAATTTCACCTAATACACCTCCTCATTACTATGTCTTTCACTTGTAGTACTGAAGTAACTTCTCCTAGTAATTCTATGACTATAATTATATTTTATCCCAAGATAATGCTAGCATAAGGAATGCAACCTCCTTTAACAACCATTTCCAGTAATTACACTGTATGCTTTAAGAATACTGAAACACACCCTTTTTTCTCACTGAAATCAATGGGATTGAAAGCTCATGAAGAAGGGCTGGTTTAAAACATACATAAAAAACCTGGAGCACGCTCCAATTCCAAGTGTACACTGAGTCTACTGGGAAAGCAGGTTAAATCACCCAGGAGCACAGCTCCAGGTCAGCCCTGCAGCTCGGCGCCAGCATTCCAATATCCCTGGAGCTGTGCTAACTCCATAGTGTACCTGTTGGTGCTCCCTGCATGCCCTCAGCCCAGCGGGGGCTCACTAAACCTGATGACATTCCTACATTACCTCCTGGGGAGAACATTTGAGAGAAACAGCTAAATATTCACCAAAACAGCCCTAAGCAGTTGTTTCTTACTCTTTTTGTAGAAAGAGAGTAAAAAGACAGATTTCTGAAGGACTTGGTATTCTACCTAAAAGGTCCAGTTTTTTCAATCCCGTATCATGTATTAAAACCCAAGCACAGAGCACAGGCTTACCAAGCACTCCCACAGAAAGCACAGGTCCTCAAAAAAGAAATCGTTCCTGAACCTTCCACTCGAGCAACAAGAACAAGAAGAAGCTACACCATCTGCTCCCATAACATGCTTTCTCTCTTTTAAGAGTCAACATTAAACCTTTTTAGAGGAAATCTGTATTTAGTAGAATTGCCATCACCCCAAATATGTTCACCATGAAATGTGAGCCATTATGATCATAAATATATCACTCCTACGACTGTAGAAGAACATTTTCAGTTAAAGCGACGAAGAGTACTGGGGATCATGCTCTGAATATTCCTGTGGTCCCTTTCATTCCTGCAGTAAGAGAAGGGTGAAAGCACACTTAAAACCTGTGTGAGTTGCAGCACAGTGATTTTCTCCACTGCCTCAATTCCTCTGCAGGGCACATACCTGGATGCATGTTAAAATGCTGTAAAATACTGATTGTTTTGAACTGTCAAAATTCAGGAGAAATCCCTGTAGGACGTAAGACTTACAAAGAACCTAATTTCTTCTAATTCTTAACTGATAAAAGCATGACTCAATTTATGGGGTTGTGGCCTGTTACCTACCCTAAAAACACAGGTCCGTCCATTCACGTATTACTATTTATTAAAGGTATAGAGGTGTTAAATGGAAGGAAAAACACCTGTGGACCTTATGAAAATGAATACAGGTAGTCATAAGATGGGAAGAGGTGGCATCTGCCTTCTAGATGCTGTCTGCTTTGGTTACTGAATAGAGCACAGGAGATGGCTTTTTAGAGGCATCTCCCCTCTTAAGGTAGCACCAACCAGTCTCTTTCTTCAGGGTCAATAAGGAAATGAAAGTCTCCAGTCATGCCTATGGTCTCTCTCTGTGGTTCCTTAGGTAATCCTCTGCTGCTTCTTGTCTGGCAGCTCTCCTAAAGCCTCTCACATTTCTCTGTGAAGGCAAGCCTTCATAGTTGCGTCCCCTCCTGCTGCCACAGTCCGCAAGGATGCTTAGGTTTGGCTCCTCTGGGAGGTGCTCCCATTTGCAGGCAGCTCCTCCTGCAGCACACTGCCTGTTCTGGGAGAATATCCCACCTCTACCTCTTCCCACCTACATGGACCTCAGCTACACAGCTCAGAATCGCAGAATAGACCAGGCTGGAAGGCACCTTGACAAATCAGCTGGCAAAGGGCAGCCTAGATGAGGTTATCTAGCACCCAGGCAGCCTCATTGTCTTCAGTCCATCAGTCAGCACATGCAGAACTGGCCCTACACAGATACATCATTCATGGTGTTTAAGGTTAAACTCCACACAAGCTGTCTCTGCCCAACACTGAAGGCTCCTGTCCCCATAATACCCCCTTAATGTCCTTCAGAACTACTGGGCCTGTTCCGATTCATTCAGCATTTTTAAAGTTTTTTAGTCAATTAACATGTTCCCTGAACATTTCATTAGGCCACAAATCAAGCTCTCTTTGCTGCCTGATGACAGCTGCTACTTCTGTTCTGTTTCCACTGAATTCCTTCGGTACAGCACTTGGGCTTTACTTCAGGCCCACACTTCCTGGTTCTCATCAGTTTCTGGATCAGAACACCTCCAGCTCTCTGCCATCTCCATTGCTCCTTCCACCTCATATTTTTTCTCCTTCCTGAGACAGCTGCTATTCCAGCCTTCTTGTTAGTGGCAGTTTTCTATCTTGGGGCTTTAAATTCATTCACCTCTTGCTCAGCTCCTCATAGTAGCAGAGTCATAAAGCATCTCCTCTGTCCTTCTCAGCAGCTCACTGGATGTTTTCTGAATCCTCCAGACACCTTCCAGTTTGAGTGTGTGGGGTGACAAGTTCTGGAAGGATGGTATCCCAGACTGTGCATGTCCTTCCCTCGTCCCTTTCTCCTTTTTGCCATCTTTTTTTTTTCTTTTTAGCTCCAGTATGTGCTATGTTTCCAGTTCGGTACCAAATATTGGATACGATCATTTACCCTTGAATGCAATGGGAATTCCTTGGGGGATGTGTGCATGTCACAGTGAGAGACACACCAGGGTTGAGTCTCTGCCTACAGATGAAGAGGCCTCACCAATAAGAGAGTTTGTCTTTTTTTGCAGAATGGCTGAAGACTTAAGAGTTGTGACATCCCAGTTCATCGCTGGTAGTCTTCCATCTCTGAAGGCTCTTCCTTATTAGATCATAAATTAATAACTAGGTATCTCCAATTGCCCTTTCTGGAGTGGCAGTTTTATCAGGATGAAAATAGATCCTCCTACTTAGAGTCCCTGAGAACTCACATTCCCTACTATTATTCTTCAACCTGGCCCTGAAATATTTAGGCAGCCTTTTTGCAGATGATTACTCCATCTTTGACAATCTTCTGTTATATACATGAATTGATATAAATGATGGCATTTCTATCTGGATACTAAGATTTCTGGGACAATGGGCACATACTAATTCACAGACATGAACCCACTGCAAATCATACTTTTTTTTTACCAGTTGAGAAAACAGCCTTATGTATTTGCAATTTATCCAGTTTATAAACTATTATGTGTGTACCCACAAAGATAAAATTATTTAATTATTAGGTTATTAACCTGACTCTCATGTAGGAGAATCTTCAGCTACTTTTCAGTGCTAACTAAAAGGAATACATACTTTGTTGAATACATACAGAGCTTTGTTGTGGCTTAAATCCTTGAAATGACTATGCAGTGAATGAATAATCCTTCTGTAATATGTGGAAGCTACATGAAATAAACTACATTAAATTATTGAAGTGCTTTAATTTGATACCTTGTCATATCATGGCTGCAAAATCCATTTTAAGAAGCTGCTGATTACACTCAGAAACATTACCTCCTGCACATCAGGAAACATCACTTATGTCCCACTGATATCTTCCCACACCAACCTGCTAATTACAAGAAAAACAGCAGAACTGAAATATTTCTCTGGTAGCTGCAAAAATCCCCCATTGTAATCAACACAGAACATAGAACAAGACATCTGACAACCTTTAATACACCTCCTAGGCCACTGATAGGCTCTCACACTCTCACACACCACTTAAACACTTGGAAACTGCTTCTGTAGACTCCCACCACTTCTCATCAATCAGTTACCACTAAGCAGTGATCACTGTAGCTCTACGTAGCTTATTATCATCTATTTACATCTAAGATTAAACTTTTAAAAACACAATTTATTAGACTGATTATATGATAGTGACCTTATTGATATTGCCCAAATGAACATGTGTCCTCATTAATTCTACCACAGAAAACAAATAAGCAAGCAAAGCCCAAGACTCTTCCAAGCAGACAGACACACTCATTAACTCTCACCTACTATTACTGTGACTGCAGCAATTTCCTGCAGTGGTGAGCAGTACAGGCAGCCCTAACTTGTCACTGGTCAGGCAGGTAGCAGGTCCTGCCTTGACCTGCTGGTCAAGGTCCTGTCAAGTCCAATGGTCCAATTGGTCCTGTCAGTCCAATGCAGCAGTTACCACAAGAAAGGTAAATGAGCACAAAATGCTACTAATGGCAGGAATGAGCTATCACAGCTTTTCCTTCTGGATGAAAGGCAGATTCTCCTGATTTTGTTCAAAGTGAAAAATAAAGATGGATCCCCAAAGAACAAAAGATTAATGTGACAGTTATTTACAAGGGGAAAAATAATCTGTTCCCAGGAGAACAGATCCAGAATAGCTTTATAAACACCAAGTCCAAAAACTTTTCTATGTAAGGATATACTGGAAATGTATTTAAATAAAAGGTTCTGAGAAAATAAAGACCTGAATCAAAGAAACCTGGGTTTCAGGTATTGGGAAAAGGAAGCACAAAACCATGTTACCTGTGAGAGGATACTTTCAAGGATTTGTAACCATCTAGTGCTATGGTTGGTTATGACAGCGATGGCTCTACGCAAATTCTGAAATCCGTCAGCTGCAAACAAACATACAAACTGTGACTGGCAGAACTGTAATGCAGGATGACATCTGCAAAACATGAAGAAGAGATTTCTAACAGCAATTTTCTGGGGTTTTTTTGCAACAGTTTGTAGTAAGCCCCAAGTTCCACTTTGGTTTTTATTTACTACAGTAAAAAAAGGCTTTTAAGATGTTACCAGGGGTGTGGGCTGTAAGACAATAAAGATCCCCTACACATTACATGGAAAGATTCATTTTAAATGCCTGTAAGAAAATAAGAAAAACAGAGTTCAGTTCTCAGGTCACTGACACTGACAGGATACTGCTGCTGAACAACAGATCATGAAGATCACACTGATTTTTGCTAGGCACGCTACAACAACAACTGCCATGGCACCTGTGGAGCCCGCAGATCAGAGCACAGACTGCTTGCAGGAAAGGCTGGCTTTACATGTAGGAATACAGAGTTCTCATCATTTTTCATCTACCACTCGTAGTTAAAACAGAATTGAAATACAAAAGCTCTCAATCACAAAAGAACAGTGATTCTTGATCCACAGGTTTAAGAAAGCAAAAATACTATGTAATCCTGAGATGATACATGCAAACCTCAGAGTTAAAAAGTCCGTACTGATATAATCTGTGGCTGAAGGAATTACGGATTTGGAATAGCACATAGAGATAGAGAACGGTAAAGGAGAAAACAACGGGATTTTCAAAAGATGCCTGAGTCTGTGAACATGGCCCACGGTTCCAACAGTAACTTCATCCAGATCTCTCCCTGGATATGGGGACTATCCTCCACAAGGGTATGTATTTATGAACACTTAAACCACATTTCTTCTGCTTCCAGAGGGAGGGAAATTTTGCCCAAAATGGAAACAGACTGAGCAAGTGGACTTCTACTATACAACTGCAGTTTACAAGACAGATTTATAAGTTAGATTTAAAAGTCAGAATGTGTTTACAAGGCACCCAAAACCAGCTGAGTATTGCTGGAAAGCTACTCAATAGATCAACTACATGTATTTGGAACTGTGTTATAACGATTTGTGAAAAAAATTTTTTGTTAGGAATTGACTGGAATAGAACAGTGAAAAGTGCATTAAATCTCTGCTTTTATCATGTATTACAACTTGGCAGCATAATACTTTGTGCTGCTAAATAGGTACCACTTTGACATCAAACTAAAATTTTATTTTAAAGAGAAGAGGTTTATTGTGTTGTCTTCACAGGCTACTATGAAAATACACAAACACCCTGCCTGTGACAGAGCCACAGACCTTCCTCTGAACCCTGATTCAGAACAAGCACAGCCTTGCAAGGCAACACTGAGGAACAGTGAAGCAACTGCTCCAAGTGATGTAAATGCTGTGTACTGAGGTAAGAACTGCATCAGTTCAGCCCCATTAAAACCACCAGATATTTAAGGATCCTCATATTAAAGTTATTTAATCTAACTTCTCCTATGTATAACTGCTGGTTTCCAAGGCAAGTGTGGCATTACTGTTCCATCATTTAGACCTACAGATCCAAGGAAAAACCTTTGTGACCTTTATAATTTGGTACTAGTACCACAGCAGTTTTATTTTCAGCAGAAATTCTAGACTGAGACTGTCCGTCTCTTAATGATGAATCTTCTCATTTTTTAATTTTGTTTTTCTTTTCTAGAATATTTAAGGATATGCTGACAGCGCCTGTATATTTCCCTAAAGGTTTGGCTTGAAACATTCTGCATTCCATCTCTATTGAAATGATTTACTGTCAAAATCAAAACAACCACAGCCCCAATCTGGTGCTGCAGCCTAATAATTCTTTCACACAGAAAATGTAATGTCTCTTTGCTTATATCCAGTGTGACACTCAAAATACTTTCAAAATGATTTATGTATATAATACACATCAATATGTGGAATGTCTCTTTTAATTAATTTCCTGTTGCACAATATTCTGTTCTAAATATTTTAATTTGGGGAACATTTTAGTTGGTTCAATAGAAGTCGAGACACGATTTAACACTGGTCTGCATGTTTATCATGCAAACACTACTGCACTGATTTATCTTGAAGCTCTGAATGCCTGTTACAACTTGGGTGATGGCAACGCCTTTTCTAGGGCGCCTGGTATCCAGCAGTTGTTGATGGACTAGATTTGGACAGCTCTCACCGTATTATTTTAAGATTATTCAACTGTCAATTTCTAGACTGTCCCAGAGTTAAGCTTTATTGCATATTGTTAAAGAGAGTCTCTTCTAGCAGAGGGTTTAGGGTTTTTTAACTGTCTTGCCATTTTACACAGTTTCACATTCATTTCCTAGTGGGATAATAATCCATGCTATTTTTCATGTTATTGTGATTAAAAATACTTTAAAGTAATGTTGACTTAAAGTGCTGTCAAATTACCGAGTCCATAGCGGGTCAGAATATAGATTGGCTTTTCTAATGTGCTGTAGCTGATACTCCATTACTCGATGAAATGCAAATAGAACCAGGAAAAGAGGCAGCCAAGGCTTATTATTCCATGCTGAAATTTTTCTCAACTCTGCAAAAATCAACAGAGACACTGATACTGATGCTGATTTCACTGGGACCAATATTTTTCTTCTAGGAAGCAACTGTGATGAATACTTGGATATCTTGTATTCATATGTTTCTCACTTTGTATTTCACACTGCATAAAACCGCATTTAAGAACTCTCCATCCTTGCAGCAGTAACAAACTAGGAAAGATACTTCAAGTGCATTCCTCCTATCAGAGCCTCTGTGACCACGGCAGAGGTTGGGGGCAACCTGACAAAGCAGGAGCGCAGGATGTACCCCTGAGCCCCACCATGAGCACACCTGGATTCAGGGAGCACAGGAAGGGCATGGACAGAGTGTGCAGCAGCACAAGGATAAAGTCACAGCTCTTTGCCTTCTGAGGGGGAATAGCCTTCCTGGGCAATAACATAACTAAGCAGGAGCAAGTGAGATGCTGTCATGGGTAACAGGAGGAAAAGGCAAGGTTGCTTGGCATAAAGAAACCATGGCAGATGGATTTTTGCATAAATAAGAAGCACGGCAAGGAAGAAGCTTTACCTAACACCAACATATTCCTAAAATTGCAAGATTTTGAGAAGGAAAACTCTGTAGCGGCGCCACTAGTTTAGATCAGAGAGCAGGGAGAAGCCTGCAGGTTTCTGTGGTGTGCACTCTGTTCTGAGAGTCCCCTTGCTGGCCAAAGTTTGCACAGGCACACAAGAAATAACTTCTTCAGAATTTAGAACGCTGCACTGGATTAAAGATACAACTTGTCAAATCCTTTGGAATGCTGGCAAGGTCAGGGCAAGTAATGCCTTTTTATTAAATATCTCCTAATATAAGGACAATCACAGTGCATGGAAAAAATAAGTCATTGTTAAAAGTCAATTCTAAGTACATCGTGAAACTGTATTACTTTAAAATAAAAAAATTATATTTGAGATCGGCCCCAGAGTCTGTCAGAACATGATGGTGGCCAAAACACCACAATGCAGACCTCTAAAGACATAAATAGTTTTGTTTTCTTTTTCTCCCATGTCCTTTTTCTGTGCTGTGGAAATCTCTCTCTCTAATTGGAGCACTTTTAACTAATATATGATTCTCCAGGTCAAATATTTCCAAAATGAATGCATTACATACTTAAATCTGTATTACTAAATCAAAACAAAAATGCCTTGACTTCAAAAGGAACTGAAAATGCAAACTTGCAGTTCCCTTTATTTCCAGAAATGGGTCTGCTTTTCTGTCTTACCTGGGATTTAGAATCTCAGCTTCAGGTACTGACAAGGCATAATTTGACACACCAGAGATTTCTTCTGTGAATATGAAGCCTGAAGTCCCAAATGAAACTGCTGCCCTGATTCACAATAAAATAGGCTAATTTGCCAAGAGATACACTACAGCTATTCTTCTGTTCTGATAAAATCAGAAGTATGTAACTTTCAGCAAAGTTGGAAAATACACTGGCACGAAAACAGTTCTCGCTACAGGCAAAAATAATTTTACTTTTGGCAGGTTTACAGCAAAGCAAGTCAGTTACATTTTCACCTCAGGTGGTTTGTGGTATCAAAAAGGCAGTTCTTGCAGATGGAAAACTGTCATTACATGAGGACAAGCTGTTTGCTGGGGGAAATGGAAATATTTTGCTCTCTGTCAAACCCGTGAATATTGGAGAGAAAATCTGTTTTCATATAGGAATACTCAAACCAGAAGCTGATAGTTTAATGGAGTTCTACTTGACTGACAGAGTGCCTCACCAGACTGGAGACTGGCCAGCTTGTGCTTCAGTTATTACACCAAGTTACCCTAAAATTTCAGCAAGGAGTTGCATATCCACGAGAACAGTTGTGTGGGCTGAGAGATTGTTCCAGATTGCCTCAAATGGACCTGGTGAGCAGGTGCCTCTGGAAACAATGAGTCACCAAGTCAAAGACCTCACACCGCATCTCCCGTTGGCCACTCGGGATACAAGGAGGGACTTTATTCCCGCTGCAAACTGTCCATCATTAACGCCCACTGATGTAGAAAGAACTCTAAAGAGAGCATATGAACAGGTGGAGAGCTGCTCGAGAAGGTGGTGCAGCTCATGAGCTTTCCCAAGGCTTCCCATGTGGCTGCAAAGCCAAGGTGTGGAAGCATTGTCTGCTGCCACTGCATGACGTCTATGTGTTCATTCAATTGGACTTCAGCTGTACGTGGAAAGCACCAGAAGCAGAAAGTCTTCCGGGGTGGATCTGAGAATCTTTGAAAGGACTCACTAATACTACCTTTAATAGGGCAGAGTCATCAGATCCAAGAGTTACACAGACAAAGGTTGCAAAGCCCAGAGCTGTAGCACTGCTATATAAACCAGACAATTTGTCATGGGAAATTGATCCAACAAGGAAATCTTGATCTTCTTAGCAGAAATTCAGACCTGAAGCTCAATAAAATGCAAGATATGTAGCCTGGGAGTATATTCAAATAAAAGGGATATACTTACATTCGGCTGATTCAATATTTATGATGTTTTCAAAACTTGGGTGTGCCTACCCTATTACTTAATTCAATCTTACTCTTTGCTCCCAGCCTCTGGTCTTATCGTGCACACTCCCCACAGTCCCTTGTGTGACAAAACTCACAGGGCTGTTAGTTTATGCACGGGTCATAAGGATAAGCCTCTGTGCCTGCTATGCTGAACAACTCTCCAGCACTATCCAAATAATTCCTACATTCCTCTATGTTCACACGCATCTTCCTGCACCAGCAAGTGAAACATGTTGATAAAGTTATCAGACCACTTCTGCTGATGCACAGCAGAGTACTCATTATCGTACGCAATGGGGAAGAACATCAAAAAGCAAAGTAAATTGACCTTCCACATGGCACTAATGCATGCCCACAAGATCTCACAGCAAGCCCGACAAGACCAGTGTAGTTCCATCTCTACCTGTCTGGAGCAAGGCCAGCAGCATTGTGGCCTCTCTGGGCCACCACAGGCTTCCTGACTATTTCAGTTGAGATTTATGAATCTCCAAGAGCGTTCCTTCAGGGACTCCCTGCACACAGAAATGTGCTTCCACAATGCCCTGCTCACCAGATGGGTTTAGTATCCTTTAGGGAAGAGGTAAGTAAAGCAGTCTGGCATCCACCACAGCTTCTTCATCTGCCTCTGCCTAGGATGGGAAGAGGCATGTACAGGAAGGAAACAGCTGTCTCTGATGAGGTCTCTCCAAAAAACACTCACCATGGGAAACAAGACAAAATTCCAGCCTTCTGGTCAGGCTTTGGTCATCGTTGCTGCAAAGGAAATGCGTATGAAAGCACATCTGTGCAATGTAGAACACTGCACTGCAGAGGCAGAACCACCTCTGCTACCGTGAGTCTCCCTCAGGCGCTCCCGCTGTGGGAGCAGCAATGCAGGGAGTCCATCTCAAATACCAACCAGCAAGCTCACAGCTCATGTGGCCACCCACTGCCTGCCCAGCACACACCTGCAGCGGGTGCACAAACCTCACAACACACACTGCCCAGTAAGCTGCCCTTTATTTCCCTTCATGCAAGCACAGCCTTTCCAGCATCAGAGAAATACTCAAAACTAAGAAAAATCACAAAGATGATGAATTGGAAGATCTAGCCCTTATTGATAAGTACCAAGGTATTTCACGGAAAGAAATCTGATTACAGAAATTTGATTACAGCTATTTGATAATCAAGGAGACAAGGCAATACAAAGAAAAAATGAAAGACTGAGTGGACTGTGATGGTTTAGAGAACTCAGAATTTAAAATCAAATATCCAGTGAATGAAGAATATAAACCCCATATAAACCCACAGGCCTCAATCAGAATACTTTCACTTTGGGTTTACTTCACCCACAGGCCATGCCAGATGAGGTGATTGATCATGATACTGGGATGGGAAGGTGACAGTGTTTAGCTGCCAGTAAAGACTGCTTAGAAAAACCCCAGGTTTTAAGGGAGCTCTGAAGAGAAGACTCAGCCTCAATTTGGTCTCAAGGAGTATGCAGGAGGTGAGTGAGAATTGCCCAGTAAAGAGCATGCACAGCAGTGTGAGCAGTCTAAAGGCTAAGGGACCTACTGACCAGTTTGGAAGGCAAAGCCTGTCACCTATCAAGAAACACTTAAGGAATTAGTGTACATTCCTCTTATTTCCTGAAAGAGGAAGAGCTGACTCAAATAAGCAAGTTGTCAATAAGCACTGCATCTACGTTTACCTCTCTTCTGTGAGCCAAGGAGTCTCATTAAATTCAGAAAGGTTGGCAGCACATTAATTTCCTGCCCTTATGAAATTCAAAAGCATTTTTTCATCACAATTAAAATCCATTTGCACAATCCCTTCCCCAAGTATTCTTCTCTCTCCAGAAAAGTCAAATCCCATCACACCTAACTCACTGGTTTCTATCTGAAGGTTCAGACTTGCAAAGCTTGAGAGGTGTTGGGCTTCAGTGTGGAATTTTGCTTTAGGCTCTATCTCTCACACTTGAGTATCTGAGGAATGAAGTTCATGCCCAACGTTCTATGATTTAACAGAGTTCGCTGTAGTGACTGCTTTCCTCCAAATCTCAAGAAGTGTTTTTACTCATATTTTTATACTTTATGAACTATAAATTGTTCTTATTCTAAATTTTCTTTGATAGCCAACACTGTATTACATTTTTAAAACAAGTTTTCCACCACAACAAATACCTGTGTCGTCATAAAAGACATCTTCCTCTTCCTAATTGCTCTACTGTGATTTTCATTCTGCCATGGGGGATTCCCAGTAGACTTTCAGCAGCACTTTTCATGATCTGCTGGCAGTGCTCTAATGCTCTTTATCACAAAATCACAGTATCTTTTATCATCTTTTAGGCAATTTATAAAATTCTACAAGCCTACTGTGTGACAATTTAAAATACTGTTCTACAAGATTAATCTACAAAAGTGTGAGAAGTACAGTATGTGCTTGGAAAAGGTCACAGAGAAGCTTTCCATTAAAGGAATCGATATGATCACAAACAGATTCTGAAGTCATATTACCATTTTAATTGGCTGGCACAGCCTTTTCACAATTCCACCTCAGTGGTAACATTAATTACAAGTGTGACAGTACAAGGCTGTGCTAACACAAACAGGAAAATAATTATTATGCACTGACTGGCTATCTTTTGCTACTACCCAAATGTATCCAAATCATTACATTAAATATCTACCATTGTTTTTTACTCAATAGCTTCATCTCTTTCTTAGAGTGATTTTGACTGTTCTTCACAATACGATATTAAAAACAAACCCAAGCACTCCAAGCTGGAGTTAAAAAAATTTTTAAAATTTTAAAGGAAAAAACCCAACCAAGTAACCTTCAAAGCCACAGTACTCAGCAGCATTAGGAGTGGCTAAAGGCAATGGACTGCTCTGCCAGGGAAAGAAGAGCTGCCAGGCAGTTGCCATCCTGGTGGGCTCCAGAGGCTGCTCAGGGTGGAGGATGAGGAAGGCTGCCAGACCCCACTCTCCTTTCTTGACTCCTGTAAAAAGCAAACCACATGCCTTCTACTCTGGCTCCTTCTCACAGTTACTTTTTTTTCAACTCCTTATCAGTGTCTTTCTCCCAGGCTCCTGTCTGAAATAATCTGTTTGCTTTCCTCTCTAGCCTTTACACATTACTGACCAAGTGAAAGCTGCCTCTCACTGTCGTGCTCAAGGTGTGCGTTCCCACTGTATATCACTGGCTCCCAGTTTGGTCCTTTCTCCTTGCTCACCACACCCCAAGCTCCTCGCACACACAAAAAACTCCACTTCCTTGTCTGCCACTCCTGTATCCTCAGCTCAAAGTAGATATAAATGTATAGCATGTCCACTGGCTTGTCTGTATCTTTACTTGAAAAAATAATCTTCTGTATATTCTTGGGGGAGAGGGGATACAGTATTTACTTCTACAAAGAAAAGGTTTAATGATATTTAGTGATTATGTAAAATATATTTTTAAGCCCATGTACAGTTTCTTAATGTTAACTGACACTATGAACATAAACACAAACAGATTAAAGGTAGGATTTGGATAGTATCTTGTATCTAGAGGCTCTGTGCTCGAGACAGTGAAGTAAAAATAGAAGGAGAAGGAACTGTGATACATTAAAATTCATTTTAGAAATGAATCTGATGATCTGTAGCTGACATTTGAGATTGCAAAGAAGCTTCATACAGGAGAAATCTATTAAAGAATAACTCTGGCACGTGAAAAAAATGTCAGCATGTTCTATGAATAACGAGGAATAAGGAAACAAAGTCCATGTTTTAACCCAGGGATGCTGAGTGACCTTCATCCCCAACAAGACCTTTGGACATTATGAACACAGCTCAAGGTTCTGCTGTAGCAGGGTACTTCTGACACATATATAAATACTTGGTCAATTAGCAAGACAGATTTGCTATGCAGTGATAACTCAGCAAATGTTTAGAACAGAAGCTTACTTTTCCAAGAGAAACTTATTTTTTCTCCCCCATTAAGACATTTCAATACATGTTTTACTTCAAGGATATTAATAACCTTTCTAGGAGGAATACGTGCCCGCCCAAGGCTCCACGCCAACCTGCTGCCACCAGCTGGGATTTGTTTTGGTGTAGGCAGATAAACAAATAAATGACTGCCTGGTGGTACTTGGGAATTGCACTGAGTTTTCCCTGTTGCCAGAGAAGGGCTGGCAAATCAGAAAACTTATCTGCTTTGCAAATAAGGCCAAGCACAGGCACAATCAGGACATTTTAGGAAAAAAAAACCCAAAAAGATCAGGTATTTCTCATTGTATAAGATGAACAAAATGTAGACAGCTGTACCTCCTCTTCCCAAGACACTGAAGTCTATACATCCAAGGGAGGAACCCAGGAGAACAGCAGGCAAATTAGTCCCAGTTACACAATTTTCATGGTTAACCTAGTTCTGATTTGGGCTATTTCTGACAATACTCTCTCATTAACATGATCAGTGTTCCACCAGTGGTCTGCAGTGGTGAAAGATTTTTTTTGTTTAACCATTACTCTCTTATTTGAAATAAAACCCAATCAAGCAAATACACTGATTCATGTAGTTGATATTTTTAATGCAGACTAGGTGAAATTAATTTAACTTCACCAACACCTATTTCTATTCCAAAAGCCATTTTCTAGTAACTGGATTTTAAAGGCTAAACAAAAATCTTCCTAGTGAATTAGCCACCAGAGATGGTTACCTAGCTCAGAGCACATAGAAAGATACTGACACTGGCAGAAAAGCTAACCATTCAATTAAAATTTAGAGTGTGTTTAAAAAACCTCTCAAATGCTGTATACACTACTGAACATACTTAACATAACAAGACATTAAAAAAAGAAGATATCCAAAAGAAAGAGAAAGTAATAAGAACAAAAATAACCAGAATAAAATAAAACTGTATTTGCCAATCTTAAGTTCTGCATGCAAGCCACCCCTCCTTCGTTGGTTTTGGTTGGTTAGTTGGGTTTTTTTGAATCTTGCAATGCTCTTAAACTATCAAATAAAATTCTGGAGTTTAAGGCTGAGAGAGATAAAAATATCAGCACCAATATTACACGGAGGAGAAAAACTGCAAGGGAACATTGTGAATAAAAATATCACAACTTTTGCAGAGATGGAACTTTTATCCACGCAGCTACATTCTTTCAGTAGTAGCCAAGTAATATGGAAGTTTTTAATTAACTATTGGCAGAGGAGAGCAGAACTGAAATCCCAGTAAACAGTAAATGAACCAAACTGAAGTGCATCCTAGTGCCTATATGGGACTCACAGAAGTCTTTGTCACCAGAATTCAAAGAGCATTATATAATATACTATAAATAAATTATTGTATAACCATTAATAACATATCTTTATACAAAGGTATGGAGACTAGTAGTTTGCCTTTACATAATGTGTGTATCATCTTCAGGGTGCCCTTACCAATTTATACATATCCTCAGAAGCCCTTCAGAAGTGTCTTTTTCCTTGTACTGTGTTTACATATATATTTCAGCATAAATTGGTTGCATAAGCACAGTTAAATTCAGTTTCATGTGGAAAAATTCAAGTTAATCTTAGAAGACTTCTATCTGGTACAGAAAGCAGTATCCAGGGCTGGGTTGATACTTCACCAGCCCGAGTTTCCAGAGTTTTGCTATGCAGAAACTCTGCAAAGTTTTTTTTCTGAAATTCTGTTTGTAAAGATCAGGTCATGCCCATGACCCAGAGGAAAACTCACTTAAAAACAGAAGGTGCCATTCAGATTTCTCCTGTTCAGTAGAGGGGAACTGAGGCTGGAACAGATGAAGTGAATGATCACCAGGATGATGTGGAAGTGAGAGCCTGTCTTATGAGACAATGTAATGTGCAACAGAATAATAGATCATATGAGTAAGCATTGTGGGGCTTTGCCCCAAGGAGAGAGAACAGCCATTTACCTGAAAAGGACCATCAAATGCTTATTCCAGGGAACATTTTGTATTTCATTCCTCCATCTCATGAGTACATGAAAGGCTGAATCAATCAATCAGACCTGTGCAGAGCTGTATTATTGATTAAATCTTGCTTCTAGTATTGAACTTGGCCTGAAGAAACACAACCTCTTAGTGAAGTTTAGCCATACACTCAAATAAAAACCCCTCCCCTTACTCTCCATTTTCATTGTTTTAAAGCAGTGTTGAACTGCACACACAAAGAACACAGACACACCTTGCTGCTTACCTTGTCCCCAAGTTGTACTAATGCAGGGTTCTACTAGTGCCTGACACGTCCTGCTTAAAACCCAGAGAGGGAAAGGCTGTGCAGTGCTCATTCATCAGTGGCTGTGCAGTCAGACCCTGGCTCTGGGGGCCAGCGCAAGAGTTCAGCAAGCCCTGTTACACAGGGCTGCCTGGACACACTGGAAAACACAAACCCTCCTGAAAGGTCTGGGCATTTCCGAGCAGGAACCTTGCAAGGAACTCTTGAGAATGTCTGTATTGATTCAGTACACTGGAAGGACAGGAAGATTTTAAATGAAATGCTGCTTCAGCATGCAGGCACAATTTGCTCTGAGCCAGGGAAGACACTGTAGGATGAGGGGACAGGTTCTGTGAAGCTGGGGGAAAGCCTCTTCTTGGAGAGCTTGCTCCAACAGGTTGGAGATGGAAGAACCTGTCCAGAGGGAGGCAAACGCCACTAAATGGCAGAAGGAAAAATGTGATAACTTGTTCTCCAGGAATTTTGATGACCTGCTCTTCTCCAACCACCTTGGTGTCTGGAATTATGCTGACACTACAGTAGCTCCATTTTACATTGAGAAAAAGAGAAGAGTTGGCTGAAAACACTTTTTTTTTTTCTACGTGGCCAGCCTTGGCCTAAACAAATACCAAAATGTTAGCTGTCCATTGCCATTCACGTGAAAGAGCAATGATTATCACCTTCATTATGACTTGCAAAATAGAAATGAAGGTGCACAGAGAATCTTTGAAAATATATTAAAAACGCAAATATTTTAAAAAATATGGATTAAACTAAAATTGTTTGAATTCTGATATATATTCTTTTGCATAATGCTACCACCAATACAGAATATTCCTTTCTGCCAAGAATCTAGTAGAAAAGAAAATGAATCTCTGCTTTCACCTAATTATACAGTTAATATACTGCTAAAGAAACCTACAGCTGAGTCTTCGTCTTCTATAAAAACCTCTACATGAGTTTTCCTATTCTCCCAACAGTGCTTCAAAATTACAGAGCTATTTTAAACATTCTTCAAACTCAATTACATGGAAATGTTAAGTAATGTCCCTAAAAAATGGTTATCTCTATACTCTTCAGCTGTAAATAAAAAGTATTTTCTGGCTATGAAAAATCAATCTTTTCCTCAATTGAGGACAGCCCCATGGCTATTTTAAAGTTCAGTGGGGGTTGAAAGGAAATAAGGATGACGCAAAAACACTCTTAGTGGCTGAATAGTGTATATATTTCTATCAGAGATCAAAAATTAGAAGAAATCAATCTATTGAATTATAAGACAGAAGCATCTGCTTTTGTGTCACTTGAGACCAATAACTGGTATTTTGATTCTTTAGTGATAAATGTAATTCCTAAAAATAGAGAACTCGGCAAAGCAAAAAATGCAATCAGATTTAATTTGGTAATTACACCAGCTCTCCAACACTTGACATAACTTTTTTTCCTTCAGGAAAAGTATTACTTTAATCTAGATCAATCACTATTTTTTTGAAAAGAAGAGAAATCTTAAAGAATACCTAAACATTAACTAATTTGACAGATGCTTAGTTATGGGCTATTAATGTGAGGGACCATTTTCTCAGAGGTTCAACGAAGTACAGTTGCTCATGCATCTGGAAACAATCTGATAGCCTATCATTAAATTATTTTTCTCATAATGTATGAAGTTTCTGCAAATTATTACCTTGAATGCAGTAACCGACAGGGTTTCTGTGCGACAGCAGATCTGCATAATCCAGAGACATTGACCAGGCCCTGATTCAGTAAAGCTAAGCTCCAAATGAACATTGATTTTATTAATGTTGCATGTCTGAAGCATTTTATGAATGTTTTAAAAGAGATGTATTTCTTAGTTAGCTTGTGGAAGGTATCTCACTTGTCTGTCTCTAGCAACAAGGAAGCGGTCTTGGTATTTATTCCTTTTAGTCTGATATTTCTATGAATTATGAATTTCCCCAATAGTTCCTACAGAGTGATCTCCTACAATTATTTCATAAGAAACTGATACTAATCCAATTGAAGTCAAAGAAATTATTTCCACATACTCCCACTGACATTCATCCATGCCCTAAATTCTTAATAACCAATGGAAGAGTCTTTGTAAAGCACTGTAGGAATAGATTCAAAGAGTAAAATGATCTGCTTTCAGTATTTATTATATTAACAATTTGGCTCTGGCTTTCCTCAATGGATTAGTTTAAACACTAAAAGTACTGGCACTAAATTGCCTTGAAACATGAGGGCACCACTTCATGAAGAACCTAAAAGAGATTACAGTTTAGGAGGCTTCCTTTCTTCAAACCATTTTCATAAGACTTGTTCATAAATGCCAATGCCTATCAATTAGGTCTATATTGTAAGCATGCAGTGTAATTTAAATAACCAAACTGAAGTTGTATTTTGTTCAGAAAGGGATCACTAAAGCAGCTGGGATGAGATTTTCTGGACTTTGTGTGAACCACTGCTACGGTAGCAATACTCCAATATTAACACACTGTATTAGTTAAGTGTCTCAGAGGTGCAAAGTCTAAGAGATGATCACAGAGAGCATAACCCTATAAAAATGTTCAGAAAGAACAAAAAACCCACAAGATACATTTAAAGATTTGGGGAGTGAGCAAGGCAGACAATGTTTTAACAACACTGTATTTTTTTAGGATACTTGCCAAACTACTTGTGACAGCTCTGTATTAAGATGACTGTTTACTGTTTGGCGCTCTGGCTAGAATAAGTAACCCTTCAGATGAGAATTACATGCAAGCCAGCTAAGAGGAAGGCACAAGCCACAGGAAACACCAGTCCAGGAAAAAATCCCTCCCTCTTCTGAGGTAGATTAAAACCCTCAGCAGCTAGGGGGGCAAAGGAGCAGGGCAGGTGCAACAGGAAACTGTTTAACTCTTAGGGCAAAACTGGACAGGCTCACACATGAATTGGCCCATGAAGAATCACATGCAGAAAAAGCAGGGAAAGAGGGTGTCCTGCCCTGAGCACAGCTGGTACAGGTAGGAGGTGTGGAAGGGGGAAAGAAAGATTATTCTGAGAGGGTAAAAAGGGAAGGAAGTTTATCCCCTCTCTTAGCTCTGGTTCAAAAGGGGAAGCTCTGAAGTCTAGGCTTGTCTTACCACAGTGTGTGCTGCTTTTATCTATAAACAAAACCTCAAGTTAATTAATGAAACACAGTCATCATCAAATTCACAGAGCCTGGAGCTGTCAGGGACCTGCAGAGTCCTTTAGTCCCTCCCTGAGCAGAAAGGCAGGAACAACTGCTCCCAAAGGGCTTGTCTCGCCTGTTCTTCCAGGCTTCCACAGGACCCAGCAAAATCGAGGAAGATTACTCCAGTGCTTATTCATCCCTGCTGAACAGCCTAATCTCACACTTAATGGAGAGTAGAACTGGTATTTATTCCATGAAAACCAATCCAATTTGCACATTATATGTTTGCATGAATTACTGGCTGGAGGGTACTGTAACAAAATTACAAAACTAGTGGTTGTGGATCAAGCAGAAGTTCCCGTACTATTGCTGGAGGGAAAGGATATGGTCAAAACAGGGAAATAAATGAGTGCATGAGGAATTTAGAGCAGGGCTATGGAAATTGGGAAGAGGCCTACTCTCAAACAGCAGATGAGAAAGTCTGGCTTTTCACACCCCAGGAACTGGTGTCTAGTACACAGAAACAGCTACCAAGAAAAGTGGCTATCAACTTGCATGATGGAGATGACCCAGACAAAATTAGTATCATCTCCTTTCCAGACTTTCAGAGCTCAGTGTGTATCAGCTTTACTGGTGGAAGTTACTTAAAATGCAAACACATTTGTCCCATCTTTCCCAGCTCAGAAGACCTGAATAGAAATTCATCCAGTTCCAGAGCTAGAAAGTGAGCAAAGATTTTAATAGGCCTTTCAAATGAAACAGCTGCATCTGCATCCCCATATAAAGAATCACCTTGAAGAAACAATCTAACACTTGTAACACTATAGAATAATTCCCCACAAAAGCTTCTGTTGTTTCTGATTGAAGTGTAAAACATTAGAAACGCAGGGTGAAAAAAACATTCCTTCCTAGAAGAGAGCACTATTGTCTTAAGTTAATTACAAAAGATACAATATACTGGCACAGATTTCAGAAGACACCCTTCATCTGTGCACTATTTGCATGGCAGCTTCTGCCAAGGTGGAGAAAGAAGAGACAGAAAAGAAGAGGAAACTGCATTCTCAAAAGAGCAGAGGAGACAGCCCTGGACTTCTAAAGCACTTTGCTAGAACCTAGAGAGAGAGCAGCACAGAGAGATAATGTCACATCCCCATAAACAGTCTCAAAGCAAGGGGCCTTTTATCACCAGCCTCTGCAAAAAAAATTGTAGATAAGATAAAGCCAAAACACCCCTCTGCCTAGGAAAAAAAATATTTAGTCTGTATTTTTCAAAAAATCTGACTTGCAAATTTCCTAGAAAAAATTCAAGCTGGGGTTTCAATTCCTAAATTAAATCCCATAGAATTGGTGTCTGGGATTGGGCTGTTTTTTCTCATTTGCATTCAGTTCTCCTGCCACAATGAAGCAGAGGATATAAAACAACAAAGCCAAGAACAAAAATTGGTTTCTGCAGCAATTCTGCTGAGGATTTTCTTTTCTTTTCCATTCCCTCCTGAAATAACGTAATGTATGTGACATATGTAGAATTCCTGTAGAGGCATTTTGGTCTGAATAAACTCAGCAGTTTTAAGAAGAGTAGTATCAAAATCAGTAAAAAATAGTAGATTCTACTAAGAGGAAGCAAGAAGCTGCCACCTCCATGGACAAAGGCTATACTCCAAAAATACATGTTCACAGTTAGGAAGTAAATATGTTATCTTTTAGAAGGTTAGGTATTATTTTGCTTTTTGTTGTTGAGGATGGGACAGTACAAGTAAGTGAATAGCCTGACAAGTAATTTTGTTCCACACAGGATGGGTGGATCATTCCCTGTCTGTGGCCTGCATGTGACCAGTTCATTATCAGTAAGTATTTGGGGTTTAAACCTCAGACTTCACTGAATCCATGAATTGCATGATTTGCTAGGAAGAATTTCCACAGATTTTTTTGTATGAACAGTCATAAATTTAAAACTTGTTTCCAAGACCCTGTTGCAATGCTTACTCAACTACATCTGTTTCCATGGACAGACATCCCTGCTTACCAACATGCCTGAACCAGAATATTTAGGAAGAGCTAATGCAGAAATGAGTTAGCGCAGCCTAGTGCATGCTCTAATTCAAGTGAATATTCTTTGAAAACATGCTCAGCAGGATTGACCATGTCATAAAAGGCCCTGATCCTGCATGATTAGAGGTAATGGGATCTTTGTCATCGACTTTCAATGAGCATTGGAATGAGCCCCAAGGTAGCAGCTATAATAAAGGGCAGCTGCTTAAAATTTTACTTGCTCTTTTACTTGAGAGCTATCAGAATAAAACATACAGGATAGATATAGGCATACAGAAATGCAAAAGTGCCCACACATAAACCTTTAATTTTTCTGAGGCTTTTGTAGCTGCAAACATCTACAGATGATCGTCTGGGAAGCACTGCCAGAATTTTACATAACCAACTAGTCAGCTTCAACGACTCTGGTTTCAGTGCTGGCAATGTACAGGGCTGGCAATTTCACAGACTTGGATTAAGCCCTTGATATTTGCTTCGCTGTGCATCCACTCAGGATCCCTGGAAGCTGTCTGACTCTCCTTTTAGTTCAGCACACCTGTGGATTTACCTTTTCTTAATAGCAAGAAACCTGAACATAAAGAGATCTGGACCAAACGAGTCTTTCAGCTGATTACTTTTGTCAGCAACTACTTTAATCCAGGCTACACATTCAGGCTGAGAGCTGGGCTCTCAAGTGTGCAGCTGTAAAAGGGAGTAATCCAGCATCCAAAAGTTCTGGCCTACTTCAGGAGACCTCTGCTTACAAGGCAAGGAAGAACAGCTGCATTCCCAGCTCAGCACTACAGGGGAAAGGTGAATGGATTTGTGTTGCTGCCTGTTCTGAGCTTCCCCTTCCCCTCCCCCTCCCAAAGACATGTGCTCCGAGCTCCTTTGTTCCAAGCGCGGGCAAAGCCAAATGTAACTCAGACTCTTCAGCAGTGTCTGATTGGCCGCTCGCCCCGGGTCCGCCCCCAGTCCTCCCCTTTCCCCTTCTCCTAATAAAAGATGGTCGAGGGGAGGCTACGCCCTCTCACTCAGCTCAGCGACTTTCCTGCGAACGTCTCCGGTTGTCTGTCTCATTTGAAAGCTTCTAACTGCAGGGAATTGAGCGAGCAGGGAGCTATATTTCTCCCTCTTTGCTTCTGCTGATGGTATTTGCTCTGCAGCTGATTCAGGTACCGATTTTAGAGCTACTAAAGTGCTAGATCGCCCTTGCTACCTCTCAAGGCTGCTCGAGGCTTTCTAAGGCATTGAAATACAAGCGCTAGCCGGTATAAAGCTGAAAAGATACCTTCCACAGATTTGAGCTTTTTTCAAGACACTGCATTAAGATTTACTAAAGGAAACTTTTGTTAATGGAACGTTTGTTAATGGCCAATACACAAAGTACTTTAAGTAGATGAGGAAAGAAGTGAAGCACAACACGAGACAGGCTTTTTCTCACTTACTTTCTTCAGATGTTAGAGTATAGTTTAACCATCCTGGGTATTGCCCAGCCCAGGCTACCTCACAAGGATCAAACCAACAGCTTAGCTTTCTCCTCCTATCCCATCAGTCACTCCTTTTTTTTGTTTAGTTTTTAGGCTCAGGCTTCCCAGTTCATTGCTTTTGTCCTTGAAAAAGTGAAATAAACAAGGATAGAGATCCTTGTCTCTAAGCTGATCAATGAAGTATTTCTAACAGTACGCCCCCGATTTCATCCAGAAACTGGGGGATGGTGAAAACACTATTTGTAATTTAGTGGCAGATATTGGATGACTTGAACATCATACGAAATACTGGACTGCATTCAGCAATCAGCCTTGTTGTCCCCCTTTGATATACCATATAGCAATATATTGCTACATTAATAATATGGTATATAGCAATGCAGTCTATTCAAATATATTATTACTGTAACATTTCTTTTGTTTTGATGCCTCTTGTATTCCACTGTATTAACAGAACATTTGTTCTAGATTCCTTGCCAGAAAATTAGCAAAACCAGCCTGTTTCACTACAAAAAGAGTTATCACTAAAATTATGGGTACTATGATTTTAAAGCATGCAGTTCTCCCTATTTAAAACCCCTGACTTTATAGCATTCTTTTCTACTTTTGTTTCCATTTCAAGGGATGAGGATATGCAGTTTTCCCGACCACTTCAGATTACTGTTCCTTCCTTTTCCCCTCTCATTCATTCTTTCTTCCATGAGATATCTGTTTGTGGTATTTGTATTTATATTTATAACAAGATCTTATTCATTAAAACACATCCCTACAATTCTGCTGCCTTTGCCCTCTCCTCAAACTTACTATTTTGGGATGGAAAGCAGACCCTGTCTTTTTTTACCACTGCAAATACGAAGTGTACAAATTAATACACATGCAGGAACTCGGAAAGGGTGCTGACACCTGCTGGAATTGTGTCCCACACCCAGAAAATGCATCCATCATCGCTAGGCAAGGGAAGCCAGGGACACTCAGATTGCTATGAGGATCCTGCTTATGCAGGATGATGATGAACACAACCTGCCTAGAAATTCATGCTTTGCTGATGGAATCTGACCAGAGAGAGACTGTGATATTTCTGAAATGTGTTTTGAATGGGGTTTTTTATTTCTGTCTGAGTACTGGGTTGTGAACAATTTGTGATGTACCTTTTTCTATGAACAGCAGGAATGCATTACCCAAAGGTTATTACTTCAAAATATGAAACAGAGCTCTGTAATCATCCTCAGTCATTCTCCTTCATGCGTGGCAATTTGCATTAACTGTGCATTTTTATTTTGATTTTTAGATACACAGTTGTTTACCATTTGCATTACATTTTATTTCTAATATCCACTGACGGGGTCTTGATCATAGTGTTGCATGAAATTTTGATTTACAAGCAATTCAGTATACATTTTCATGGTAGCAATTACAATATGTTTTTGAAGCTGACATATTTTTAGTGACTACTACTAAAGAATTCTCTCCTCCAAGTATCCTCAAAGCAAACCCCTAGTTCAATGTGAAAACCAAAATCAGTGGATTTCAGTAGAGACTTTCAGAGATAGCTAATATATATGTTTTATAACTGCTCTCGGTGAATTTTTCTTCCATTAACTTACCCATATATTCTTTCTAATCTATGTATAATTTTGTCATCTGCATGTATGTAAATATGCTTATTGGCCTTGACATTTCGAAAGATCCTAGCTGTATGCATGTTTTAAGGCAACAATTTTAAAATCTCAGTGCTCAATACTACAAGGTTTATGTTATGTGTGCTGCTTCTTTCCTCCAGGTATTGGAGACTCATCTGCTGAGAGTGACAACATAATTTCTCTGAACACAAAAAGAGGGAAGAAATAAGATGCTTGGAAAACACTACCCAAACCATACTGAAAAGCGGAGTTACTGAAATGGCTCAAGACTACATTTCATCAAAATCTCAATCTCCTACATATTTTATATATCTAGTGAACGTTCATGTGGAAATCTCAGCATTTCTTGCTCTTCTTGTAGTCACCTGGTTGGCCTGATTGGATTTTATGCACACTTTGCATCACAGATCATCTTGCCAAAACTACTTCTCAGATCCTGTTAACAAATTGGATTTGCAACCTTGTGTTACAGAACCAGAGAAAAAGATGTACAAAGAACCCAACAGTCATAATTTCTGTATTTTCAGAAAGGTTCTCAATTTAAGGAGTGTAATTCCTTATTTTTATTTCTGAGGTTCATAACATCCCCAATAAACCTCCGAAGGATTTGACCTCCCCTTGCACCAGTTTATGCTGGAATCAGATGGATAAGCAGAAGAGCTGTGGTTTTGTTAAAACTTAAGTATGTGCATAAAAACCAAACCCAAATCTGTGTCTGTAAACAGACTGTAAACAAAACCCTGCAAAACAAACTCCCACAGCATGAGCAGAGATTGTGTAACAGTGACCAGAATATTCTGTCACATTTCAAGAGCCATGAGCACTGCTGGTCATCCCCTTCTGAATGATAACTGCTGACTCCAAAGAGAGCTCTGCTGTTATCCCTGCGCCAAAGCTGTGCATACATCCCATGTGGATCTGCAAGCACTGCAGCTTCAGTAAGAGGCACATGATGCTTAACAAGAACTCAGGATGTTTATTTAAAGAGTAAAAAACTCATCCATTTTCATTGTTCTGTGAAATGTAGAGAAGACGGGAAATAGAGAGGTTGGCCTAGGTCTAATGCACCCATATGGTGTAGAGCAAGGCTTGGCCTAGTATCCCTGAAAGGCAGGGACAAAGGAGGGATGCTCATTCAAGAAGACACAGCAGCAAGATAAACTATTGAAATTGCAACAATGAGGATGAATTGCAGGGAACTCAAGAGATATTTGAGGGAAGAAAAAGCAACTAACTTGGATGCAGAAAGATTACAGAAAGTGCAATGTGTTCTGTGCAGCTGCTCAGAATCAATTAACTCCTCATGTGTTTGACCAGCACCTCTCCCATGCACAAGTGTCCCTGCACAGCCTGCACCAGCATCCCCCAGCAGGAGAAACTGTGGTGGAATGCCACTGTCAGCTCTGGAGCAAAGATACATTTAATCCAAATTTTATCCTAGACTGCTATCACTCTTTCAATAATATCAACATCACTACAAAGAGTTTTTGCAGCAGGTTGAACTGTAATATAGATAATGAGCTGCAAAATCTGGTATGCTGATTTCCAGCTTCAGTATTTTTCTCTTCTCTCTGGAATTTTGTAACTGAGACCTATTTCAAAATATTTAACTATGTTTTCACATTGGCCGTCAATGAAAGAGCATACAAGAATTTTGTCTTTCAGGATGTTAATTTTTTTTTAAAATGAGATGTTCAATGATAATGGTCATCTTTATAATTTTTTATAGCAAGTGAGATGTTAATCATAGATTAAGATTTGCTATGGGAGAAAAAACAGAGTATCCCTCTGTGGGCTTTATTTCTCCAGGGAAAACAGATTCTGCTTAATGAAAGTATGGAAGGGTCCTGAGTGTAAAGGCAAGGAGCAAATAAAATTTTTTAAAATTGTTTTCAGAGCAAAGTCAAAATTGATAAATTGCTGCCTTTTCAGATATTTTGCTTTACAAAATTTTAAAGATTCTCCCCATGCCCTGGTGGCTGATGTTCAGAACAAAAAAAAGAAATCACTTTCTTGGCCTCTAGAGATTTCTAACAGTTCCCCAACTGCCACCCCCACACCCCTTCCCCCTGCCCTCTGCCTTTAGGGAAGATTTTATAAGTTATCAGCCTACCCCCTGGAAAGAGCACATATGTTATCAGCTCTAGGACTGCCCCTTCTTAGAGGTCCCTCATGATTCTGGCTCCACACCTTAATGGGGTTAACAACCTCATTTTCTGTAAAAAAGCATCTTCCAGCTACAATACCCCTTGCTGCATTTTGTTCTGAGCACTCTCATTCTCTTTTTCATTATCTTTAGTTTCATTTGCTGTGGCAAAGACTGTGCTGAAGCCTCACTCTCTTTCACTGTAACATTTCAAGGCTTTTAACCTAACCTGCCATGAAACTGAATTGTGGCTTTCTAGAATGTCCAGTTCCTCTACAGAACATCCTTCTGAGGCTGGCTTCACTGTGTTATCCATGCTCTAAGGATGAGATGCATCAAAGCAAATAAATCATGAATTGTCATCAGGCTACAGGGTTAAATCAAGCTGAAATGCACAGAATGAGGCTGTGACCAGCAGGATGTGGTCAGCAGGGAACTAGACCCAGGCAGCAGCTCAGTGACCATCCTGCTACCCCAATTGTACACCAGTCCACTGAAGCCATTACATTCAGTTTACTGGGTACCACCCACTCAGGCTGATTTGGGATTTAGAACAGCAAGAGCTGTTTTGATGAGAACAGATCTGGAGAGTGACTTTTGAAGCCTATGCAAAACTGCACTTTACCTATTGGGATTGTGCCCACATCAGTCTTTCTTATGTTTAAGTGACAAACTTACTGCTAAGTTTTGTATTTTCTTCATATGTGTACAGGAAAGGCTTCAGTAAGTTTTGAAACACTGGTGGCTGCTTAAGGGAGTACAATATCTTCTTTAAGAAATTACATTAATAATTTTCTAAAGAGGACCTAGGAATACTGTGACAGTTGTCACCATCCACTACTGTGCTGAGAGGATGAATCTAGAACACTAGAAGCAAAAAATTGTGCAGAAGGCTTGTAAGTCTTGAGTAACTGATATGTAACAAATCATGTTAAAACTGCTCCAGAGACTGATGTGTAACATCACAGTTAATAAACTTATTTTCGTTGATTTCAGCAAGTTATACTTTGGGCATTACTTACTGGAAAAGAATGTCAGCTTTAGATACTAAACAAATTAACTCATTATTCCACTTGGACTTTTAGTAAAAAGTAACCTGGTATGTTTGAATACTTTCTGCTTGGTAGCTGAGAAGAGTATTCAAAGCTGAGTATTTGCAGTAAAAATTTATTAGCATCATCCTTTCAAGTCCTTACTCTTATTTCTAGCCATTTCCAGCTTTCTTAGTTCCAGTCTACATGTCTTCCATGTCCTATTTGAACTAAATAAGAACGCAGAATGGAGCAAAACAAATCCACTGTGGGAAACCTACACATATGATATGTACATGTTATGCTTCTTGATTTAATTACACTCTCTTACCCTTTAACTGCACTCCAGTGTCTACATGAATGCTGGTCAAGAATTTCCCTTGTGCTGTCTTTGCCCTAAAATTCATATGGTTTCATGATGTCCTCACACATAAAGGCTCACAGAAAACAGTAGAAGATAGTAAGTACATTTTGCAAAATATCTGCTAACCACAGCTGGGAGCTCTTCAGTACTGGGGAATCTTCTGAATGACACATGTACAGGAAACAAGTCTACAGTGAGTCTACGAAGTCATGGCTTTGGGCAAAGCTGTGAAGCAGATTTGAGGATAGTGAGAATAAAATGGTACAGGTTTAAATGAAGTGGGTGAACCCACACTGACACACAGATACACCTACCACGAGAGAGACTGGAGCAGATAGACTTTCCCATCCTAAGAAACCAATGACGAGACCTCTGGAGAAGGATACTATGGATGCTCAGAACAGGAACTACTTTGGAAATGACATCATTTGTACACTACGTGCTGACTGACCAAAACCTTAAGATAAAAGCTGTTGAAATTTTTTACAGTATTTTCTTGTTACTATTCTAATTCCTTCCTATGTGCAAAACTACTTCCGACTGTTACAGTATATAAAGAAAAGAAAGATTTCAACTTGTTTAAATTTTTTTTTGTGTAATTCCCCAGCAATGATAAAAAACAAATCTAAAAATAAACTTTGATATATAATTAGCTGAAAATGTAATTGCATTTTCAAAACCACTGTGGAAATCACCAGTTCAATATTTAGGACATGAAGCTCTATGACTAAAAAAAATTAAAGCAAAAACAAAACAAAAGATCCCAAAAACAAACCAGCAAGGTCAGGAATGATTACTGCAACTCATTAGATAAGTATTCTTTCCTAGAGAGGCAAGTATTTTTAAAAAGAGTGTACAAGCACATTGGCTGTAATGTAATAATTTCAAATTCTTTCTTTTGGAAAAAGATAAATATGTTTCATGATTATTATATTCACTGTGCAAATAAGGCTTTATTCCACTGTGAATCCACAGAAATCGCTGTAACAATATATTGATCTTACCTTGTAACTTCCACTCTGAATTGTCTGACCACGAGCGGGAACTGGAAAAGTAACCTCTGCCAGCACAGTCAGTCGCTGCCTCCACTGCCAATAAAGTAGAAACTCCTTGTCATTAAAAAGCCAGTGCCCCATGCATTTTAGGGTATTTAAAAAAAAACCCCAAACACCTCAGGCAAACTAGTGCAAAACCTAAAGAGGGAGATACTAAAAGACAACTGACCTGAAGATAAAAACCCTAATAATGTAAATCAATAAATAATTAAAATTAGAAACAGTAATAGAAAGGAAAAAAATTATGTTTCAAACTGCTGCACAGTAGTTTGAGATTTATTTTACCAGTTCTTGTTTCATAATGTATTTTAAAGTTTTTTTATGATGAATTTTTAACCAAGAAACACTTTTTCTGTAATTTAGCCCCCAGACATTTGAATCACCAACTTCCACTAGTATATTTGCATAAAACCAGCTCGTTTCTAAAAGTCATCTGTTTCAATGACTTCTTTCTCACCTGAAGTCACACGGCTCCATAGGGGATGTGTGAACCTTTCTGCTGCTTGGGGCCACGTTAGAGGGCTTACAGGAACATATTCTTTCTCTGTCCAAGAGATTCAGCTGATGGAGTGGTACAGAACACTGTGCAAAAAAACTGTAAGAGAAAAACAAGAGTTAGCACCATTAACTGAAAAAAAAAAATTGTTGTCTGAAAAACAATGCATATATGTGTCAGGGAAAGACAAAAATAAGTAAGAAAAAGTAGGAATTTTGCATACTGCACATTTATTTACATATTGCAACAAAATACTGCCTTCCTCAATTCTCCTCAACACAGTAGGAGAAATATTCATACCTTAACCTCTTTTAAAATAAATGTTCACCATGTTTGTTTAATGTCTTTTACTATACTGGTGTAGGACTGTCATCAACTGGGCTATATTGAGAATTTAGAAATTTTTAAAATAAGATAAATAACATTAACATATAATGTCATCTGGTCGATGTTTTTTAAAATCCATCTTTAAAAAATAATAATATTTTGGCCTGCAAAAGACTAAAGACAAAATACAGTGCACTTTTCTGCAATTTCTACTGATCTATTATTATTATTATTTACCCAACAGTTTAAAAAAAAAAACTGTATTTTTAAACCATTTCTTGATTCATTATTTTCAGAAGTCTCTTTCAGTGTAGAGAACTGATTTTCAGAACTTTGCCTATACCAAGACTATTAATCATAAAACAAGACAATATGAATTGGACAAGGCTGCTTGTATGGACTAATTTATCCTTACTAATAATTCCATTAAAAGACTCAGTTCTGCTTCCATTCCAGTGAATGAAATAATGTGTGAAGTGACTATGGAAACTCGAGACTAAACAAGTGACTAAACATAGAAGCCAGCCACAGGTGTTGTGACAGCATTCTGATCCACACCCACTGCACGGCCAAACTGCAGCAGAAAAGTTGCCTTGCCAGGCTGTACTAATGTACAGAACGGTACCGAACAATGGTGCCTGTGCAAAGCCATCTGAGCAGAGACAAATGCCAGCGGCTGCAACAGGATACAGAGATAATTATAATGATGCTATGAACCCATGAGTGTTCTTCCAACACAGTAAGAGCAGAAACAGCAGGAGTCTAAGAGGAATACAATGAGCATTGTTAGGGAAACAGCGAGTCCCATGTGAACAAATATTAAATGACGCAGTTCACCTGAGTGATTAATTAATTTGGGATATGCCAGAAGAACCCAAAGCAGTGGAGTGTGTAGGCAGAGTAAATCAAGTGCTCTCTCACAATACAGAGGAGAGGCAGTTAATGAAATCACAAGGCTGCATTTAAATACATTACAAACTGATTAACTGGATGTTTTAACACAACATTAAATTAACCAGGACAATTCACTGGAGGAGAAGAGTTAAGAGATTAGAAAATGGATACATTTCAGTGACTGCGCTCACACTTACAAAGTGTGTGGGATCCCATGTCTGAGGAAGCAGTCAGCCGCTGATGAACACAAATGGGGATTTTTCCCTCTTTCTCTGAGCTGTGCATTAACCTGTGAGCAGTAAGACCTAGAACAATCCTACTGGTAGGGGAAACTCTAAAAAATGGCTAGCACGCTGTGCTGCTAAAAAGAGTTACCCTGTGTGAAGTGAGCTGTAACAGCTGGCCATGTGTCTGCTCTTAGACACAGCACTCCCAAAGCACTTAGGCTTAGCTTACTGCTCTTTCAGGAGGAAGGGCAGTGACGATCACTACAGAATGACTAAAACGGAACAGTTTAAATTGGTATTTCTTTGAACAGCCAAAATGCACAGACATAAAAAATTAAACCTGCTTCCCTACACACATTAAGGTGACAGTTAACATTGTGCTCAGAGACAAGTTAAGAAATTACTTAGGCTGCAGGACCAGCTTTGTAAAATAGTGAGGACTGCATATGGAAAATTGTCCAGCTGGATCCTGAGTTAGGTCTCAGACAGATGAATGCTGCAATAGGCCAGGGATTTGCCAGCTCTAGGCTGTCAGAGAAGGGCTGACTTCTACCCACTGTGAATACATGAACAAATCCTTACACAAAGCCAGCCTGAACTGCACGGGTCCCACTCCTGGGTGACTGCTCAAACCTCACAGGCATTTTAGTTTGCTGTTTCAGCAAAAACTTGGTACTTCACAAGACTTCAACAGCTCCCACAGACCTCAGGAGGGATCTACATTCAATCACTAGAGGCTGGGCCTAGTTTGTTCCATTTCCAAAGTTAATAGGAGTTTTATGACTAGCTGCTTTCAACAGTACCTTAGAGTATGCAAGTATCCAGGCCCCTGCCTGGACCCTCTGCCTATTGCCCCTTGGTAAAAAGAACAAGACAGCACTTTTACTAAGGCTATCGCTCCTGGGCCTGATCTTTCCTGGGTTTCAAGACAAAGCTGACATGCTTGTGAGAGGCAGCTAATGCCACAGGATAAATCAATTTTGAGGCATGAGGTCACGAAACTCCAGAGAACAGTCCTACAAACCTGAGCATGGAGGCCTCTGCCCAAGAGTAACACCATGTCAGCCTCAGGCAGCTAACACATGAGGAAACTGTGGTATCAATCACGAAATAAATACACCTCCCCCGGCAAAACCGGGAGATACTTATGTTGAGACAGACAGACAATCAAAATGATGGTGTTCCCATTGGATTTTTGAAATAAAGAAATGAATAGTGCCACTGCTCATCAGATGGAACTCTACACAAAAGCTGGAGGAAGCTGCTTGTTTAAATCAAACCTGGATTTCTCTAAAGGCCTCTCAGAGCTCAGCTAAAACACATGCAAGTGTTAAGTGTCTGGCTTTATCTTCTTAATCTGACAGGTAAAGAGGTGCTAACATCAGGATATAGGAACCTTACTCTCACCAACCACACTCATGCCTGATATCCAGTCCAAGACACAGACAGGCAGGTAGAGATTGTTTCCTATGACTCCACTCACACTTGCCAGACAAGTCTTAGCCAATAAACAGTGGCTTGAACATTCAGAAATAAAATAAAAACAAAAAGCCAAACAAACAAAATCTTCAAACAAAAACACCCCCCAAAAAACCTGAACAAAAAAACCCACCAAACCCTCATTTCAAAAAGGTTATAGTTGAGGTTCTTTTTCCCGCTCAGGACTGTGAAAAGAAGTTTTAACAGGAGTATTAAGAAGTTTCCCTTTCAAGTTGCGACTGTGATATTCAATGAGAAACCATCTTCAGTCTACAGTGATTTCTTTTAGTTTAAAGGAAACAGAATAAAGGCAAACTCACTGGGATACAGCACAAAATTTTTATGTCTTGTTAATACCTCAGAAACGCAGAAGACAAAATGGCTGCAGTAGAAAACAAAATGGCTACTGTACCTCACAGCTCTAATGAGAGAGGCCCTTCCTGGAATACAGTCACATATGCCACATTTCATCATCATATATGCCACAGAAAACCTAAGCTGTCTCTCATAATTTATAGTAAATGATATATTCTGCACTATTCTGCATTTTCCTACCCTGTAGTAACCTATAAACTTCCTGGGTTTGATGCTATCCCTCCCAGCCAGGCAATGCTGCCACTGCTGGCACCAGCTATGATATGGACCATCAAATCTATACCTGAGCTTTCTGATGCTCCACTACCAGTGCTGTTTACATCTTTTTCTCCTGGAAACAACCTTTTGTCAACAGATTTGGTTTTTCTCTCTCCTCTCTCTACCTGTAACTATTCGCTGCCACTGCTCTTCAACAAGGACTCTGCATTCCTACATCATCAGGGTTAACACTGAGGCACCTAATTTTACCAGAGCTTTTCCTCAGGATCCTGTCACAGTGCTGGATCACTGAGGCCCAAAACCAGAAAAGGATCATTTATTCCCTCAATGATACAACAGAGCAGACAGAAGAAGGATTAAAGAAAGAAAAAAATTACCTCACATAAATAGTAACCTTTTCCCGCCACTGCTGGAAGTGGCGGGAAAAGATTGCACGTGTGAGGCCGGCCTTCAGGCCACCCAGCTACAGCCTTCGTGTCAGAAACCCCTCAGCTATAGCCAGCAACTGCCGACATATTTTCTTTTCTCTTTTTCTCTTTTTTGTGGCCTTCTTTAAGTCAGACTTGTCAAGAATTACCTCTGAATGTTTGTTTTTCAGCTGAGAATACAAATCTTGCCCTCAGAAAAGCCAGCCATGTAAGAGCCCCCCCACTGCCCAGCACTCCGTGCTCAGCCCATTGCTTCCCGCCACTGCTCACTCCTGCTTTGCTCCTGGCTCTCAGCCTCTTCCGAGGTAACACCTTCCACTCACACAAAATAATATAAAGCTGTATCAATTAAATTGAATTCAACCCTAATAAAAGATAGTTTCTTTATTTTCAATTACACAGACTTGGCTTTGATTTGCATTTGGATTCTTCGTTTCAAAATCTTTTTGTTCTGGCTGCTAGAGTAAATTTTAAATTAAAAGCCTTCATCTAGTGCTACTGGGTTCTGAAATGTAGCACTTCTGTCAGAACTAGGACATACATCTCACCAGTGACATTACACAACAAAAGCATTATTTTTCTCCCTTGCCTATCAAATATGCTCTTTGGGTATGGACTGTTATTCTTTGAAGAAATATCTGAGTGTCTTAAGTACATCTAAAACTCTGGCAAGATAAAATATGCAACGTATCAAAGAAAGACTTGCTTCTTATTCATTTTAATTAAAACATTTACTCACTACACTCAGATGTTAAGACTTTACCTTATTACACTGATGAATATAAATCTTCTTAGTTATGTACACTGTAATAAAATGCATCCAGTGATCAATATGAAACAGGGACCAATCTTAACAATTTTGCAAATAATTTTAATAGTGCAGCTCTTGTTTTAATATAGCTGTATTTCTTTTAATGTTCATATCAATTTGCTCTATTTTATGTATGGATTGGAACTTGCATTTCACCTTTTGTGACACTCCTATGACCATTCAGAGCCTTCCTTGTTCTATTTGCCAGTCTTGGAATAAATGGAGCTTTATGAATTTGTCATCAACAGACATGGTCCCCTTGACTATTAAAATGTTTCTGAGAGTTAATGTCAATGAAAGAGACCAAAGAACTTGCAGTTAGGACAATACTCTCCTGTTTCTGAACTGCAGAATTAACTGTAATTGTCCCTCAATTTAGCATGTTTCCTTCTATTTCAAACTACTGAGAGATAAACCTGGAGAGCTTCTAGAGTAACATAATAAGGGGAAAATCAACAATAAGGTAAGAATTGATATAGTGGACATGCACTAAAGAAAGGTAAAAGTGGTAAGAGTTTTCAAAACAAGGTGCATAAACTCTTCAGAGTCTCATATTGTCAGATACAGTATTTCCTTATCTGTCTTCTTCCATCTACAAAGTGAAACTCTAAACCACAATTCCTCAGCTTTGTTTTGACAAAAATTGAATATGAGGCTTGCTATTTTTGAAAGAGTCGAAGGAGATCCTAAGTTACGTTTGTGCTGAACTGAAGATGCCAGGTCATTTTGCATTTCCCTGCTGTCTGCCTACTTTCTATTCTGGGGATGTAAAACCATGAACAGTTTGATGGACTTCAAGAATTCAAAGGCTATACTGTAGTTTTGACCTTGCTATTGCTAAAAAGGAAGACAACATCTGTTTCATGTTTCCCCTGTGCAAGCTTTATACTATCAGTACTGAAAACTTGAGAAGCTCTATTATTAAGTACAGTACCTAATTTACCCATTGGTTTTCAACACACTGGTGGGCCCACTTTCCTGTGGGCCAGAAAGAGTGGACAAAGAAAAGAAGAATTGTTGCAAAGTATTTTAAAAACTCAAACCAGCACCATTTATAAAACATGCTAAGAACTATTACAGCCATTGCCACACTGAGAAAACAGCAAACTTTCATTTCTTCAGTTTTACCCATGACATAAACAAAAGATGCCTGTTAATTGCATCACAAGCAGCTAAGAGACACCTTGTACCCTTCACTGAATGGAACAATGAATAAAATCCCATTTATGAGGAAGAAGTGAGACAAAAGTGTGTAAACCAGAGTAGTACAATCTGTAAGCGAAACAAGTATTTTCAAATAAACTACTCCATGACCTTTGCCCATGAGAAGAAGGTTCAGGACTACTGAAACTATCGGAAACTTTGCTGACATTTCTTTCTGCCTGGACTATCCTCTGCACTCTGTGGCCTTTCCACCAGAGAAGAAAACCTTCATGCCTGTTTATAAGATTAGCTCCAAACGGATAATCCAATATAACTCCCTGCCTTCCTTTGATCATTCTTCACTACGGTGTTATCGAGTCACCAAATATATTCCTGGTATAAAAAAAAAAAACCAAACCAAATAGGAACTTCTCAACATAAGGGAAGTCTTTCCCAAATTCCCTTTAGACTCTAACATAGAAAGTCTGCCTTTCCTACTTATTTCAGCAGCGCAGCATTTCCATTTGTGTTGCCTCTTGCTTTCTAAAACTTGGCAATGTAAACCCACAATGTAACACAACCTCTCTGCATCAATGAATACAGAAGATCAGCTGAGAATTCTGGGTTGAACATCCAATTGCCGGGGTTGCTGCTAACAAAACACTAACAGTTTTATCTTTGAGATGAAAGAGATTTAAGCAATTACAAGTCCCTGAATAAACACTTGCAGTACTTCTGCCCAGGCACATTATACTGCTTCATCAAACTCATGTATTTCACTAAATCTACTAAAATATTTTTCTGCAGCTTGCGTCGATCTCTTCCCGTGCATCTTCTACAGCCATTTCCCGGCTGAGTCTGCACGTGGACTCCTCGTTAGCTTGACAGGAACTGTAAATAAAGGCTGTAAGAGCCCACCCTGGGTTTGTAGGTGTGTATTTTCTTGCATTAAAAAAACTGAGAACTCAGGCTTTTCCTGAGTAATTTAAATTCCAAATAAATACTGACAAGCAGAAAGCTGATAAAATTGTCAGCTCATTATAAAAGCACAACTGAAATACAGCAAATATAGAAAAACATGATGAACAGAAACCTGCAATGTCCTTTATTCCCTGCCTCTTTCAACCCTCCCAAGTGTTCTTCATCTTTCCAAAATACGTTATCAGCTTTCAAACCGGGATAATAGTCCTCTGAAATGGTTTCATTTGCGGAATAATAATTCTTCCAAACATATTCAGCTGAGTTCTCTCACCAGGTATCTACTAAACAAACAGGAGGTTGAAAATACTCTTCTCTGGCAAGCAGTCTCATTTTCTTTCAAAAAAGGCTCATGCCCTCTCTCAAACAATTTTTTGAAAGATAATTCTCAACATGTGGGATTAATCATAGCCTAAAGCTTGCTTCTGACATGTGATTAACTATTTCTACCTGACTCAAAGTACATAGGCCAAAACATTCCAGCCTTGATGCTCTTCCCTCATGCCCTGTACCTAAAACTGCAGGATGGAAAAAGGAGAGGGACTGCACCATTCACACTTTGTAAGCCAAAGGCTAGGAAACAGTATGAGGGGCAATTTTTATAGAATTTGGTGATCTATTTTAAGAACTGTCCCAGAATTAAATTCCTCTGCATTTATCATGTCCCAAGGATGAAATTATTTACGCAGTCCATCAGATGCTATTACAAGGTTTCTCACATCATGAACATGGCTTATAATGCATCTCAAGCATGATACACACACTAACAATCTCGCTTGATGAAAGCTATCCTTATGCCTTTTATCATTCAAGCATGTTAATGAGTTCCCCCAAAAGATTACTGAGGAGTCTAATAGACTAAAAACCTATTTCAACCATTCTTTTAGAGTCTTTCAGTGAAGCAATGTGAACTTCTGCATCTAAATGATCCTTCCCTTAATAACTCAGGAATAATCACACCCTCTTGCACTTGTGCCAGGCCATTAGGGTATTTTAACAAATTAATGAATTTATCATTTCATGAGAAGCTGTACCAGGAGAGAAATCTTCCTTTGGAAAAAACACGTCTACCTTGCATGAAAGATGTTTGAACTGACGGGCTTAGACCCTCTTCTTCCAACACAGAGGTGTAAATGAGGAGACTGACAAAAAAATAAGTGTTAGCAAGAAATACCACAAACCGTTGCAATCAACTTCTCTTTGATCTCTAAGGTCATTTTCTAATAGAGTACTCAACATCAGTGGAAACATTCAGTTATTCAGAGGATTTCCTTCCAGTTAGTTGTTTGGATATGTCTCTACACCTCTTAAGTTCCAGGGAATGAGCAGGTTTTACCCTCCTACTTAATGGAAAATGCTTAATGTCTCACCAGAAGCCCTTTCCTCAAGAGTCAGAGAAACGAAAGCCTCACACAGACATTCTGGACCAACAAGCTGGGTCTGAAAAACAGCTCCACTTGAACTGACCGAGAGCATAATTCCGTAGAAGAGTGTGTCAAAAACTGCTCCCCACCTCCTTCATCAGTCCTCACAATCACCAGGATGAGCTAAGCACTCCCTGAGCTATTCTGCTGAAGATTTTTGCAGGCTACACATGGATGGAAAAAGAACTGCAGGCAATGCCAATGGCACACCCAAGATCCCTGCAGAGCAGGAGATGTCCACGCAGTGCTTTCCAAGCAGAACCACCTACCCAGGCTGGTGGCTGCTCTGCCCCTGCTCCTCACCACGCTGTACCTAAAAAGCAGGCACCTGCATCTCTTCCAGCTCAGCGCTGGTTTGCACTGACACGACAAAGTCTTGCTTCTTTCCACAAGGCCATGCACAGGTTCCACCTGAGACAAGGAATTTTTTCACATGAGGGTGTTCTTTGGGTCCACCTTCCTGGCCTGTGTGACTGCAGGAAGTCATGCACATTCTTCTGCTTTTCTTTCCAGCATAGGCACATGAAGTCTGGAAAACTCTTTCATAAGGAGCTCTACTTTCTGCCCTTCCACTAGTTCAGTGACTTTCCTCTCTTGCCTGAATGTAGTAAGGAAGATTTAGGTGAAGATAAAAATTACAGTAAATTACATTAAGTTCTTAAACCTGAACTTCGTATTCTTAAACTATTTCTTTTCTCCCTCTCGTGATTCCTATCAGCTTATTTCTAATAACCAAATTATTTTCCTAAGAATAAAATGCTTAGCTATGCCCAGTAAGAGTTCCTTTGCCCTTGTCTAAGCTGCCATCAGACTATTTCTTTGTCTTCACACTTCCTTTATTCTATAATAGACCTTGCATTTCAAGTGCTTCAGTACTTTTTGTGTTCTGCTTTAAAGATCAAACTACAAATTAGTTTTATCATATAAAACGAATTCTTGCCACAAACCCAATATTATGTTTCCTTCTTCCAGTTACATTTCTAATTCTTTAGTCGTGTAATTTGCCCAAACCATTTTCTTGTATTGACATAGTTGGCAAGCTGCACAATGCAAAAAACATTCTATTACTGCACAATTTTCAATAAGCAAGCTTTGCTACACTGAATTTTACATAGCCTGCTTGAGCAAGGTCAAAGCTGCATTTCCAGTTATTTCTTACATCAGTTGGTGTGATTAAATTGAAAATATAAATCACTGAGTTGTTGAGTCTTGAGCTATAAATAAAGACACTAATAGGCCATTTTCTGATCGTTTTCCTCTAGTATAGTGGGACTATTTGCCCAGGAACAGATTTGAAAAATATTGTAAAGATTTCAGATTATGTAGAACATTTTTTTTCTGACTCACTAATATTTTATTTCTAGATGACAACAATCTAGAAAGAGTTCATATCCAAGAAGTTCTTTTTGATTACTTCTTTGAAACTAGTGAGTGAAAGAAGTCCTTGCAAGCCCTCTGCAGTCTGCCTCTTCTGGACGTCCCTATGATAGATTTCAAGAGTCTTTTGAGACATGGGAACTACAACAGCCTCTTGTTGTCACTAGATACACTAACACACTTCTCAGGTATTTCATGTCTGATTATTGATATTGGTATTGGAAATCTGAAAAGGGAAACTTTCCAGCCCAATAACTAACAAAATGTAAAGAGAAATCAAATGAACACCATTATTCACACCTTTAGCTGAAAAGACAGGACAAAAAGCCCACAGATACTGGATGCTAAGCTGTGATCTAAAACCTGGGAAATCAAAAGCAAGGATGCACACCACAGTGCAACTTTCAGACAGGTCTAAAGGAGTCACCAGTGTTGCAGTGAATTTCTCTTTCAAAGAAATGGTAGCAGCTTGCCCACTGCTGACAGTGTTATTCAATACTTTTTTGCTGTATTTCCTCAGCTTCACCAGTCTTCAATTTGTTTGTAAATATATTTCCTTTTGGGAAACTTTATGAGATTTCTGCTGAGCCACTTCTCCATCAGGGTGTGATCCTCCCAGACCTCCCTGACCTGCACCTTCTGCCCCCTTGCCATTGGGGACATTCTGTGTCATTGCCCAGCTCATTAATGAAAGCACTTGACAGTGTTGGCCCCAGAATCTGGGGTGTACAGTCCATCTGATCCATTCTCTGCGTGGTGCTTCCCAAAAGTACCCCTGAATCTAAATGTGGTCACCTGAGAAGTCAATAACATGCAGTCAAGAAAATTACAGCTCAGACTACTTTCTTGAATTTTACAGGAATGCTGTGGCATAGGCTGATATGATACATAGCCAGACTCCATTTCTCTGGGGCAGCTTTCTACTGCCTTAACCATGAAACTATGCTTTTTATCTTCCTGAAACTCTCACCATGCAGATTCAGCTGGAGTCTAGGCAGGAGGAATGATAACATCAATCTTTCTTATCACGTGACATTGATTCATCCCCAGTGCTCTACAGGACACACAAACTGAATGTAAAACATCATGAAAAATCATTCAATTTAAAAGAATTTTATCACAAGGAAAGCATTTCAGAGGGGTATTTATATCTCATTAAACAACAAACTGCTGGGGAAAATAAGATGCTTTCAGCTGCAGGAAGTAAGCAACTGCAAGAAATGTGGCTACACACCTAGTGAAGGATTACTAAAACCAGCCTTCCTTCTAAACCAGAGCATGGTTTCAGCCTGGGGGTATTCAAACAGGCTACAAATCAGCCGTACAAGCGTTCTCCCAACTCCAGTGATTAGATGGATTTTCTCAGATTATCTGCCAAAATTTAAGGTAACAAATCTCCCAGAGTACTTCTCTTTCTCAGAGTGACTCCTAAAGCAGATTGAAGGATGACAGATCCACTTTATGGTAATTTTAAAATTCTTCCACCCTGACTAGAGAGAGGTTTTAAAATGCTTTCTCTGAAATGATAACAAAACCACAGATAGGAGGCCTCCATTTCTCTTCTAAAAGGTAGTTTCTGTATATTTTTCCTCATGGTGGAAGTGTTAGCTTGGAATAAAAGCACTAAGAGCCCAAGTCTTTGCACTAGAATATAGGAATTCTCCTTGCCTCTTTGCCTTCTTCCTTTCCCCCACTGTTTACAGAAAAAGAGGATAAAACCTGACCAATTCAGATGTCAATATTGTCCAAAAGTCTATTTCTGAAATATTCTGCCCTGTAAGTACCCAGCAAATTTTCATTTCCTTTATTTTGTTTTTGAAGTGTTTGCACTCTATCTTCGGTCATTTATTCTCTGAACTCCAGAATTGTTTACTGTGTCCTTTAAAATGAAAACATACCTAAGTTTGTCCCGAATCAGTCACTTTCCAAGTACACAGCCTTACTATAAAATATTTCACAAGTGCTCAAACTACCCTCAGTCAGCAGGACTACAGAAATATTTGTTACTTTGAGACAGTTGCATGATGAGATGCAACACAGTGAGATGATGATGGTCACTGAAGGAGAAAATAGCGTCTCTTACAAAGGATGAGGTCTAGAAAGGATTTATTACCCAGGTGTTTCTTCAAGGAAGCCCAGCACGCTCAGTAATGAGTTAAACAGACACTAATTTGTCTTGTGCTTGTGCTACTCCTTTCAAATGAAGCAAGGCAGGAACACCTGTCGGATTAAGGGATCAAAAGAGATACAGACATTTTTCAGCTGTCTGAAATGGGCAAACTTCCCCTCTAACTAATGTACAGACACCTGGAGACCTGCGAGGCAGAGATCCCACAAACATCCTGAGCTCTATTACAATCCTGAACATAAAGAACAACAAATCATTTGAGCAAATTCTTCAGGGTTAAGTTTGTGTGTCTCTGGAGATTACTCTGCAAAGAACAACACACATATGCAGCTTCTTCAAAGCAAAGAAGTGAGAAGAGAACATGTTTTTGCTGCTGAGTGATGTAAATAATGATGCCCTGGAATTAAACCTGAGCTGAACTTCCCCAATCTAAATTGATTCTTGTATGAACTGACATCCCATTGCTTTTGAAAAGCCAAATGTAAGATATTTATGAATCAGACAGATGTCTTCAATATCACAGTGCTGTCAGCAATCCCGCCTCTCTGATGTTTAATATTTCGTATCATAACGAATAATAACAGAGTATTTTCAGAGAGCTACTATGTGGTGAGAAACCTCAGAGGAGGAATCTTGGGCCACTGATGTCAATGACCACTCATGCTGTGCTCTAAAGGAACACTGGAGTGGCCATTTTGTGTAATACTGGCTACAGAATGCAAACTGAATTAAACAGAATTTGAAAAACATTGACTTTTGATGGAGCAGGATCAAATCTGGTTGTAAGAACACTGGATCTTTTTCTCTTTCAAATGGAAAAATCCTTCCCTGTTAAGACCAAAGGGAATCTGGCACCTACTTTTGAAGGGATCACGCTGTCAACATTAACAGGTGTCAGGTCAACCACATTTCTCTTTGTGCAGCATTGCTAAATAAAAGTTTGAACAGCTATGTTTAATTTCACATTCCCCATAGATTAGCTGTTAATGCAGCAAAAAGGATTAGGCTGTGAGTCAATAGTTAGATCTCAACCACCCTAAGGCTATTCCCTCAAAAAAACCCCAAAAAACCAAACCAACAACCAGTCAACCAACCGAAACTGAAATCAATTATTCTGTTTCCCTGCAATGAGCTCTAAGGCAGATTCCTCCTCTTATAGCTGAGTTACCTGCCTATGGATTGCCACAAAGGACAGGAACAAAGCTCTAGCTTTTCCTGGCACCATCAGACTTGATCACAGCATCAGTAATTAAAACTTTCCTTGCTCAACTAATACCATCACAATAAGCTACAGAATGAAAAGGAAGAAAGCTTGTGAGCTGCATATTTACCTGACATAAACTGGTGTTGATTCAGTTATTGAAGTTTAATGCAGTTCTAAGCTAAACTAAAGATACTGGAAGAAGAAAGAACTTCCTCTTGTGTAAATAAATTCTGACACAGCTGTAAATCTGATACACAGACCTGCCAAATGTGTTTTCCAATACCTTTAGAGAAAGAGGTTCAAAGATATCTTAGGGGCTTATGTCAAGTTAGGAATGCAGCTGGTGAAATGAGGGAAGGCATTGAAATAGTTTCAATTCCTACTCTGTAATCCAGGAAAATTGGTAAGTATCCTTTCTGCCTTCAAAGACAGTAGAAACATTATTTCATCAGTGTTGGGGTCCCTTCCCCCTGCCGTGGGGTCCTGGGAGAGGGGCCCTGGGGGGAGGCACGGGGTTTCCCAGCCCCTGCTCAGCCTCGTTCCCCATTGGTTGTTTTGTGTTCCCCTGTGCGGGCAAGGACCCTCGGGTCCCGTGATTGCCTCAGTTCCTCGGCAGAGCCCCGGCCATGCGGCTGGAGAAATAAACATCTCTGAAACAGCTAGCAAGAATCTGTCCATAGATATTTCTTTCCATGGGCCTCCTTGTTTGATACGCGTGTTACAGTATCCGCACTGTAACAAATGGTAGAGTAATGCTGGCAAGACAACGATCCCTGAGAACAGAAAATTCATGAGTAAAAACCACTCTAGATCTCTCTCTTGTCGCCTTGCCTTGGATATTCTCTCTGAACTACGGAAGACTCATGGGAAATATGGGTCTCTGAGTCACAGAAAGAATGTATCTAGAAGTTAAAGGAATCCTTGAACAACAAAACAAGAAAGTATTTGTTCCGGGAGATCTAGAACATTTTTTTAACTGGCTTTTCAAAAATTTCTTTTATATTTCTCGAGACTTACTTTTTGATATTAATCCTCCTGGAATTACTGGAATTAATCACAGGTATTTTTGGCACAAGATCTGGGATGAGATAAGGGATCAAACAAAACATGCACTGGTGATAGAACCTCTCTGTGCATCCCTTGTAATCAGTGAAGCTCTTGAGGAGCATTTGTACAGTCCCATTACCCCTAGAGCAGAGGATGGCCGTAATCCCGTGGCCAAGACCGCGCGGGCCGCCATCCCGGGAGCACATGACTGCAGCCGTGCCGGCGGAGGTGCCTGTGCTGGATGTGCCCGGCCCCCTCGGGAGCGCGCGCCTTATCGCGGACCCCATCCCTGTCTCAGGGTCCCCGGCCACTCAACTGCGAGTGAGGGAGCGACGCCGCAGGTGCCCCGGGTGCCGTGGGCCGTGTGCAGCAGAGAGGTGGCCCCCACGAGCAGCCAGGAACCGGGGCTCGGCAATGAAGCCCGCTCTGAGCACACGGCTCAGAGAGCCCTCTAGAGCAAGAAGCGGCGGTTTCCACAGCGACACGAGAAGCCACACAGCGCCGAGCTGAAACAGGGCCGCTCTCAAAGCAGTGTGGAGCTGGCAGAGCGGAACCGCTCACAGGGCACAGGGCCGGCGGCGATGGCAACGCGGGGCCGCGCAGAGCCCAGACACGCGCCGGAGCAGCGCCCCTCGGAGAGTGCGGAGCAGCCGCAACGCGGGGGCCTGGCCGAGACGTCAGAGTCAGCAAGGCGGCGGCCACGCGGGACCGGCACCCACGACGAACACGCAAGCACGTGATAGGAGGAGTTATAGCCACGAAAGTTACAGGAACTGTGAAATGGTACAATGTAAAAAACAACTATGGATTTATAACATGAGATGATAGAGGGGAAGATTTATTCATCCATAGAACTGCCATTAAAAGGAATAACCCTAAAAATTACCTGCGAAGTGTAGGAGATGGGGAAGTTGTACAATTTGATATAGTGCAAGGAAAGAAGGGTTTACAAGCAGCGAATGTTACTGGGCCTGGGGGTATTCCAGTCAAAGGCAGCCGTTATGCACAAAATTATAAACAATATCCATCCCAGCAATTTCCCTACCCACAACCTACTTTCCCCTTTTACCCTATACCCAATATGAACCCTTTCCTAGGTTTACCCCATCCCCAGTTTATTCCTAATCCGTTTTTCACCCCATGGCTTCCCTATACAATTCCCTTTCCCTACAACTCCTCTCCGATGCTGAGGGGGGGATGAAGACAGGGAGGGAAGAAATTAAACCCTCTCCTGCCTCAGTTTCCCCACAAAGCATGCCCAGAGAGTCCCGTCTCCCTTCTGTCAGCCTTAAGATGTTCCAGACAATCTGTTTGGACATTTAAAGACTCAGGAGGGTGGCTTGTTTTGTTTTGAAACTGTTCTTGTTGTTTTCAATGTTAAGTTTCAAATCTCCTTTTGTTAAAAATAAACGGGTGAAATGTTGGGGTCCCTTCCCCCTGCCGTGGGGTCCTGGGAGAGGGGCCCCGGGGGGGAGACACGGGGTTTCCCTGGCCCTGGTCAGCCTCGTTCCCCATTGGTTGTTTTGTGTTCCCCTGCGCGGGCAAGGACCCTCGGGTCCCGGGATTGAGCAGTTCCTGGGCAGATCCCGGCCATGCGGCTGGAGAAATAAACATCTCTGAAACAGCTATCAAGAATCTGTCCACAGATATTTCTTTCCACGGGCCTCATTGTCTGATACACGTGTTGCAGTATCCGCACTGTAATGCATCAGCTCTGTATTGCAAACTAAGTTTCTTTTAGAGTTTCCTTCAATTTTATGGAAACATGAAAGCTGTTTTGGTAACAGTTCCTTTTGGCACACAGCATTAATTATGCATTTACACTGGCCAGCCATTTATTGTTTGATTTCTTCCTGTGGCCACACAACATGACTTCCCTAACTTATGCTAAGTATCTCATGTGAGACCAATTTGAATTTTGGAAACTCATCATCATTAATATCCATTTTCTATTTATAAGACGGTATTCATTAAATGCCTACAGTTATTATGTCCTGTATTATGTTGAACTACACTATACTATATATTTTATATGTACCTACACCCACACACTCTATACGCTTTTTTTCCTTTTCCCTACCAAAGTATCACTTACCAATCAGTTTATTTTCATATCTAGTTTTCTTTACTATTCTATTAAACCCTTGAAAGCTGCATGCTTGTTAATAGGTGCTACGTGGATATTAATAGCAACTGATATCAAAGCCACCAGGTCAAATGAATGCTTACTTAAGATAGCACTGTTTGTCACCAAGATAAAATGCCTTGTTAACATTATGCATAAAATCAATTGATTTTAATTTTCTGGCATCTGTTTCAGTTCTCCTCCCTTATTAGTGACTAGCTTTCATGGCTCTAAGGGAAAATTACTGAAAAAAGATGTACTTCATCTCCAGCTAGAGCTAAGCTGCTGGGAAAATTTTCAGAGGAGCAATGGTTGCTCAAAGACTTGAAAGTTAGACAAAAATTCAAGTACAGCACTGGAAATCCCAGTGACTCATGAATGGTACCATTTGCAGGATCCCATATGCTCCACATACAAAGTTCCAGCCCCAATTATAAGACCTGGAAACACTCTCAAATTCTCTATCACATGCACAAAACCACCACAGATGTCCAGCTAAACTTTCTGGAACTGCAGCACTGCAGTGTCAGAGCCCCCACAGAGCACGTAGTTCAACCTACACAAACATGGCACCTGCAATAGCCAGGCTTCCTCTGGGCAACTCTACTGGAGCAGCTGAGAAGTGCAGCTAGAACTCATGTTCTGGAATAGCCTGAAGCAGAACAAATATGGTGAGAAAGGTAAGTACGATTTCCTGAAACGCAGATTACATGAGCTTTAAAAATGTTGTTTCATTTGTCCTGGGTCTCAGGGAGCGAGAGGCAGCTGGGAAGCACAGGTAGCAGAAGACTGACTCTGCTGATTAGTGCAAAGCAGAAAGTCAGAGCCAAGGACATTTTCGGCCAGTCACATGCAGATGGACCAGCAGCTATGAAGGAGCTGACAGAAGGCTCCTACAACAAATTCCTGGGAGTCTCCAAACTGAGGAACACACTCAGATTCCAAGGGGAGAGCAGTGGGAAGGACTGCCTCAGATGCTTTTTAGTAAAAGAATACATCTTTATACTTGCAGAAAAGAGGGAGAATCTTGTGAAATAGTGAATAAATAGGGCAGAGGTGGGTAGTGGACCAAAAGCCAAAGAAATGATGTAAGCCCAGAGAACTACAACCTAGCTTGGACAGGTTATCAATCATGGTGAAGTCTCAGTGGAAAAGGCAGACTGCCTTTAATAGACATTGAAGAAAATAAGGATGGAAATTCATGGTGCTATCAGCAGGGTTCAGTACGGCCAACAGTGAACAGGTTAATAAAGGCATAGTCAAGGCAGTGATTATCTGTAAAGATCCTCAGTAAATAAGGAAGTTGATTCTAGTAATAGTGTCCCGAAAGATATTATAAGGATTTCAGAAATATCTTGCCTGTGCCAAAATTTTGTTTTTCTTGGGAAGATTCAGAATGTAGAAAGAGAACATTTCTATTCTGCTTTTTGAAGAGAGAGAGAGAGATGCTGTAACAAATGCTGCGCCTCAGGCTAACCACAGACAACTCCAAGGCTGACAAGAAGGTTTTGTGATGACTTCTGCTCCCGGTGGCTGAGGACAGGCCTGATTTCAGCAATCAGGCTGGGATGCACTCTGGGCTTTCCACACGACTAATCCCGCCAAAAAGCAATTACAAAGAGGTGAAATCCCAGTCAACGGTGAGCTAATGAGTACTGCAGAACAGCACTCATCAGCAGTGAGGGACAGCCAGTGTCACTCAATGCCCTCCCCATGAATCTTGAGTGTGGAGCATCAAGTCCCAGGGCACGGCAGTCCTGCAGTAAGAACACACTGCTGTGGGGGGACAAATTCACTGCCACGTGGACCTCCTGCACCTGGAGGGCAGAAAACTGCTCCCACAAGGACCATGAGCAATCCAGTTGGCATGCAAACCACTAGGAAGGATGTGAAGCTGGTATGAACTCTTACAGGACACAAAACACTCAGGCTTCTCAAGATGCCTGTTTTCCCATCATTCTGATCATGATAATTGTAACATCAGTCCTGATTCTCCAAAGGCCTTTGGCAAAAATCTGCTACTCTTGGAAACAAGGTGCTCATGGTAAACTGGCATGACCAGGTCAGAGAGAGATGATGACAAAATGTAACCACGCAAAAGACACTGCGATTCAGGAGAGGAGCCAGCTGATCCGGACAGTCAGATCCCTACGAGCCACTGGCAGAACACTGCTGCTCTCCTCTGGATAGGGGGAAGTCTATCAGAGGCAGAGCACGGCATAAGGGGCAGCTGCCCCCCCAAAGAGCTCCACTCAGGCAGAGCACCATGTTACAGCGGTGATACTGCAACACGCATATCAGACAACGAGGCTCATGGAAAAGAAATATCTATGGACAGATTCTTGGTAGATGTTTCAAATTTATTTCTCCAGCTGCGTGGCCGGGATCTGCCCAGGAACTGCTCAATCCCGGGACCCGAGGGTCCTTGCCCGCGCAGGGGAACACAAAACAACCAATGGGGAACGAGGCTGACCAGGGGCTGGGAAACCCCGTGCCTCCCCTCAGGGCCCCTCTCCCAGGACCCCACGGCAGGGGGAAGGGACCCCGACATTTCACCCGTTTATTTTTAACAAAAGGAGACTTGAAACTTAACATTGAAAACAACAAGAACAGTTTCAAAACAAAACAAGCCACCCTCCTGAGTCTTTATATGTCCAAACAGATTGTCTGGAACATCTTAAGGCTGACAGAAGGGAGACGGGACTCTCTGGGCATGTTTTGTGGGGAAACTGAGGCAGGAGAGGGTTTCTTCCATTTGTACCTGTTGGAACTCTAAACAACAATAGTTGATTTCTTCCCTCCCTGTCTTCATCCCCCACTCGGCATTGGAAAGGGATTTTTGGGGAAACAATTGGTAAAGGCATGGTTTGTGAGGGAAACCATGGGTTGTAAAACGGATTAGGGATAAATTGGGGATGGGGTAAACTTAGGAAAGGGTTCATATTGGGTATAGGGTAAAAGGGAAAGGTGGGATTAGGAAAGGGAGACTGTAGGGACTGTTTATAATGCGGATATTGTCTAACATGACTACCATTTTTAGCATATATACTGCCTTTCACAGAAACACCATCAGGCCCAGTGACCTCTGCTGCTTGTAACCCTTTTCCACCTTGCACAATTCTGAACTCTACTACTTCTCCATTTCCTAAACTTGGGTTGTATTTTTCAGGGTTATGCTTTTTAATAGCAGTTCTATGAACGAATATGTCTTCCTGGTTGTCACATCTTGTTATAAAACCATAATTTTGTTTAACATTATACCGTTTTACTATTCCTAAAACCTTAGCTACAGTGATTTTTTCCTTTTCCTGAGTGGCTGCTGTTTTCTGTCTCGCTGCGTTTTTGCTTTCTCTTTCACTTTCGCTCGCTCCCGCGTTGGAGCTGCTCGTGCTGCTGGGGCCGTCGGGGCTGCTCGTGCCTGCACGCTCCTCCCGGGGTCGCATTCCGGGCTGCACGGGCCGGGCCGGGCTGGGCCGCTCAGCTCCCTGCGCGCCGTCTCCTCTGCTCTCAGCTGCGCTGCCGCTGCCTGGTGCCCACCCATATCTCGGCCGGGCCTCCGAGCAGTGGCCCCCCCGCGCCCCGCTCCAGCGCGCGTTTCAGCTGGGCGTGGCTCCGCCGCCAGCCGCCGCCCGCGCACCGCTCCTCTCACAGGGCTCGTTCCACCACGCGCTGCGCAGGGCCAGGTGGGCACCGCTGGGTTGCGCCGCTCCCGCCGCGCCTCGCTCCGCTGCCGACACTGCGGCTCGCCTCGCTCCGCCCCTGCATGGGAATTGCCTCGCTGCTGCTCGCAGAGCGCTCGATCCATGTGGTCTGGGTGGCACAGTCCCTGAGGCACGCTTCCCTTCACCAGGACACAGCTGACATTGCTCAACAGTCTCGGTAATTAAATAATATTCACGAAAATAGTCTTCCATCGACATATATTTTGACTCAGAAATTAACTGTGTCCAAACGGTCTTCCAAAAGTCTTTGGTAAGAATCAAATCCCAAGAAACATAGAAAAAGTTCTTAAACAACCATGAAAGGAAATGTTTCAGTTCCTTTTGAGCTTGAATTAAGCTAAAATTTACAAATCATTGTTCAAGAACCTTTTCAAGTTTAAGATAAATGTCCATATGTGGCTCTGAGAGCCAAGAGTCTTTCCACGGTTCCTCCATAGTTTAGAGATGGAATAGCAAAACAAAAACAAGAAGAGAAATCTGGAGTTTACTCACAAATCAGTCACTGTCCTTAGGGATCGGGGATCGTTCTGCCCGCATTATCCACCATTTGTTACAGTGGGGATACTGTAACACGTGTATCAGACAAGGCTCATGGAAAAGAAATATCTATGGACAGATTCTTGGTAGATGTTTCAGAGATGTTTATTTCTCCAGCCGCATGGCCGGGATCTGCCCAGGAACTGCTCAATCCCAGGACCCGAGGGTCCTTGCCCGCGCAGGGGAACACAAAACAACCAATGGGGAACGAGGCTGACCAGGGGCATGGAAACCCTGTGCCTCCCCCCAGGGCCCCTCTCACAGGACCCCACGGCAGGGGGGAAGGGACCCTGACAGCACCACACATGGTTACGGCTGCAGTGCACCCCCGTCCCTCGAATCCTGAAAAGAAAAACCAACAGGACTAGAGACTATGTCCTTATCTGGCCTGGAAGCAGTGCAAGACCAAAATTAGGTACCTTTCCATCTGATACTAAATAATGAAAACACACAGCTGAAACTCTCCAACCAAAATGTGTACGAGAAAGTACCTGTGGTGACCTTGACTGCGTAAGGAAATGAAACATTCCTTTTACAATGTGGAACTTAAAATACTGTAAGTAAGCAGTTAGGTATTAGTATTATAGGTAGCTATGCTACCTATAATACTCCTTTGTGTTTTCCTCTGGATTCCGAGCGTAAATGCTGCCATGGAAAACATCTGAAAGCAGACTCTTCTCTTTAATAACAGCACAGAACTATTAAGCTGAAAGAACAGACCAAGGAGGATGGCAGTGTAAACAGTGAGTGCTAGTAAAAAAAGGGAAGCATCAAGTGGCTGACATTATAAATACTAATTGCATTTTTCAAGAATAAATTAATTTTGCACTTCCATTTTAGGTTTCAATTTATTTTGGGATGTACAGAGACTATAAAAGATAAAGTGATTTATAGAATACATATACCCAGAATGTAGAGAAATGAGAACATGCTATGAGTTATGGAGGTGTGCTTTATTAAGACTGCTATAAAATCATAGCTTTCACACCAGGAAGGTGCTGTAGATTCCAATTCAAACCTCATATTTTATACAAACTTAAATCAACTCCTTGTTCCAGAGGCAAAGCTAAAGAGTGAGGTACAGCTTGCTGAAGGGAGCTATTAGCTGGGATTGCCACTCAGCAGGCCAGAAACAGATGTGAGGAACAACAACGTGGAGGGATTGAAAAAGGCCCACTCTGGAAAAGGAAGAACAGGGTAAGTGACCAACAAGGACCAGCCATTCTAAATGGCATTCCTGACACTGTATGAACTGTATGGTCAGGGAGATCCAACAATAGGAAATATCAAGTTAACTGGGGCTTGGGAAGGGGAATTCTGGTGTCTGATTTGTTACTTAAGGGAAAGCACTACTGGGAGGAGGGATAATCATTTTTATTTATACACAACTCATCAATTTTCTAAGTGTTGTTGTACCTACCTGTTATATTCTTCTATCTTCCAGTAAAACCATTACTGTAATTGTTTACTACTTTTCATAAGGTGTATTTTTATGCAAGACGACATGATTCATTTTAGAGCCATGCAGAATTACAAATTTCAGTTTCATCTGGAAAAATATATATCGTATCATTATCACGATCAGGTTGATTTTAATTACCTTATTCAAATGAATTTCTGTTCAATAATCACTAGAATATACTGTCTGCAAAGGCCAAAGCTCCCCTGGCATCCATTTCAGAAGCTTGGTTTAACTTGTGGGACTTCGATTACAGCTACTGAAATAGGCCTGGAACACATTCAAAATAAAATTACATATCCAAGGCAGAGGCAAAATGGATCCCCCGATCTAACAATTCCCTTCCACACAGATACAGGAAATAAAAATTACAGGGACAGATCTGATTTTAGACCACATAATACCTTTCCAGTACATCTTGTTTAAAGGCTCCTCAGTTACTGACAGCTCGGTGTCTTACTGAGGTGGGCTTTTTTAAAGCTGGATTTAAAATGAGCACGATTCTCTCAGCAGATCAGAGAACCCTGAGTACAGCTCTTTAACAGTGTCTGCTGTGTGACACACACCAGTGCTTCCTAAACCTAACCCCAATGTTAAGAAGGTTGTTTTATAATTCTTTTTTTTTTTAATTACTACTTTTTCAAGTAGATATTTCATTTTATAAAAACATGAGGCATTTTATATATGACAGATCCTTTTACATAGGGTAGCTTATAAATGTTCCTCTCAAATTTGCTGTATTCTCTGTAACTTTTTCCCTATGGAATAAGAAAGATATCAGTTAAAAATTGTCCACTGCAATCCAACTTATTAGCCTAGAAGAAACAAACATTAAAGATTAATTTACCATCCTGAATTAGGGAAAGATTCCCTTTATTAGGATACCATCTGATGCATTGTAGACAATTAGTTAGTGACAACTACTCTAAAATTGTTATTTTGCATAAACATGGCATTCAGCTGCAAGTTACATGAGTTACTCCATTTTTTGCTTTTGTTGCATCTGGAGTTTTGAATGTGAAGATTAATTTAATAAATTATTTGGAATGAAAGTAACAGATAAGAGGAAATGACTGAAATAACTGCTATAAAGGAAGTCTCAGATCATTGATTCGCTATATGGAGGACCAAACCTGCCCAGAACCTGTGGCAGCAACGGAGATCCATGCACACATGCTGTGCACATGGAGCAGGTCATCTCCTGGAAAGAGAATCACCAAGACCAATTATAAGGGAGTTCTGCAGCTGTTCTGCACTATTTGATTCAAGGATTATACCATCAGTTTCAGATGTATTGTTTTGGCTGGCTTTGGAGGCAAGAGAATTCCTAACTACAGCAAAGAAAAGCCAGAGTTAAAAACAAAATAGCCTCTAGATGGTAGGATTAGTACCAACTGAGCAGGAAAGAACTATGTGCTAAATGCTCTCTATGGTCATGCTCTACCTTTTAACATCAACCTCTGATGAAGTATCCCCAAGTCACTCATAAGATACCCAGAACTGCTCCCAAAATTACTGATAGTCGTGAAATGATGGCAGAGGCCTTCACATAAAGGCAGAGGATGATACCAGAGGCCCCAGGGATATCATCACTAATAGCTAATTACTGTCCCAGAAGGATGTGACCATGGAACTGGCTTAAGAGGCAGCAACGTGAACAAAGAGTATGAAGAACTGTGCACGAGGTGAGCCTGTGGACCCACAAAGAAAAAAAACTAAAGTGATCCTCATTGCTCATGAGTATTACAGAGTAAGAGCGCTACTCTGTTCCTACTTTTCTTTGCGTCCTTGAGAAAAGGAGTAAAAAAAAGGGTTAACAATGTGCGTCCATACATAACTTGAATTACTGCATTACTGTCTCTCTAACACCCTTCCAGGAAAACAGCAGCTATATTTTCTTACACCCTCTCAGGTATTTTATTTCTCAGATCAACTGAACCTGAGACACCTTAAATATAATATGACTTTTTTGGAATTCAGAATTAAATGAACAAACTAATGACATTCAATAAAATTCAGAAAACCAGCTGCCTAGATAATAATTAAAGTTAAAGCAGTGATTTACAATGGCTATCAGAGGAGATTTAAAACAAATCTTTGTAATCAATATACAAAACAGGCCTTGAGAGCAATAGCTTATGCTGGCAATACACACCCCTGAAGGCTACAAGAGGCTTTTTTTCGGGCTATCCGTATTCCCTATTATTCCCAGCAGTTATTGCCCTCCCTGGCAGGTCCCAGGACAATGCCCCCAGTCCCAACAGCGTAAAGGTGTCCAGCTCCCTCTGGCAGGCTCAGGCTGATGCTACACCTGAAAGCTGCCAACCTTGCCCCAACGTCACACTAGGTAAGAGGATATGAAAAAATACTTGGAGATTATGAAATGCAATAAAAATAATTTTAAAGCAATGACAAACATTTGTTTCTGAAAAGCTCTCAGTTCTATGATGACATCAGTTTTCCAAGTCCCTCTCAGTTCCTGCTCATCTACACTGGATTTGTTAATTTTTACAGTTTTCTGCACACTCAATATTCTTTGCTTAACAAACCTTCACAGTTCATCTGTGTAGAAAAATACATAACTGCAGTTGGTACTCGCTCATCCCCTGAATAAATGACCATTTCTTCTCATAAGAATTGTCCTAATTCCAGAGCCAGAGCCAACGCCATTTTGTTATCAGTTACATTGCTGCTGATCCCAGCAGCAAGAACAGAAAGAAGAAAATCTGTCTCAATTCCTACACAATTAAGACAGATCAGGGAGAACAAGGAAGCATGATCCCTGAAAATGACATTTCCATTCCACTCTTCTCCTACTCCATATGGAGCCAAAAGCAAAGACAAACAAAGCTTTTGAAATGTGAGGAGCTTCAGATACTAATGAACTCTGAACTCATTTCTAACTGCTGAAGTTAATTCACGATGTGGGGGAAACAACTTCTCCAAATGAATGTTGCTTTTCTTTTTCCCTAGGGCTCTTGGAGAAATGGAAACAGGAGGCTGCAGGTAGAAAATGCCATGATTCACAGTCAGTGAGCAAGAATTCCAAATAACCCCTAAGTATAACTTTTAGAGTAATCAATCTCCAGCCAAAGAGTAGTATAATTTTCAAAACCTACTGGATTTGGCATCCTAAGAAAAAGCAGTTATCTCATATTCACATGGCATACTTGAATAGACCTAATCTTCATTTAAGCAATCCAAGATACTATTTTCAGTACAGAACCAACTGTGCAGACTCAAGTCATGTCTAGGGCCTTTTCAGAAAATTTTGCACATCTTCATCAGTCAGTTTCTCTCCAGTTCTTAGCCAAGAGTAATTCCATTAATGGGGAACTGCATTCAATAATCTACCAGAAGGACAACATTTTAATTTTAAAGAAACAGTGCACATATGAGTTGGAAAAATCTAAAGCATACAGCAAGCCAAGGAGGACTGCTGTTAATTCTAGGACTATGGTCACCTTCTTGTCACGAAGAACCTCAATACCCCCAGTGATGTGGTTGAAGACAATCCTCTCTAAAGCTGTAAATGATATTTCCAGCCCATAGAATCTGGACAGTTTTCCAGAGTAAGAAACAGTTTTTGCACTATTTTTATTTTATAGGCTCAGCTTCTTTCCATCATAAAAGATTAAACTTGACCATGACATGTACAAGTGCCAAGTGGATTTTCATTGCTCCAGACATGCCCAAAGATCATGAAGGAGCATTAAATGTGGGTAACTGTTAGCACATCCAGGCACACTGCTGGAACACATACATAGAGGAAGATACACATTTATTAACAAGCAAATGTAAAAAAGGCTGAATTGATGACTACAAGCTTAGACATGGTGGGGTTCTGGTAAAGTATCTGTCAAGTTATGTCACAAACTATAGATTGGAGGCAGATTTCATGAACAGCTGCACAGCTTATGGTATGAGATAATGACATATATGAACGAACATTAGTTTAATATTAAGCTGATAGAACTTGACTTCCTGATGTTCAACACAGTATTTTTAGTCTAAGAAATACCTCTGCTTAGTTACTGAAGCAGCTTCAGTTCAGAGTGAAGCACAACGATTTTAGCAGCATTAGGCTGTGGAACTTCTAGCTTTGGTCTGAAGTTACAAGTTTAAACTGTTAACAGTGAGAAGCCCCTATCATTGCAATATTTAACTTATCAGTTCTCTGGTATTTTTAAATGTTCATCAAGGCTATCTATGTTCAGTAGGAGTACCATGTCTCCATAAAACATACAGACACTTCTTTTTTATCAAAACCCCACTTATGTAAGAACAAAAACTCCCGTCCCCAACTAGTAAAGATTATTCTGTTACACAGCCAGCAAAGCACTGATCCAAACCTTTAGAGAGCAGGAAGGAGAGCTGTAATGTTCTTGTCAGAGGCCTCAAAATAAGAACCAAGTTACCCTCCTGATCTAGAAGGGCTGCAGTTGTGAAGTGGAACAACTGAGGCTCAACTCACTGCTGCATTTACTGCATATCTGAACCACGGCTAGGAACGATTACAAAGCCAGCGTTATCTCCCCGCTGAAATAAGGAAATAAATAAATCAGGAAGGCAGCACTTCTGTAACAGACATTATCAGGAGCAGCTGGCTTCCCTAAATGAGGCATCCAGTGTTAGATCACTTATCTCAGCTGATGGCTTCCCTGTTCTGGCTACAGGCTCCCACCTGGGGCGCTGCCCCCCGAAGTGCAGGAGCTGCCCAGCCCTTGCCCAGCCTCCCCAAGGCACAGCCTGGCCAGCAGGACACTTAAAGGCAGCTCTGCCACAGCAGCGCACAGAAACCTCTCCCCAGCCACCTCCCCTCTGGAGCTCCCTCCTCCAACCCTCTCGGGCCGTGTCTTGCTCTGAGCACCACAAGTGTGTTCAGAGCAAATGATGGGGATGTCGAGAAGAGGAAAACAAGACATGAAAGTATTAATGACACAGTTTAGTAACATTAAGTACCACTCCAGTGTTCTCTTCCCTTTAGCCAAGACTTAGCAGAATACATTCTCATTTATTGTTTACTCCTGCAGACTGTTGTTTTTTCCCACCTGAATTTGTCTACTATCCATTTAAAAATTACATTTCCTCCTCCAAGAATTATACTCAAATCCAGGTATTGCATTTTTCCAGGAGTTCCACCTCTTGCAAGGTGTTACTCACACCGCAAAGTGTGCAGCCCTCCTGCTACCAGATCCTGAAGTGCCTTCCTTCCCTTAAAACTTTGTTCAAGGGGCTGGGAGCTGTTGAGAAGCCAGCTACCTCCCCTAAATAATGTCAAACTACCCAGAATTTCTATCCCTGAACTTCCACTCAGGCTCTGCTCCTGTTACAAATCTTACTCTCCCTGAAAAGCAAACCTGGCTGCTTTCAAAAGCCCGTCTCCATCTCGCGCCTCAGCCAGGTGATCCCTGAGCCCTCCTTTCCTCCATCAGCAGAAGCAGCTGCGGCAGACAGAGGTGAGGCCAAACAGCCAATTCCCTCGCAGTTCCATGCAGCTGCATAAAAAATGCTTTTACTGTTAAAAAATGCTACAGTTCTACTTCTAGGCAATATCCAAGGGGGTAATGTAGAACCTAACACTGACAGGAACTCTAACTGAAATACTGTATCTGAATCCCCTATGATGAGAAGATTCCTCACATATCCTTATCCATTAATTACAGCTGTAACTAGTACTTTTAGCAACTCCTGCTGCATTGCTCCTTCATGTTCCAGGGAGGCCTTTGGGAGTCAGAAATCCACAGCTGGAAGGGGATGCTGGGGCACTCACTCCTTCCACTAGCTCATATGAACTGCATGGAAGAAAAAAAATTAAAATAAATGCAGTCTGACACTTTCGCCAGTTTTTCACTTTCCCATGCCATGGGATTTATGTTCCTGTCACAGTGGGATGTTTTAGAGGAGTCCTAGCAGTGTGCTCCCACTACCAGTTACACTGTCCAAGAACTGAAGCAATATACTGAGCACAGGGCATTTTTTCATGCTTGGATGTGACTTTTTAAAAAACTTGATACTATCAACAAAGAATAAAGCAAGCTTCTGGCTCCACCATACCCCAAGCTCCACTTCCAAAAGCAGTAACTTTCGGAAAAGCAATGAAATAAATTTCCCTTGCCCCAGAAGAGCCTTGTACCTACCCCTTATTACCAACCACTGCAGCACCAGTTCACGAACACTCAGAGTTGTACAGTGTCACCCAGAGCCCCAGCAAAGCTGACCTTCCAATGTCCAACACCAATATAACACCTCTCTTTTACTGACAACCCTTCCCCCAGCTGACAGAATGATAGTTTAGAATAACATAATTCTCACTGAACAAAAGTACTGAAGAAAGTAAAAAAAAGGTTCTCATTGTGCTGAAAAAACTGGTAATAACAAGAGCTATTAAGTACAGATTTTTTTACTAGAATAGATGTGACTGGATCTAAAGGAATATTTCATTTGGAATAAATTTTTCTTTTAAGGGAAGCAGGCTAAAATCCATGCATGCCTAGAGAAAGAGAACAAAACCCCACAACTAAACATCCATATATGGAAACCTTTTGAAGTTATATCCCTGACAGAGCTGTGAAAGGGAACAAGTCATAAATGTAGCCAATCTTGTGTTTCTGTTAAACACTGGTTGAACACACCTTTGTGCTTCCTGGTAAAAACACTTTTTTTTCATTTTAGGGTCAGATTAATATATACATACTCAATATAAAATTGTCATTATTCTTAAAAGTAGTAGTATAGGAGTCAAAGAATCATTTTTATCAGCCTGCTTTTAATTTCTTAAGTCCAAAATATCTTGTGAACCTGTAACATTACAGAGGTAATTCTGAATCCATTCACCAGCTCAACATATTCCAGAGGAAGAATCTGGAAAAATTCCTCAGCTGACACACGTACAATGAACACATGAAGCTTCATGGATTTACAACAAAGGAGAGTTTGATCCAGACACATTTACGTGACTTGCCCACAGAAATAAATTCAGTCACCAGTGGACATGACACAGATCTCAACGTCTTTAAGGTCCCTTTCAACCCAAACTATTCCATGATTCCATGATTAAGAATATACAGAGCTTTGATCCTCACATGTAAGGCAACTACATTTAAGCATTAATGTGCACGGGAAGACAGCTGGGGAAGAGAAAGGCACTGACAGCAGGGCATTCTATCACAGAAATCATGGAATACTCTGAGCTGGAAAGGACCCACAATGATCATCAAGTCCAACTCTTAAGTGAATGGCCCATACAGGGATTGAAACTGCAACTGTGGCATTTTTAGCACCATGCTCTAAACCACTGAGCTCATCTCAGTCTAGCTACTGTCTATCACTAGTTTTGCAAGACTTAGACTTGAGGGAGGAAAGTATTTCTGCCCATAAAGACACTATGGTGAGCATGAGGGAGGGAGAAGCACTGCTGCCTCAGGACCAGAGAACAACAACTCCAAGGACAAATGCGTGTGAACTGATCATGCATACTTTAGGGCCATACCAGGAGAGATGTTTTAGCTATTCCAACACTATATTCCTGGGTCAGGTTTTCAAGAGAGATGATGGAACGTGAAATTTACTTTCATTTACAGTTGTGTAGAGTAAGTTCCATAAAAGCAACTGCATGATGTTGACCTGATGAAGCAGGGAATCGTAATTAACCACACAGTATTTTCCAATCCCCTGTTCTTATTTTCTTTTATGATATGCCAGAGAACATAAGGACGAGAGAAGAAATGAAAAAAAGCTAAGAATATATGGGGACCCTTATTACTGCATCCCGCAGCTGTAGGGAGGAGAGAAGAATCAACAGGCAGGAATTGTGCAGCAAGATGGATTTATTTATTTATTTTACAAACTCTTACAGACTTTTTTCTTCATAGTCTAATTGGACAAAGGATCAGCCACCCCTTGGGGTGACTGGCTAAAATCCTAAACATCCACTGTCAAAATACTTTTCTACTGTACCATAAACACTTCTACAAGGTCGCGGGTGTTCATAGTTTATAGAACTCTGCTAATCTCTTCGTGAGAGAGAAAAGTATCCCACGGGCTTAGAAAGAAGCAAGAAAATCCTTGCTAGCAGCAATATTGTATCCAAGATCCTCATATCCAAAGTCCACTTATTGTTCAGAATATCATACAAACAACATCCCTCATTCCAATCCTGCATCAGTAACAAGATCATGCCATTTTTCAACCTTAGACCATGCGAGATTTTGAGCTAGAGACCTGACAGCAGTAACCTTTCAGCTGATTTGAAACTGTGAAGAATGAGCAATGTCAGTACAGACTGACCCTTGGGGTCCTCAATATTTGTTACAAGGCAGCACATTAAACATCTGCATGTGAAGACTTCCGAATCTTAGTGTCTCTGTGCGGAACTAGAACACAACTGGAAAGGAAGTGGTGAGATGTCAAACACCTTCTGGTGATGCAGAGTATTAAAGTTTCATTTGATGCTGTACCCTGTATAATTTAAATTGTTTGTTGATGCTGCACCTTAAAATTTTACAGCTGCAGGTATTTATTCAGATAACTTCCATCAGAATTATTTCTGATATAAACCAATACAGTTTTAAATAAAAAGGTATTTTGAAATTTATGCTGTTATGTAAAGATGAGCAGATATATAATTTTTCTACTCAAAACTTTCTGTGAAAAGGAATACTTCAATACATATACCTAAAAAAGCAGCTTATTCAACAGCATCTGGCTAGCATTTAGACAGATGTATGATGAATGATGTTTTGAGAATATCTGAAGATAGATGACTAGTTAAAAGAACATTTGAAAAACAAGTATTTATTAAAAATATAATAACTACATGGGCTTTCAAGTATATACTGAATATTCATGGTCAGTCAATGAATATTTCTTGCAAAAGTTCTCTGCCCCTTCACAGTGGCATTTTTATGACATTTTCCCAAACACAGAAACATTTTGCTGTTGAGATTTGATAGCTTCACTTTTAAGTTATAAAGCTCTATAGACTGGTCTGAGTCTGAGATCTCAGACCAACGACCTCAGCTGGTCTGAGAAGCATCACTAGCGCAACTGGTGTTGCTCTCAGGGACACTGCTAGATTTTTTTTAGATTAGAAAAACATTTGCAGCGACCAGTTTTGGTTTTGGCCTTTGCTAAAACCCCTGGATCTGCTATTACAATCGGTCTGCACAGGCAGCCCTTGCTTTGCAACAAAGAATCCTGCGTATTGAAGGAAAAATTGTTCAGCTCGGATACAGCAAAACTGCTATGTAACAATGATCCCACAAAACACCTCGGAGGGTTTGGTCCCCCCCTTCACACCCAGCTGTTTAGGCCAGTGACCTAATTTTCAGAACCAGCTGATACTGTGATTTCCATGGGAGTCATCAGGAACACTGCACTTCAAAACATCAGACACCCCTCTGCACTCTGAACAGCATTCCAAGAAAGCTCCCTTAATCCAAACCCATGGAAACCTGCTGCAGCTGCTGCCCAATACTGAAGAAGTCTGAAGTCACAAGGGGCTTTCTAACTGTGCAGTGTTGCCAGGGCTGCTTCAGCTGTGGCTGGGAGCTGGGTTCACTGCACCACTCATCCTAGAAAATCTAATATTCCCTGTCTAAGGGGAGCTTTCTTACCTGGCCAGTGCTGGGTTTCTCTGGAGATGAGAACAGAACAGCGATACCAACTTCTCTTCCTAAACCTGGGTCACTGGGAATTGAAGATGAGACAAAGAGCATCAAGATATCACTTAAGAAGGAGGGAAACCCTGGAGGAAGGCTGGCTTTGCCTTCCTAGCCTTGTGTAGCTGTCAAGCTGTTGCAGGGCAAGATTTTGCATATAAATCAATGCCACAGGGTGATTTCCCCAGAATAATTATGGCTTGTATCCAAATCTCATCTACCCCCTCCCCAAAGAGACAAGAACAAAAGACAGTATCTGGATATGGGGGGAAAATAAAAAGATACCAAATTTGGGATTTAAATAAATGAAGATATGCTGATAATAGGAATTGCAGGGTAAATTAACCTGCACACCACCAGAACTATATTGCCACCACCACCTGCTGACAGCACCTCAGGGGAATCCCCTGGGAATGCAGTCACTGTTGTTTGCTTCAGGTAATGCTTCGTGTAGGTAGAATTTGCCAGTTGCTCTGAGCAACTGGGTGTAAAGAGATCACTTCTCTGTCCTAATTTGATGATGTGAATTTCTAAAGGAGGAAAATTAGTTTTCACATTTTATCATTATTTTATTGCCAATTTTCCTAATGAATTACAAAGACCAAGAACTATGCTGAAAGCAAATTCTCGCATAGTAAGGGTGAACAAAAAAAAAAGCTGAGTAAAATCTGATTTTCCTCATCACTGGCTCTTTTATATCCCAATAATCCATTTTTTGGGACAGATTCTAATCTCAGGCGCAGTGTGGGCATCCCAGCATACCTAGGAAAAATCTGTTACTGTGCATCATGCGTGATATTAGAATCTGGCCCTTCCACTGTAGATGGAACATTTGCATAAAGTTCTTATGACTTTTTATAATAGCCATATTTTCTAATATTTGCAACTGTGCACATTTTAGCCTGGACTGCCTTTTATTCCACAGATGGCAATTATGAAAAGCCCTCACATATGGCAACTACAAAAACGAATTTGTCTGAGACTGCAAATGTACGAATTCCCACAAAGCCCAGCCCTCTGACCATGGTCCCTTTTCTGAGAACTTGGGCAGGCCTTAGGCCCTGCTCCCATAGTAAAGTCAACCAGCAACATCAGAAAATCACTCAGACCCAAGAGCCATCAATTACTATGATTTTACCCTGATTTACTTCTCCAGCTTGAGAGTGAATGAACTTTCTGACTGCGTTCAGGAAATCCTTTAGGCATATATTTAACTTAATACACAGAATTAGCCCCAGGGAGATCAGCCACATCTCTAATTACTTGGACAGATTATCAACATTTTGTTCAGATTTTTCTTTTCTTCCCACCACCAACCAAGTCCATATTTGAGTTCATGAGGCACAGCAGGGGCTGCATGCAGTGGCCTTTCTGAGAAGCTTTCACTGCTGTTCCAGGAATGCTGAGGAGGGGGCCAAGTTTTGCTCTGTCCCTGGGCTGGCATGGGGGGCCCTGGCAGGAAGGGACTGGTAGGCAAACACACACTAGGTATCTTGGGATGTTAGATGCTCTTCACCAGTGGAGCTCCTTAAATGTCTTTAAAACAATTTTCAGTAGCACAGCTAATTTTTCTTCAGAAAGACAATCTATTGTTTGCCAGTTAATTCTCTTAAAACATTCCAGTCAACTCCACTGCAGTCTGAAACACCTATTTCTTTGTTTTCCAAGGGCTGTTCAATTTAACTTCTAAGTACATGTCATTTTTTATTAAACCTAGATAGAAAACATTCATTCCCTCTGAATTTTTCTGAAATTACCTGTAATTCCTTAGTCACAGCCCTCCAGTCTAACATCAACTTGTTCATAGCTACAGAGGCTCTAGAAATATGGCACAGCCTTCCTTTCTTCCCATGCATCTGAGATCAATGCAACTTTCTGCATGATTTAATGGCCATACAATCTGGAAATGTTAAGTGCTAGATAAATGTATATTATTATTGTGCTTCACCGAGATGTTCACAGCACTTTCATTTTCATTTTTCACCTGTCATTGACTAAACTGTCATCCAATACTGGCCTTAAGATTTACACTTATGTTTGCAGAAAAGTTTTCAGAGCTTCAGAACATCTCTGATTTTTAGTAGGAATCCAGCTCCAGGTTTTGTGGAGCTTGCTGGTTTTTTAGTAATACAGTAATAACTTCACTTTTTTCATTTGCTGCATTTTCCTCCCAAATCTCTCTCAGAGGCAAAACACAAATTCCTCTTAAAAGGGCATTAATATTCTGGTGTGTTCTCCTGACTTATCTTTCAAGTCTGTTGTCTAATTACATACTATTTATCTGACAAAAATACAGAGAGAAAAGGCTGAGTCCCAAACCTGCCCTGGTGTAAATCTGCACCACTTCCTTGGAAGCAGTGACATTCTGCTGATCTCAATTACATCTACAGCAAGTGATGATTTGGCGTGAACACGTTAACCCTTGTGCCTGCCTTCAGCACATGCCTATACAAAAAGGATAAAAGCTGAATTCTTCTCTAGTTTATCAGTAGATACTTGAACCCCCCAAACGACCATCAGCAAACTGCAAGCATCCTTAATGTTTCTGGCTCTAGTAACTCCTGACTTGAGGAATGCCTCGTTTACTTTCACCCCGCCACAGCAACAGGTTCTCAACACCGAGCTTTAGTACTGTACTATTTGTGTCCTATTAACTCAACATCCTTCTGCACCTTCAAGTCACCTCTAGTCCTGCTCAAGGCTATAAGCCCCCTTTCCAATTGCTGTTCTCATCAAGGACAGTAAGAACCTTCAAATCTCAAACAAAACAAACTTGTCTCAGCAACATCAGGACATAGGATTTGGTCTAATTTACATCCATTGAAATCCCAGTGACTCCAGTAAGGTGCACGGGATGCAAATCAACCCACAGTGTAGCTCACCGTCAAGTTTTTTATTACATGCCAGTGAAACTGGCTTTTCCCCATTAACTAAGCTCTGCAACTCTCCTTCTGATAGTATTTATCTTTTCTTGAAGAAAAGCCTTCAGATGTTCAGTTCCTCTAGCTCCTCAGCATTTTTCCTCTGAAAATAAAGCTTTTGTTCGTAACAATGATAACTGCAAATCATTGTTTCCCAGCAGCCTTCTCAACTCCTTTCCCTTTATCTCTCCAATAATTTTCATGCTATTGAAAACTAACAGCTTTGTTTGCCATCCTGCCTTCTCGTGCTATTACACATCAGAGCCTTCTCAACAGCTGCTTTGATACACTGTACATCTAAGCCACTTTGCTCATTAAAGAAACAATAATTAAGAGCAGTTTGTTTGTTTTCAAGTAAACAAAAAACACTAAAAATTCCACAGAGACTCATCTGGCTCTATCCATCCATCTCACCTGGCTTCCTCGGAACCAAATAATCCATATACAGCGGCTGTTCCAAAAGGACAGGCCTCTCCTATAAACCAGACCCAAATATACCCTTGCAGTAGCTGTGCTTTAAGTACTGCGGGAGTTAACCAGGAGAGAGTGCTCAGTCAGAATGGCATTCCCGATCTCTCTGAGGTTTCCCATGCATCCAGGCAGTAGTTCCCAGCTCATGTACACCAGAGAGAATTGAAATCAGGAGCCTCTGCAGACAAGTCTATGCACAGTGGCAGCAGCATTTTACAGCATTCCTCTGAACAACGTTTAAATCACACTGTGAGCACTCGCAGGCAGGGACTGTATTTTACTCTGCTCCAAAGTGACGGGTAAGGAACAACAGAGTTTTGATTCTACCTAGACTGGGTGTGTACTGCAGGTAACATTGATAAATGTTGCTCTAACGCCCTGCTTTAAACAACTGTCTTGTGAAAGAGTAAAGATCTCCTGCCTAGACAGAAACGCTAATTTTTCTGTCTGGGCAGGAAACCAAATTATACAGCAGTGAAGATTACAAAATAGAAATGAGGGGGAAAAGGAAAAAAACAAAGAGGGGTAGAAAATTTACTAATTTACTTTTTCCCAAGATTGGGGAAAAATAAAAAGCTTTCTAAACACATTCACAGCATCAAGCACAGAAAAATCAGATCCTGTTGTAACCACAAGGCAGCGTCCATGCTTGTGTTCGTCGTTATCTGTATGTGTGAACCAAAATCCGACTGTTCCGTCGAGTATCCACCTTTCTTCTTGAGACCCCAAAAAAAGAAAGTTTCAGGACAAGGTCACTGTATTCCTGCAAGCTGCAAGTCCAAGAGCCCACTTCCCTGAAACATTTCATTCATCTATTTGTAATTGGAAGTGAGATCACATTTATAGTAGAGGAATGTAATGACTGGTAAGTGACAAAAACGCATTTCTTGTCAAGTGACCTATTGCAGTTGTTCCAGCAATGCTGGTAGTGTTGTGTTTGCACAGGTTCCTCTGCACCTGACACCAGGCAGGAGGCTGTCCCAAGTCCTTCACATCATGGGCTGTCCTATTTGTATTCCTCAGCAGATTCTTATGGCTGCAATACCTTTGGGGACTGTAAAAAATTTGCTAAAATGGTCCTGTCATTGTGCAGTTCTCAGCTGAAGCTGCCAGGACTGCGCACAGATATGGCACAATTCTTCCCTAAAGGATGTGGGCTGTGTATGTCACTAGCTGCTCATTTCATCTACCAGCAAAATGAGTAGAGTATTAGAGAAGAGCACAGTTGAAACAAGGTCAGGAGGTCAGCTTTCTCCAGGATGCTGTAGTGAAATGGACTGTGAAAAGCTCCTGCTGTGTGTGAGAGCAGGAAGAAAGGATACAAGGTAGAACCAGAATTTTAAACACAGGCCAATGATTACATTTCTCTATTGGAATTCAGTATAACTGCATCTTAACATGCGCAGCAGAACAATTCCTAGAGCCTTTTTCCTGTCCTGTAAGGAGTGAACAGGTTGCCAAAAAGTCTCCCTCCAGAGGTCAAGAAGATGAAGGTGTACATAAAAATGCAGCACCCTCTGAACTGTGGAGGGCCAAGCAGTTCGCAGGGTGAAGGTGGCAGCAGTTCAATACCCAGCATCTCCATGTCTCCATTCTGCTGTTGTGTGATCCCCTCTTAGTGAAATTTTATTCCAGAGTAGGTATCAGACACCTTTTGTTAGTGCAGCCCTACACCGTGTCAGCACTTCTGCATGAACAGGGAACTTGCCCTCTCTCCCGTGCCTCCATTAACACACAACTGCGCCATTTTCTTTTCCCCTGAACATTTCCATGTCTATGTAAAAGCCACACCAGCAAAGAGTAAATACACAGCACGGAGGGCAGCTGGGATGTGGGAGACAAGGACTAAGGATACCTTTCTGACTAATTAAGATGACAGATTTCAATCCTCTGCTTGTTTTTGAGGATGCTCTCATGTCAGCTAGCTCCTCTATCCTTAAGAACCACAGGGAAAGATCACCCATGTCCAACTCTGGTATTACCCATTAATTCCATGTCAGAGGCTTTGTCTACTGCAAACTCTTGAAGAAGAAATACTTGGCCCTAAACAGAAAGTTCCAACAGGTTGGATGGTATTTTTTGTGCTAACAATAGATTTGGAAAAATTCCCAAACTAGGCCTCTTGCCTATCAACTAAGCTCTTATTTTATTTGAGTGAAGGTATTTTTGTACACAGAGTAACACAGTTCTTCACAGTCCTTCCAAGATAGCTCAGTGTCTAATAGTTCCGATCTGGTAAGCAGCAATATGTGGCCAACAGATTAATCATTTGTCCTTTAGAAGGTCTGCTACAAAATTGGAATATTTGTTTCCCCTTTGGGTGGGAGATGCAGATAGCAGACTTCCAGACAAACAGGAAACATTTGCTCAAAACTTAGGTCTTTGTTCTCTCCTCATTAGTGTGTGCTCTCTCCTGGCTTTTCCAAGACTCCTCTGGCTGGCTGTGCTGGCAGGAGCCCAGCTACAGTAGCACAGTGTTGAAAAGACAGAAACGCTGGTATTAATACAGGGAGGGGTACTTCAAAAGCACTTCCATGACACCTCCATCTGTGTTGGACACCTGCAAGATTATTAGGGTGAGTTGGAGTTCTGGACTCCAGCTGGACTCTTTGAGGCTATTGGATGTCCAAACAGGAAGATCTGTACAAACAGAAAATCCACTCAACACCTCAATAGCCGCACTTGCCTACACCACCTGGTCATGGTAAACCGTCTCTTTGTGAGCTCCAGCCTCAAATTCGTCAGATTAGTACTTGGGAATGAAGCCACAGTCGACTGAAGTAGTCCAATTAGTATGAGAAGCAGCAGCCCATCTGCTCACTAGCAGCGGCCATGGAAACACATCCCTTTGCATACCTCACTGCTCCCAGGGAAATCAACAGCTCTGTCCTGAGAGTCAGAGCACTGCAACCTGCTGGAGTGCTTGGGAAAGCAAAGAGCACAACCAATGGCAGCAAGCTCACTGCAGCATCGCCACAGAACTAAAACGTGCTCCATGGAGAAGGATAATCTTTTCATTTCCATTCCTGGCAGAAAGGTCTCTGTCTGCTAGAGCAGCACAGCTCCTAACAGAGGCACAGGGGCCGAAGTGAGAGCAGGAGCTTTTTAGCCACATGGTGCAGGCTGCCAAGTGCAGGTCATGCAGCTTTCCACAGCTCACCAGATTCAATACAGAAGGGAGTACACTGCTCTACACAGAGGGCCTTCCAAGCCCAGGTCTCCAGGGGAACCTGAACTGTAACCACCTTCACAGGCCACTGGGTTTTAGAGAACGGCAGTGCAATAATCTTACACCTCCAAATGAGAAAGACAAATATGGCCCAAAGAGTCAGGCAGTTCAGAACAGCACTGCTGCTCTTGTCAGCCAAACACTCCAGTAATGTAAAAGGCTACAGCACAAATACAGTTCTGATTTTAATCTGTATACAGTAGGAGAGTTGGGGTTTTTTCAGCCACTGCTGTCATGTACCAATGTTTTACTGATAACATAACTCTGCTGTCTTGGTCAGCCCAAAGGTCCTGCAGCTCAGCACAAGATCTCTAACAATGATGGTTCAGGAGAAGAATATAAAACCGATGCAAGCCTAGTTCATCTTTCCTCTAGCAAACTCTTTAAACTACCTGAGCCAGATGTGGTATCTTCATATTTTACAGCCTCTTACAGGATTTCCTTTCATGAACCTGCCTTCATATATATATAAAAAATATTAAATACATATAAAATTATTAGATATAATTAATATATATTAATATTATATATATTAATAATTATATAAATACACATCTAAAATTATTAAATACATATTATGTATGTATTTAATCCACCTTTATTTTTGGTATCCACAACATTTTTGAGCAAGTCACATAATTTAATAATGGGTCTGGGGAAAAAGGACTATTCTGTTTTAAAATCCACTTCCCAGTGTTATCCCCACTACAAAAAACATTTACTAATCCTTCCCTTCTCACTGTCTGTTTTCTATTTATTATTTTACAGGCTCTCTATTTCATACCACTTCAGTTTTCTCTCCTTCAAGATGAAGACTTGTATACTTTGTCATTCCTTGTATGGAACTGCTTCAAAAATGCCATAAGCCTTGTTGGGCTCCTCATCTATCTTTCTGAGAGGGGAGAGGTGGCAGAACTGTATCTGAGATGTGGACACTGAGCACCAGAGTGACACAGTCCCACAGTTATCCAAAACTGCCTGGAATAACCACCACTTCAGTGCCCTTCGTGTTACATGTACAGATCAAGACTGGCTTGCTTCTTCAACGAACAGTAATTGCCATTATCAACACTGAGCTTCATTTATCATTTCACCCTTTAATCACTTGTTATTTCGAGATCCCAATATACCTCTTCACAGCCGCTTTAATTTTTATTACCACAAATAATGTCATAAATTAAGCAAATACCTCCTCACTCCCGATACACTTGCCTGAGACTATTTCTGAGTAGGTGATGAGATCTCCCTGGGACATGCGAGTGATCTCCGTCCCCAGTGAAAATTAACTACTTATTCCTTTTTTGTTGTTTTATATCTTTTATTAGACTTCAAGTCATGTTTTCTTTGTATCCTGTGACTTTTTTGTTCTTGTAAAAGCATTCATCAAGAGACCTCATTTAAACTTTGTGACAATCCAAACACAGTTCCATACCTTAAGGCATTTTCCAACATTTTGTGCATTTAGGCACCCCATTTTCTCTTAGAGAATTGCACATTAGACTTATGTATAAGCTACAGGTTGAAAACGCTGACTGTGAACATACTTTAAAGAAAGGAAGAAGTACTAAGCCTAATTTTCATCATTTACAACACTGTAATATGATACATCTACACAAGGTAGACAGAAAAAGAAATAAGCTACTTAACTGGTCACCTTAGAGAAAATATAGCTATTTTCTATTGAAAAATAATCTGTAGTGCACCTTAATAATGTCACGGGGTGCATACTTCTTTTCAAACAGGAACATGACTAGGCTTCCTTAGTGTGACATATTTAGCTATAGTGTCAATTAAGACCTGGGATGGGTCTTAATGGATGGTGGGATTCCAGAACAGAAAATAATTTACTTCCTTGAATGCTCACAGCAAATCCCTCCCCCAAGTACAGTCAGTTTTCCTTCATTTTTTTATCTGCCTTACAACAAATACCCTTTAAAACCCCCCCAACAACAGGAGAGAGCACAGAAATCAAATAGCAGCCATAGCTTCTGGGAACTCTTGAAGCACTACCTTCTTTCACAAAAAAAAGGAAAATTACACAATAATACAGAAAAATGTGAGAGAGAATTATCCTCAAACTCTCTGGAAAAACTAAGTATTTTCCACTTAAAAAGCAAGGGGGACAAAGCAGGCACAGCCTCAAGAGAAAGCAAAAAACCTGAAGGAGCAAAATATGTAAGATCTGGCAGTCTGCCAAAGAGTCATGAGTGGACAGTAAGACAAGATGGAAATGCTATCCAAAACATTCCCATGGTCAGGGTGAGCAATTTCTAGACACAGATAAGAGAATTGGAGTATTAACTCTGGCAACACTTCCCTACTTTGTCACGCCAACAGTATAATGGAAAAGGAAACTGATGGGTGGAACTGCACATGACTTGCCATGAAATATGAACGGTATTACTTACAGGATCTTCAACGGCTTCTCAGTAGCTCTGCTTTGTAGCTAGCCAGAGTTTCACTTTGAACCACTCAGAACTGTGGTGTGCAGATGGGAGTGGCTCTCACAGCCCTGCTTTGCTTTACTTTGTGCCTCAGACACTGCTGTGCCACGGCACAATGTGTATCCAGCGCACTGCAAACAAACCAGTGCAATTCCCGTGCAATAACGTGCACCTTCAGCTTTAGTCGTGTGACTGCTACATCCCACTCTGCCCAGCAATCCCCACAGGCAGGCAGATTTTACTGAACTGGGCTCTACGTGGAGACACAGTCAGGGCCCAGTAAAATGTTGTAGGACCCTATTCTGCTATCCTGAGTGGTGTCCTCAAGTGTCCCTTGGAATTACAGGACAGCACTTTCCCTGGACAAAAACTGCAGCCACTTTGACACCTGCTGCCAAGGTTGTAAAAGGCAGCAAGCAATTGCTGCTAGAATGCCCAGATCCTGAGAAGTGTGCAGAGTAAAAGTGCTGCTTACAGCCATTGATTGTGTGCAACTTCCCTGGTATTATCCAAGACTACCAAGTGAGTTGGCAGATCCCAGCACATTTTTGATATTAAAGCGATGGGAAACTACTTAAATACCGATGCATTCATTACGAAAACATCTTTTTGACATTTGCTTCCAATTAATGCTTGTGCCTTAGCACAGCCAGTTTTCCTCATTATATTCAGTCATTATGGCTGTGTGAACGACCAAACATGATTATGGAAATGTTGGCTCCCATTCCCTGAAATGGGTATTTGTAAGGAGGCTTTCAATTGGAAATATCTGGAAATCTATCAGGAGTTTAAGCACATTTTAAAAGGCCATCTGTGTACAAGAGGCAATCACACTGACACTGTTCTTGTGCTGGGCACAGCAGCAGAGGTGCAGTTGGTGACACTGTGCTGCACTCAGAGCATCTCCTTCAGCTGTGCTGTGCCACTGCCAGGCCTCGCTGCGCAGGCAGCAAAGACATGGACAGCCAGGGACAATGGACGAACTGAAGCTAAACCAGGAGGCTGCATCACCATCAGCTGCATATCAAGAAGGGCGCAATTTGCTTTCAGAAGCCAAAAGGCTAAATACAAGACCTGTTATTAAAGAGTGTTCGCAGTACAAAACCAAAAGCTTTCCTGGCACTGACACAACTGAAATCACAGCCGTGTCTATCATCCAAGTGGTTTGCTTTAGAAATGAATTCCATAAATTTTAGAACAGCTGCACAGGACTTCGCTTCACAAATCTATTAAGGTAAATAAAACATAAACCCTGCCTGTCTCCTCATCTAGTTGGACTTCATTGTTCTAAGCTGTCTGCTGGATTTATTTGTACTGCTGGATTTGACTTTTAGTGTGAGGGAATTATTAAATGTGTGGGTTACGAACATTTCACTGAAAGAGACGAGGCTGGGTTCAAGCCTTCTAATACATTTTAGGCAGAATTTATCTCTGCTCACCAGCAGCATCCTTCCAACTGCAATCCCAGCTAACTGCCACAGGTCGAGCTGCTCACAGTGCCTGGGGGGTTTGGGCAGCAGGGCTCCCTGTTCCTTGAGCTGTTCTGCCACGCTCCAGCATGGGGAAGAGACGCTGCCGCAGCCCTGCAGCGCGGGAGCAGATCTGTCCTCCTGTGCCAGCACAGGAGTACTTCCCCACGATGATGCTGACTGCAGGGGAACTCCTTGCTACTCCAGCCACAGCAAAATAATACATGGAATTAAGCAGCACTGGATAAATCTTGGGACCTGAGCATTTGGGTTTTTTCTTAAGGGATTTGCATTGTGCTCAACCTCTGATGGGAGGAATGTTGCCTGTAAGGTTGTGAACAACAGCAGAAGAAAAACAAATAGGGAGAAAACAAACCTATTTTTAGTTTGTTGAGTGCTTTCTTTGGTGACTTTTTAAACATTATTTGTAACTGTCTTCCAAGTCTGCTTATTTACAATACATAACAGCATTAGCTTACAAAAATAATACCTGAAATCTGACTCTAAAAGGTTAGAAGATTTGTGACTATCAGACAATGAAAAATCCAACCACTCGCATTTTAAAGCTATTTTTGCAATACTGGAAACTGCAACTATTTTTAACACTCATTTCAAACAGATCAAGTATTGCCATTTCCAAATGTGCAATTGCTGCAGTCAAAACCAAAGCTAAAATCCAAGAAATATTCACGGCATGTTATGGGGTCTTGGTGCAGCCAGTTTGGTACACAATGGCAAATACTTTTCATTATTTCTCAACAATTTTACATTCATAATTTAGTTTCAAATTATAATGTCCATGAGAGCTGACATTTTTCTGAAATGCCTAAAGAAAAGCTAACAATTTTAAATTCAAAAGAACAGAAGTAGGGAATCAGACTGATTTGTGTATCCAACTGAGCTGTAAGACTTGAAACACTTGAGGGAACAGAGGGATTTCCTCCAGGCGTTCATGAAGCAGATATTAATTTAGAAACACATACACAGCTGTATGTGACTGTACATGCCCTGGCCAGCTGCTTCATGATTCACAAAAAAAAAGCAAACACAAAACTCCAATGTGGTCTAAGACAGATTGGTAGAAACAAGCAAGAGACAACTGTATAAACACAGTGGCCATGTCTGTAAGAGCTCATTAATGCCAAATTAGAGTGAGGAACATGAGAAGGTCTGTATTTGTTCCAGCCAGCAACAAAAGTGAGGCTTTACCACCAAACGGTATTTTGTGTGAAACTAACTGGCTTCTTTCCACTCACAGACTCCTACTGAACCAACCAGCAGGCTGTTCTCAGGATATTTTTGGTTGACTGACTGTCAGAAATGATTTTTAATGGGACAGTGGCTGATTACGAGAGGCAGATGTTCAACCTTGGGTATTAAAATAGGTGTCCCTGTAAGCTGTTTCCTGACATACTTGTACGACCCACGATCCACTTAGGCAAGCAGGAAGGCACACAGGTGGCAAACCTTACCAGTGATCCCAGACTGATTTGTATTTTAATGAACTGTGTTCTGCATGAGTTTATTATTTCTCATCAAGACCAAAATTCCTTCTTCTTAAAATAAAAAGTTGGTGCTTTCTGCCTGATAGTACAAACCTCCTGTTATGGACAATGACTTTGGGACTCTGGAATTAATCCCTCTTCCATGGTTTGTGTCCAGCAGAGAGACTCTCAATACAAATACACCAAATGCAGGCAATAAGGACTATTCAGCACACCCAAGCACTGTTCTGTCACATCGGGTAGCTATACCCACAATCTCATGGCTGATGCAATCCGACGGGTTTCGTAAAGGAGCTGTTTAACACCACAACATACTTAAGGGAAGACACAGGGGAGCCACTTGCTGAGGTGCCCTTCTGTGTAAAAGGCAAATTACCAGAGACACTATGAATGTCAAGAACATATCAAACACGTCAGTGTGTGTGAAGAGGTCTGCCTGGGATTCTTCAGCCCCGATTCTGCCATAACAATTAGCAGTGCTCCGTGGAAAGTGAATCTAGCAGATACAAGCTTTCAGCCTGCAAAGCAACTGCCAGAAAGAGGGGGAAGAAGTTTGCTGTCTTGGTCAGTCTGAGCTCCAATAAGGAAACAAGCAGCAGCCCACTAGCCAGCGCTGACGGGATGAATTGAGACACGCTGCCCACCTGACTGGGAAACTAAAAACTCCCAAGTGTGAACAATATCCTGCACTGCTCAACAGATGCAGCAACAGCAGCTCCCCAGGGGCTGAGACTGTGAGCAGAATGAAGACCCAGCCTAGCAGCCAACACTTCCAGGCCAGCAGCCCCTGTTGGCTAGAAGGAGGGTCCTGACCCGAGCTGGAAATTGTTGGGGAAGATGAAACAGGAAAGCCTTATAAATATGATTGCCTGACAAAAGATTTTGGGAATATGAAAACTACAGGCAACATCGAAATGAAAGCCACTTTTGAAATACCAAGTCTTAGTTACTGAACAACTGGAAAACAATGGTATGGCCGACTGAAGGTAATCCCCTCTTGATTGAACAATACCCTCTGCTTGCAAGCAGGTCCAAGGGTCAGAGCAGACCCTACTAGCTCAGCAGAAGGGGTCCAAAGAGTAGTTTTTAGAAGTTAAGATGTAACACTCTATGGCAATATAAGAACTCTTATAGGCTGTATGTAAATGCTACAGGATTTGTATCTTGTATTAGATTGGTTAGTGACAATTAGAATATTCAGTACAGAAGATGATTTATTGTATTGTAACCAGGACTTCATCACTACTACTTCTTCTTCACTCTCATTCCTCTCTCTCTCTCTCTCTTTACTTACCCGCTTACTCTCTTGCTCTCTTGGGCCTGCTCAGAGCTGCCAGCTGCAGCTCTAAGCAGTGCCCCTATACCCACGCCCTTTGCAATAAACTGCATGTTCCAAGATCTGACTTCAGAGATCTCTCGTCTCCGTCCGTCCCGACCGTCCGACCCACCCCAAGCTCTTACAGGAAATGGTGTTCATGAGAAATCATCCTCCTAAGAGGTAACTACACTCTCAGGTCAGGAACCTTAGTTACCAGTTGCAGCCTACAGTGCTGGATAATTCACCAGGAACACAGGCAGCTTTGTGCAATGCTGCTGAAAGAGAGAAGTGGAAGAATGCTGATGGGTGCAGAAAAGCTCACTGGGGAAGTCAAAAGAATTTATATAAAAAATAGGGTGGAAGCTAGAAATAATCAAATAGGAAGCAGCAAAGAAAAGCAACAGTTCTACATAAAAGAAACAGCTTTACAGAGATGAAAAATAACTTACACATGTTTTTCTGCAGCCATCTAAGCAGTACGATGGGGAACCTGCCTGCCTGCCTTGCTGCCCTACACACTTTGAACTGACTATATCAAATAGAGGCATAATAAACATACAGGATGCCTAGTAGAAAGAAAGCAATCAGAGCCCCCAGAACATGAAAATCAAAGAATATCTCAAAAGGTGGACTAAGCTGTACCAAGCAGTAAGTAGAATCACATGTTAGAGAGTAAAAACTGGCCAAGCCTTCTAGTCAGTTTAATAAGCTGTGATCCCATGAAACTGATATTCTGGGCAAGAAGAAAAATACTATTACTGTCATGTTTCAACTGTGGAGCAAGACAGTGATGGCAGAGCTTCACTTATGCCCAGTGGAGAGTGGTCATGGACAGCCAGAGGGAGGATGATGCCACTCTTCACTTTGCTGGAAGCAGTGCCTGGACCAGGTTTGTCTTTTTCTTTCTTTTTTTTTTAAACAACAAGTAAAATTCTTAAAGGCAGCAGGAAGGGTGGTTAGAGACAACTTTGTTCGCAAATAAACCTCACCTTCTAGAAACCTAAGAGAAGCCTAAAGAACCCAGTGCTGCTGAACAGCAAAGTAAGAGGTTCAATGTCCAGATGAATAAACCAGAAAGGACCATAAGTTCAAGCAGATACAATATAAATGACATACAAAAATACAAAACATTTGGGGAACAGCTTTTAAAAGGCATAAAAAACACAGATGGAAGAAATCTGCTGAGAACCTTTAGGGTCATAAAATAATGAAGATACAGAAAAAGTGCTAAGTGACAATAAAGCCATAGATGGGGAACAAAAAAATCATGCATTTTTGGTAGAGGACACTGGAAAGACTCCTAGTCTGGAATCTCCTCCCTCTACAGCAGGATTTAAGAAAGTCTATTTCAAATCAAACTTAATGACAGAAGATATTCAAAGACAATACTCTGATGAGCAAATGAACAGCAACAAGCCACCAGCACCATATTACTATCTACAGCAGAAAGAAACTCAAGACTTAACCACCAATGGTGTTGTTTAAATTCTGGCTTAAATTTGCTGTGATCCCAAAGGAGTTCTTGGCAGACATGGACCAGAAAGCCAAGCAAATTGGTGGAAACTATTTTAAAGAACAGAGTGAGTGCCTTTATAGACAAATATATTTATTGGCATTGACAGAAACATATTTTGTGAAGGAAGTTTTGCCTCATTATCTGTCAAAATATTTTCTAGATGCATCAATAGGTATACTGACAACAAAAATCCAGGCTATATTTGTATACCCAAAGGCATCTAACAAGTCCTTAGCCTTAAGGAACTTAAAAGAACAGCTGATACAGAGCAAGAAAGGATTCAAATGAATAAAGATATGTTTAAAAGCAGTGAAGAGCAGTACATCTTTAAAGAACAAGGAGGTGACGAAGGTGACTGATGTGATTTATTAGGTAAAACATACAAGCAGAGAAACAGAGAGGGGTGTGGTTTGCTTCCAGCACCCTCAGGGTCCCAGGCAGAGTGAGTGACCTCTGCCCTCCCCCATCCGTACCCAGCACACAGGGCACACTCTCAGCAGGAAACAGATACACTCCCTCTGATCTGCCAAGGCAGAATCGACATACATGGAAGAACAGCATTTATCAAAGGAGTTTTCCTGACAAAGGCAAAGATTTAAATATCTGGTAATTAGTGGCAAAAAAACCTTTGGAAATTTATTTTTGCACCATAAAGACTTCTCAGGTGTTCTCAGGTATTTCCTGTTTAAAAGATTTGGATGAAGAACCTGAAATACTAAAGAAAGAGTGGGTTTGTATTTTACCTCAACTGTGATCTTAATTTTATCTTACGCACTTTCACTAAAATCAAGCAGAGAGGCACTCCATCCACAAAGAGACGCTCGAGATTTAGGCCTAAACAACCTTTCAGTTCTTCCACAGCTGATCTTCACAGTAGCTTTTAGAGAAGTTAGAAGTGGGGAAAACCATCCTTTTTGACTCCTCTCATTGACTCTGCACATCCTTCTGCACCCCAGTTAGCATTTCTTTCGTTAGCCAAGCTGTGCTTTGTGTATGTGCAGATGTAAGCTGCCCCAGAGCTGCGGGAGCAGAGCTGCATTTGTGCAGTGGCCTGGCGGTGCTCAGAGCAGCGGCTGCAGGGAGGGCAGAGGACGGGGACCCTGCCTGCTCTCGACGGCCTCTGCTGCCCCTGTGCTGCCACCAGGCTGGAGCACACAGCAGAGGAAGGGCTGCTGCCTTCCTGGGGCTTTCCCTGCTATAAAACTCAGCTTTGCAGCTGACAGCACCGAGAACAGGAGCTTCCATACCCCTCCCCTCCCGGACTGGAAACATCCATTTTAACTCCTTCAGCTGAAAAGCCTCAAGCTGCATATTCTGAAAAGTCTTCATGGAAATTTCATCAAATATAGTAGGCCCTGAAAGGAGAACGGTGCTTCCCAGTGCCACTGCTGGAAAAGCAGGAACTGCCGGTACTGCCCCAGCTCATGGGGGGGTTTAACTGCTCCAACTGCACACAGGAGCCACACTGGAGAAGAGCAGGAGAACTGGGGCAGAGCTCTGTTATCTTCCACTGGAATTTTGTAAAAAATTATCCACAACAATAGACTGAGTTCCTCACAAAAGGTAACACATTTTCTATTATGAAAATAATAGGGGAAAACCCCCAAAACATCTAGTTTATATGAAAAATGTTAAAAGACTTTAAATACTGAATATAGGATAGCAAAATTAACAGAGTTCAGTTCTCTTTCAAAAAAAATTTTTATCCTGCATAAAAAAAGAGATATATTCCCCTGACTTTTCCTTGAAACACTCTATGTGAGAACAAAATAAAAAACATTTTCCTACATTCTAAGAGCCAGTGAAGTGGGATCTCTACTGCTATTTGTAGAAGTATCCTAGGTATTCAGATCATTTATTTTTATCGTGTTCCGTGATCCTCAGAGTGTCACTACATTGTACAAACCATGCCTTCTGAGAATTAAAAGCAAATGTGTCCCAGTCAATATTTCACACACCTTATGGAATCTGCTTGCCTGAAGCTCTGCTCATGCAAGTCCATCAGTGGGTCCAACCCACTCGCCAAACACAAAGCCGCAGAAAGAAACTGAAATGCTCAGGAACCAAGACTACTCAGAAGATACTGATGAACAATGAATAAAATTACATCTGTTCCAAGGAGATTTTCATGCCGTTCTCTGTCTGTATGAAATGACAACAGAACTGAACAAAAAGAAAACCAGAATTCAAGAATTCCTGTATTAGTAAAGGAAATAGATAAGGAAGCAGCCAGCCTACAAACTAAGACAAGACAGTGAATTTGCAGCATGCAATTTTTTTCCACTCCACACTTTAGGCCTATCAATATTTGTTTCACGCTAGCAGATTTGATTTAGCAGATTCCCATTTAAAATAGCATAAACCCATGTGTCTGCTCCTTCTTGTTGTTCATACCACTTATGTTTTACTGATGTACAGTAAAAATCAGGTAAATATTATTTTTATTTGGCAGTGGCTGAGAGGATAGCTAGTAAACATATCAACAAGACTAAAAAAATTAGAAAACCAGAAGTAATTTTAAGAAATAAAAGATAAACTCCTCAGATTAATATAGTGTTCTATCGTTCTAGCATTAATATAGGTATGTTCCATCTCACTTCTTTCTTATGTTTGAAACGTAGCAAGGTTAATTATGAGAAGAATTGTAACAAATAATTAGATTATCATGCAATTATTTTTAGAGGAAATAAATCTTTATAAAATCCTAGAGGCTAAGAAAGGCCTCAGGAGATAGGAGTGGAGCTGTTAGGAGGCCTTAACTATTATGTCAATTTATTTGTGTCTGGCTGTGCTCACTGAACAATGATTAAAAAGGAAAATCGCCTACAAGATATTTACTGGGTATGGAAATCAATAGTCCTCACTACCAGGAAGCTGGCAGCCTGTTGGCCACAAACCAGCAGATTCAAGGCATCCTGAACACAGTGGTGACGGGAAGAGAGAGTTTCTGTGTTTAATGAGCTATTTTAGCACCCTGAGTAGTGCACCTGTAACAGTCATGGGCAGGGAGGGGAGAAGTGCTGCAGTGTACAACTGCCAGGAAGAAACAAAGAATTCTCCAGTTTTGACTAAAAATGATGAACAAGTGTAAAGAAAGCAGACACCACCCTGGAAAGGAGATGAAACAAAGGTCCTACTAGGATTTCATTCGAGTGCAGCAGCTGGCACCTGAAACAGAGGGTGCCCCAGTTCCAGCCCTGAGGCCACTGGGTGTGTGCCATACACAGGAACTGGGCTCACAGCAGACTCTCTAAAAGCTTTACCTCGGCAATTTTTGGGCTCCTCACCAGATTTCAGAACTGCTTTGGTTTTCAAATAATCCTTATTTCTGTGACATCCCATTTGGAAGCCAGAGTTTGGAGTGGAGATTCCCTGCTGTGGAATTTCTACAGCCTGGAAGAAGTCAGCACAAACTGCAGCTGGCCAGAGGTTTCATTCACATGAAGCTTTTACTGACAGTAAGTCCTCCAGCAGCACAAAACTACACAACCTCACAAAGCATTTTCTCCAGTATATTCCTGTAGCAGGTACCTGAAATAACACATCACTAGCTGCTTATCAGCTGTTCAGGAGCCTGGCTGCTGTAATCCCCTCCAAGGCTGCTTTATCCTGGGGAAACAAGCCTTGCAACACACTACCCGCAGCACTCCTTACACCTTCCAAGAGGGACAGAGGGGTAAGGACCACCACCTCTCACTGAAATACTGTGCTTCATTTGATTTAAAACATTTTATATGACAATCCAGTCTGACTGAAGCAGGTAATTCATTTAGGCTATTCATAATGTCACTTGAATCTGAGCTCTGAATGTAGGACATTAAATCTGTCTCAAGCTTGTCCAAACCTGGAGCACCCATTCTAGGCACGCATGCTTTCAAGGAGTTTGGAGGAAAAAAGATGCTCTTAACTTTGCAGAGCAGTGTGATATGTGTGGCTGGTTCACTCAGTGACAGCAATCAAGTTCTTTACAGGAATCCTTAAGCATTAGGCTTCTTTTGTTTTTTCCCAATTCTCTTATGAGGAAGAAGTGCTTTGAAGAAAAGCATTTGAAGATCCTAACTGCTGCAGTCTTAGTAAAGCTTAATTCAGTCCAATACTGTTAACACTTCTGACATGAACAAAGGGAACTACACAGCTACAGCTAAATATGCCGTAAGTATGCTGTGAAAGAGAAGTTTCAGCCTGGCAAAACAGGAAGGCTGATCTCAGAGCCCTGAAAAGACATAGAGACACTCCAGAGGGAGTTATGAGTTAATGACAGTTCTGACAGTTTTTACAAGATCACCTGAAATACCAGAATTTTTGTCTGCTGCCAGCCATATCCTACTGGATGAATTTACTGAAGCTTAAGAATTTCTCTACAGAATTAGCGAGAAATAACGACAACTGGGATAGCACTGCAACCTGGGCTTTTCCAAATAAAAACACTGAACATAAAGAAATACTTTTTGCCTCATGCAGCCATAAAAAGTAGTGGAAAACACAAATCTAGAAGTGTTTATAAACTGCTAATGGATGGTATTGACAGTACCCACCTAAGTAGAAAACAAGTCAGGATATTAACAGATCAGCTCTCACACAAAAAGAGGGGCACATGCACAGGTAGGTGTGCTTTTATCTGGGAGCGGGTGTATAGCTATGCAAACCAAAGTACAACACAGAAGCAGCACGATTTATATATTCTGTAGCAACAGTAATAACAGCTGTACCAATGGCTGATTTTTAGTTACTGCAGCTAAACTACTCCTATGACTCTCAGTTAGGAAATTCTGCAAGTCTTTAAATTGCCTGACCATTAATTCTGCCTTCACTGCTGTGTTAAAACATCACAAATAACATCCCTCAGCAGAACCTCTTCATCCGAAGTTCTTAATGCTGTCATTTCCATTTTACAGATACGAGGAACAGAGAAGTTTTGTTTATTCCTATTTAATGAGCCAGGAATCAGCTACACTGAATTCAGCCTCCTAAAAGCCTTTAAGACACTGCCCACCTGAGCAAAGGGTCAGGAGGCAGCTGAGGCAGACTCAAGGGAAGGTGCCATTCCCTCAGAGCGGGTAGCTGATTATTCTCTTCTGCTGCCCTGACAGGTCATGTCTGGCCAATGAGCACAGGCCCAGAGCACAGCAGAGAATGAGCCACAGCCCCCACACCGCTGCACTCTGCCTTCCACAGCCTTTGCAGTTTGCCTGCTTCTCCCAGAACCGTTCAGCCCCCTCCAGGCCTTGTAGGGTGTGTAACAAAGCACAAGGGATGAAGATCAGCAGAGTGAAGCCTTGCAGAGCTGGTTTCTCTGAGAGAAGAAAGCAAACAACCACCAGCTAAATAGATTCCACTGTGCTCACCTTGTTTCTGTTTGCCAGGATTAATTAGGGATAAAGAAGCAATTACCCTAACTCTGCTATTTCTTATAATAATAATTCCACTGTTATTCTTACAAAATCTCTAAAATCTTTCAAATTTCTATAAAGATGATCCAGTTTATGACTAAATGCTTTCTCTCTTGAGCCTGGTAAATTATTATTATTATTATTATTATTATAAGACATTTAAGTTTGGACTGTCTTTTTCTGTAACTGAGCGTGACTGTTCTCACTCACCAGCATGTTCAGACTACTTTATTTGTACTGGATAACTGAATGATTAAGTTCTAAGTACAGGATGCACAACAGCCCCTACCATGCTAGAGAGACAGAGGAGGACAATGGAGAACATGAACACATGCTACTATTATAAAAGCAAATGCTGTTTGCAGACAATGAATTAGGTTTAAAAAAGATACATTAACTGTTAGAGAAAGCAGATTTGGCAGTGCTCATTGTGTATTACTCTGGTATCTCAAGAAGAGTGGCTAATGCTAAGCAGTGTATTTGGCAGCAGCTAAGTCTTGAGGTCATTATGGAATTTCTTGGCACAACTGGATTATTTATGTGATGAAATTTAACTAAGACACTTTTTTTCTCTGGAATTCATCATCATGTCACTCTGGAAAAAATGGTGACATTAAGTGGTGTTTAGGTAACATTCAAAAATTCATTGCTTCAGTGACAAACACATTCCTTGTAGGAACATGAAAAGCAGAAAAACAACAATCTTGTTCAATCTCCGACTTTCCAATATGAGCTGTCTGATGAATATTCTGCATAGAAGGAAGCAAACTAAAAAAACCCCTAGCAATTAGTGGTTAACTCTAATTGTATAAATAAGGCTAATTATATAGACGGGAAATCTTTTCAGTTCAGAAAATCAGATGCTAAACATTCCTCCCATTGACAGAAAAAGCCTTCATACAAGCAAACAAGTGCATGTAAACCAGTGAGCTAACCATGCTGAGCCTTCTGTAAAGAACTGCCTTGCTCTGCAAAGGAAAAAAAAAACCTTAATTCTGTTTCTGTACTGGAGACTCACACAGATGCTACTGCAGTGAGGGCCTGGGCTTCGCAATGAAGGATGTGGCAGAAGCAGAAGAGAGTAAATTGCAAATTGCTGTCGTACTCAGGATGTTGCAGGCAGCAGAAGAAACGAGATGCTGCTTCAGGTCATGCTGGGCACATAGGACAGGGTATTTCAGGAAGACTGGGCTTCTACTTCTACTGAAGGCCCCAAAATCACAAAATGCTAGAACGGTTTGTCTTGGAAAGGACCTTGAAGCTCACTAAGTTTCAATTCCCCAGCCATGGGCAGGGACACCTTACACTATTCCCAGGTTGCTCCAAGCCCCATTCAACCAGGCCCTGAAAACTTCAGGGATGGGGCAGCCACAGCTTCTCTGGGCAACCTGTGCCAGGGCCTCACCACCCTCACAGGGAAGAATTTCTTTTTATTATCTAAACTAAACCTACTCTCTTTCAGCTAAAGTCATTACTCCATGTCCTATCACTACATGTCCTTACAAAAAATCCCTCCCCAGCTCTCTTGTAGGCCCCTTTTGGTACCGCAAGGTTGATGAAGTAAAAATAAAGGCAAGTTCCATTACACACAGGACCTGGGTTACTGGCTCAGGGTTCAGCCCTGAGCTCCGCAGTGGCTGACTGCTCTCAAAAACAATTCCCCACAGCATGACACCATCCCCAGGCAGCCAAACTACACCTTGAGTACCTCCATATAACTCCAGGGTGCAGCTGAGACAAAACCTGGCATCCTACAAGAGCCTGGGCCCTGCACCTGTCAGAGGCACAGACAGCAGCAAAGTGAGACCCCTCAGCATTGACACAAACACATGGGAGGCAAGTTTCAGCCTAAGACACCAATTAAAGGACTAAAATTAAACAGTATTTTCTGCAGCATCATATCCAACAGGTACTTTTCATTTGCTAACCTGAAGTGTGCATGTGTATATAAACTTAAACATTCACTTTATTTCATTGGCTGTGACACCATAGCTGCGCGAGTGCAGAGAAAATACTGGATAATTAGTGTAGAAATTAAATAACAATACTATTCAACTATATAAAACTTACTTATTGGAATAATATTATTTTTATATTGAATAAAGTTTGATTTCCACAAATGCTACCAAAACATGTAATACTTTAAAACCTCTTTCATGATACTTGCATTCTAAGAGGTAAGTGCAGGATACAGGCCAGTATTTCTGTTCTGTTATATATAATAAACTAGAAATGTTGGTAACATTCTGATTAAAGCATTGAAAAAAAAAATATATGACTTGAATACTACATTTCCAGTATTTGCACTTTATAATAGAAGCAGACCACATCTCAGTACTGAGGGAACCTTTTGGCCTTGAAAATTCCAATTCCAAAATTCCACCACCAGTTTCAAGGCTGGTTTCAGCCTGTACCTTCTGACTTTGGCAGCAGCGCTGTAAGGCAGTACAAATGCCATCAGATTTCTAGGGAGGACTTCCAGCTGCTAGAGTTCCTGAGAGCCACGACTGAGCTGTGACAAGCAGGGGCTGGCATGGGAGGTTGGCAGAGGCACACTGCAACTCAAGACTTCCAGCATGGAAAACAGTACAAGCTCTTATAAGAGAGGGCATGTGTACAGTCCAGTCACTGGCAAAATTCTGTTTTCATCAGTCAGTCAAATGACCAGAGCACACATTTGTACCCTGATTTTCTAGATTTCAGCAGCACATTGTCCCAAACGCACTCTATGTGGACCAAGTGTTCCTACACAGTTGGTGCTTCACCAGCTGGACTGAGGCAGACAAGAACCAATATGATTGTTTTCCATAATGCTGTTTCCTTGTCCACAGTGACTGATGGACCAGACAGATTCCACAGGATGCATCAAGCCTTGAAACTTGCTTTGAAAATGTACAGCTAATCCTGGATGCTTGTCTGACTATACAAACATGTACCTAAAGTAACATATGACTGGCTATACAAGTATCTGAGAGCACGAATCTGAAACAGCAACCTGCTTTCTCGGAGTGCTGGTGAGCCCTGCTGCTCCCAGTGTGTCATCTTGGCAAATTCTTTCCTACCACACCATGTGCATCAGGAGGAAACCAGAACTAACATTCTCCACACTCATCCCTTCTCATTATACATTTCATATCCCCTTTTTCTTCTCTAAGCAATTGCAGCACTTGTCGTGCTTCAGGCAGGTCTTGGTAACTCACACCAAAGAAAGAAGTATTGTCCGCAGATGCTAAACAACCATTCTTCTCTTCAGCTTGAAACACACTGGTGAGATATCCTGAGGCTACCCTTCAGAGACTGTCATGGTTTAACCCCAGCCAGCAGCTCAGCCCCACACTGCCACTAACTCATCTGCCCCGGTGGGATGGGGGACAGAATTGGAAGAGTAACAGTGAGAAAACTCCAGGGCTGAGATAAAAACAGTTCAATAGATAAAGCAACAGCTGCACATGCAAGGAAAGCAGAACAAGGACTTCATCCCCTACTTCCCATGGACAGGCAGGTGCTCCCATGTCCCCACTTCCTTCTTCTTCCCCCAGCTCTGTGTGCTGAGCATGGCCCCACATGGTCAGGGAGATCCCTTGGGTCACTTGGGGTCAGCTGTCCTGGCTGTGTCCTCTACTGACTCTTGTGCCCCCCAGGCCCTCGCTGGTGGGATGGGATGGGGTAAAGGGCAGAAAAGGCCTTGGCCCTGTGTAAGCTCGGCTCAGCAGTAATGAAAACATCCCTGTGCTACCAACACTGCTTCCAGCACAAATCCGAGAGACAGCCCATAAAAACTACTGTGACAAAACTAACTCTACACCAGCCCAACCCAACGTGGAGAGACAGCCTGAACGTCAACAGCAGAACAGTGCAGATATTCCTTTACTGCCTGGCCAAAACTAATGAGCAGCTTTCTTCCCTCTGGATCCAGTCTGGCAGAAATCACTGCCTCACCCTCTTGGGTATATTCAGATTTCCAGGGAAATCCACACAGAGTCAAGCACTGCTCAGTGTGACCACAAATGACCCAACTGTTACTGCTCTCTCTGTAGGGACTCCTCCCATTGTTTATGGAGCTGAAGAGAGTAATGATAAAGATTTATCTAGCACACAATAGTCAAGACTAATTTAGAAGACTTTCCACTTGACATAGCAGCACTTTTTCAAACTATTTTACCCAAGCAATGCTTGAAAACTATAAATGAACCAGCTTTTGAGCTCCTACATCAGGTGAAAAACATGGAAAGCACATACATACATTCAAAATACTGATTCAGTATAAACTCACAAGGTGATTCAAATGTGATAATCTACTTTTTTCTTTTCCCTGAAGAGTTAGCTTTGTACCATAGTTTCTCTCAGTGCCTTGTCCAACTTTGCCACTATGCTTGATCCAGCATCAGCTGCTGTTCTACATTTGATGTGAAAACTTAAATCCCCTTAGACTTGCTCTAGCACATAATGGGTGGTTTCAAAGAACTGGATCCTGTGCTGCATGTCAGATCAGCTTGGTGTGCCAAGGTAAATCATGGAAGCACAGCCTGCTTCCAGCTGCTCTTCTGTGTTGGTTTGGTACTGAAAGAGGTGGCTGCTTTTTAATTACTGACACACATCTGCTGATTACATACAGAGCCTTGAACTTGCCTGTATTCTGCACCGCAGGACTGAGAGCAACAGCTTTGCTTAAATGTACTCATAATTTAGCAGGTATATTGCAGAGGTGACTAATGATTTCCTGCAACCTGCTAATGCTTCCTTAGCCTCACAATTAGCTCACCCAGCTGCTTTCAGAGCAAATGAGGGGACCCTTACTGGGCACTCACAAGGAGCTGGCAGAATGACTGTTCTGTTACATACTGTCCTTGAGCACCCTAATTTATGGGGCTAGTTTAAGTCAGGACCACTTAAGAGACACAGAGGAAACTGTCAACAGTTTTTACCTGGGATTTTACAAAGACCTGCTTTCTCATAGGATATTTGTTTTCTATTGGTGACAATGATTTCCTCAGCCCAGCCTCTCTCTGCTACTTGCTTATGATGATAAATACTCTCAAACCCTGGAACATGAAGAGACTGGGTTTTTATTAGATTGCAACCTGCATACAAAAACTATATCCTTATTCATCTTTTTCTGTTGACATCTCCAAATGCACTTATTTTGACAGGTATGTAAACGCCTCCTTGATGACTCAGTAATTTGAAGACCACAGGGAGGTATAGAATACATTATGCAAAAAAAGCCCACCAACAAAAAAACCTAGACATTTTCAGAGCCTGGTGAAAAGAAAATTTCTGCAGACGAGTTTTACTTAAAAGTTTTTAAGAGGTTAACTGTCAGTGTAGGCTTTGAACAACAGAAGATGTTCATGTAGCCAACATCTGATTTTTTTACAACAAATAAAGGAACATCTGGCTGAAATCATCTTCCTTCTTTGGTAAATTTGGCAAACATTTTCAAGAAGGTTGGGATTTGGGTTTTTGGGTTTGTTTGGGGGTTTTTTTGGAATGGAGACATTTGCAAACTGTTTTGAAAAAAAAGAGATACCTGGTAGAAACAGCTGGTATGGTGTCCTGGTGAGGCACTGAGACCACATCTGAGAGAACAGCCTGGCAGAACCTCAACTGTGCCTCTCCTTTTCCAGTGAGAATCCTGTAGCCTCTATAAGGAGAACCAGCTGCTGTGGGCTCTCAGTTGCACACACACAGACTTTGTCCACTCTACCACATCAATACTGCATGGTACAGCTGAGACAACTTCTAAAACCTGAATCTAATTATGCCACTGTGCTGGTCCCAGAAGGGGAAGAAGTAAAGATCAAACGTTTTCAGCACTCTTTGGTGAAAGGGTGTAAGAGACGGTCCGAAGATCCCTCATCTGCTTCACGATCATCACCAAGGACAGAGACTGAACACAGCAGTCCTGGCCTGGCTGAGGTGGGATGTCTGCCAAGTGTTGGCTGCAGGTGTGCCCGCTGGGAACTGGTACACATTCCTGAGGGAAATTAGTGCAGGTCACAATGGACTGTGCCGTTCTTGCTGCCCAGACAGGAAGGACTGCACTGAAGCAGAAAGGAATGACCTATCCTGTACGTCTGTCCTGTACCTGTTTCCCAAAGCAACGGGCCTCATAACAACGGCTGTAGATTTCCCCCACCTCTTGGCCAGTTGCCCCTCACTTCTAAAAAGGACTATAAAGGGACTTTCTAGAATAACTGAGACGAGATCTCCCCATGGAAAGAAGACAAATCTATTGGCAGGAGACCACGAGGACTTCGTCTCATCCACTGATAGCTATTCCCCCCCCTTTCTTCCTCTTCTACCCTTTTACTTTGTTTCCTTTATCTCTCTCTCTCTCTCTCCTCTATCGCATTACTGTGTTGTGGGCACTGAATAAAGGTGCACTGTTCTGATTAAAACTGAAATCCCTTGTGTCCTTTTGCACTCTGAGGTCTATAAACGAACCATCACGACCCTCGCTTGTATTAGCGGATCATGACAAAGGGGGGGGGTGTGTGCACATGTGTGTGCAAATCCCAGCAGTACACACAGGTTTGCATTCACGACAAGCTGCTGCATCCAACACTTCCTCCTGAGTACACACCTGGGGTTGAGCCCTGCACATCAGTGTGACGTACCTGATCAAACATGTCTATTCTCTGGCAAGGCAATCAGGAAGGCTGAGTCTGTCCTCAGGAATAAAAGTGAAAATAGCTCTATGCTAATAGTCTGTTCTCCTTCCTTTATTCCTCAGGAGAGTTCTCACAAGCTGAATCCCAGCATAACAACATTGGCAGGAGACAAATCTGTCTTGTGTGGTCTGGCAAAGGAGGGGAAGAAATACTCTCTGCGTCTAAAGCAACAGGCCAGGTAGTTCTGCAAAGATGGCCACGCAGGGCCCAGGCAACTCAGAGGCTGCTGTGCACAGCCCCGTCACTAATCTGACTGAAATGAGAATGTTGTAAAGAGAAAAGAGAGACAACTGTGGTGTGCTATACAGCATAGAGCTGAATGAAGATTGGCCATCTGTTTGTGCTGGGTATTTCCCACTGGTTTAGAGACAAGCTACTCCCTGGCAATATGTTCAGCAATTTAAGAAGTCCCATAAATGCTATTCCTTTATTCTTTATGACTCTGCTAAAGAGAGCAAGTAGCACCATTTCCTACCCTTAGAAAAAGCAAAGGGCCTGGGATGCTAATGGCAATGGTCAAACATTTTTGGATTCAAGGCTCCTACAGAAGCGTTGCCATTCCTCAGTGTAAGCAAGAGTATATGGGATGGTCCACTGGCATCCCTGTAAGTTACAAATCCAACGCCAGAACATAAAAGTAGAGGTAATGCATCTAGCATGGCACTTGTGAAGAAGGAGAATAATGCTGCTTTGTTGATCTAAAATAGTTTCAGCTTTCTGTGAGTCTTCCACCCTCTTGTAACTCTTGTCCTACTGCTGGAGAACAAGGGTGGGACCAGAATAAATCATGCTCTGTGCAGTACCTGTTCCACACAGCCAGTTAGTGCCTCTGTCTGTAGAATACATAGCAATAAACTGCAAGGATTACCTGGCAGCAGTTTGGCTTGGAATTTGCTTAGTCCACTGGACATCCTGAACTTCATTCTGT